>NC_034411.1:47139303-47496603 GCF_002078875.1 Numida meleagris | reverse complement strand
ATTCCCTCTTGGTTTAAACAAAGATATCTTTACATCTCAGACTCTAAACCAGGTTCCATTAGATTTACATATAATCAGAATCACCTCCTCAGATGGCCATTTTAAAGCACTCGTTAGAAACTGTCATTCAATGCTTTACTTCAGGCTGTAAAGACTAATTTTACATTTACACTTTACAAGGAGCTACGGAGGTAAGAGAAAAGCCATTTGAGAAACAAGAAGAAAGAACAAGGGGAGAATTACGTTGAGATACACCACTGTATCTCATGTGGATGGACAACTCTTCTTAAACTAGAGGTGAATTTCATTCCTCTACTTGACTTTTCTACTACATACACCCTGACACCTCCTTGGCATGCAGAATGTTCCTCTGTAAACAGCTTAGTGTTTTGTGCTCAATAATTTATACATAGTGATCACAAAAACAACTTCAAGAGACTTAGAATCACTTAGTCTTCTACCCCATGAAAACAATCTCCATCTATGTCAGACCTGACAAATTTGTTTGTGACCTGCTCCTTTTTAAAGCTTAAGGTTACTTCATAATCCACCCAGCAGTCTATGCAAGCACTTTGTATGATATCACATTAAAAGATTTTATAAAAATATTTCAGCTTTCCTCTTTCTTGCTACCTATTACTTAAAGCCTATTCCTGCTCTTTTCAACAGAGGTACAAGTCGCAGACTATTATGTGTTCTTGGTAGGCATCTCTGAGCTCTGAGTAGTCCAGCTCAGAAGCACACCGTTTAAAAGTTGGCGTATCATTCCTCTTGTACTTATTCTGGAAAAAAAAAAAAGGACTACTTCCAAAAACTTAACAAAAAACAAGCAAGCAAAAAACACCAAAAAACCAACGCACCTTAGTTTAGTGGAGATATGTTACATCTACTCATAAGCAATTTTGATCATAACAGCCTATAACTCAAGTCCAATGTACATCCAATTTCAATTATTTAACAATTTATTAATTGCACTGCATCAGTAAATCCAATCTTTAATTTTCACGGTGTGATACTAACATGCAAAGCAATAATAATCCAACCCCTACCGTTCTCGGTTAAATTTGAGTGAATGCAGTATAGCAGGTCTCTTCTGACGTAAGTTCCACAGGTGTAAGGTATCATCAGCCAAGGCACTCACAAGAGCTCCCTGTTAAAAATAAAGTTTTAGTGAATTTATTTCTAGGACTCTAGAAATTGTATTAATAACATCATAAAGGAAATATCGCAATTTGCTACCAATATTAAAATATTTACAAGCATGCATATTTACATCATAACACAGATAAGTTTCAAGTAGTAGTAATGGGATAACTGATTTGATCACAGCAATCAGCCAAACCATGTTTGGTTCTGTGCTATACTGAGGAGTAATGGGGAAGAAGCTTTCCTCATGCACATATCTGTAGAGAAATAAACTAATAAATTCAGCAGCTAACATCTATGTGCTGACAAATTTAGTGATACTTGACTTCAGCATCCCTCTGAGCTAGAGGTCCCTCTAGAAATCTGGTCCTGGCTAGCTCAAGAACAGCATTGCTGTCAGGTCACAGCTGTTACATCTTTAGAAATAAAGGTGAAATTACTGAGGGCTTGGATTAGAGATCTTTTTTTCAGCTCACATCTAAAACCATAGCTATCAAAGTAAAGTTAACAATCCACTGAAACTGTTGGTACTATTAAAAGTGTATTTTACTTCAAGGGATGACTTGCAATATTCACTGACAGGAATAGATACTACTAGCAAAAGAGTTCCTGCTTGTATCAGGAGTACTCTAGAGATGAAGTCATTTTCAGAAGATAGTCAAGCAATGTCTGTGATTTAAAAAGTTACCTTAACTGTTTTAAGTGTTTAACACAAGTGATTCTCAGCATGAATAGTATCTGTATTTTGATGTTTGCTTAGTGAGAAACTGAGGAACACACGGTGCATCTTCTCTAAATTACAGAATAGAGAGATCGATTTACTGACCTCATTAATCAGGAACTGAAGCTGGATTACTGCAGCTCCACTGTCATGCTGGCAGTAACATTCAACACCTGGCCGACCAAAGCTGAATTGTTACCATTAAGGAAAAACTGATGTATGCAATGTAGGAGGAAGAAAAACATTGTCAACATCAGTAATACCATATTCAAACAGGCTAACATCCTGCTTCTAGCTAGTACACTCAAAATATTTAACCAGGTAGATCTTAATGATCAACAAAAAAAAATCCATTTATAAACAACATAGTAACATAAGGAGCTGAAAGGCCCATTTTGTTTATCCCCATGGAATAAGAAAATTATGTATAACAGCTTAACTTATATTTACCTAAAGGATCCTTTGTCAAAGAGAACACAATGGAGAATTATGAGGCAGTTATTTTAGTAGAGTTAAATATCAGGACTAGTATAAAAGAAAGTTTATTTAAATAAACATCATAACCAAATGATCAAATTCTTCAAGTGCTAAAGGAGATTTCTCTGCTTTTTAGATGCTGCTTGCAGATGAAAGAGGAGTTGAATAATGCAAGGCATATTGAAAGAAAATATGCTATGGCAGAGATAAAAAAAAAAATCAGTAGCCAAAATATGGAGGAGTCAATGGTACACTATGTATAATGTAAATTTCCAGGATCTCAGTATCAAGATTTCCTGGATTCACACCAATGATGAGATAACAAAAGTGTGCTCATTTTCCCTCCCACGCAGAAATCAGTTCTCTACTTTTATAATGAATACCAAATAGAAGAAGTAACAACACAGATTCTTACTAATCTCCATAGCTGATTTGTTGCAAAGACTCTGTATTTTCAATTTGGTTATCCTCTTTCTCCAGACATGAAATTAAAGCAGTTCTCCAGCCTCTAGGTGAGAGAACAGAAATAACACGAGTCCAAATGAATTATGTAAAACAGTCAGTATATCATCATTACAGTACAAACAGGGTTCCTGGAGAATTAGTTGCCACTACACTGCCACTGTACCACTACAGTTTTAAGCAGGCATCTTGGGAAGAATGGAAACCATTTCAAAGATATATGTAAATCAAGGAAAATATACAATTTGTTCTGTTACTATACAGTAGAAATTCACAAATCATTACAATTCTTATTCAGTCCTCAAGTCTTCCATTTACTGAGAAACTGCTGATCAAATCGATGTGGATACAAATACCCTTAAAAAACGTATTTATTTCATATTTCATTTATATGTGTGTACATTTATATCTATCTATACATACATGTAGTGTGAATCCATCTATCAATAGATCTATATATGCTATAGACAGATAGGTGCCTTCACACTATAGACAGTGCAAAAGCAAAAGTAACTATTAGGTTACATGGAATTAAAAACCACAAGCATCTCCTGCTCAGTGTCTAAACAGTGAGACAAAATGCAGGCAGAACTACAGTAGGATGAAGTCTGCTTCAACACACCTCAGTATTTCACTTTTTAAACTTCAATCACTTTCTTCTCCTAACCTAATGAATCTGTGTAACATTCAGCCAAGTAATGAGAGAGATACTAAACAGATGTTGAATAATCCAGTAAACTTAATTCCAGCCTTCTTCCCTGAACAGTAGTAGTAATTTAATTTTGTTCTGGAGTGGAAGGGCTTAAAGAGTCAGCTTGCATCACCTATTTTTTCCCCTTTTCTATTTTTCATTCTTATCAGCTTGGTTCCTGTACAAATAAGTAATCTGTGTTCCACTGCCAGTTTATAGCACTTAAAATAAATTAGCTTCATGTTCACACTTCTCCCTCCCCAAAAGGATACCTTCCTTTACAAACTCAGAATACTTTTAATGTACAAGTAGTGCCTTTGCAAATTGCTACACTGAAAAAAAAAAAAATCCCCACAAGGAAGAACAAAATTTTCAGACTCTATTTACTTCAGCCTTGCTCACACTTCTGCATTCACTTGAATTGACAACTACTTGCAGAAAAAGGCAAGCAGTTTCTAAAGGTGAAATTCAGATGTTTACAGGAACTGAATTTTAAGTCTTGTCAATTATTTATCCGCACTGACATAGTTTTCTAACAAAAGCTTCCCCAAATATCTCCCCAGAAATTAGTTTCCAACTTAAATATGTAACACTTGTTCTTTCACCACCCGCAGTTTATTTGAAGTTGAGCCTTCATAGCTACCTTGCCTCATAATAAAGGGAGTATGACCCAGAAAAACACAGAAATCCAGGGATTCTTTGAGCTACACCAATCTTCACAAATGCTATCCTTCACATGCTGGTTTCAAGAACTGTCTGCTGCAAGTATTTCTAGAAGCAGTTACCAGTGAATATAATTTTCAATATTAAGAATACTTGAACTTCTGACCAAAAATCCTTTAGCATTTTCCAGGGCATATGAACCAGTTTCCTCTCCAAAAATCAATACCTTTGCAATGTTACAAGCAAGTTTACAAAAGTTTAAATGTACAGAGGAAGATTTTGCTTCTTTACAAGTGAGTGAAAGCCTCATATACAGATCTGAAAAACAGAGTTTGATCTCTTTTATCCCACTTATGGTTATGAAAAAAATAAAATAAAATCAGTCCTTTCAGCTAGTCCATTTAGTTCTTTCAACCAAGGATTATGTTGCCTTCCCTTTTTCACCTAGTAGCTAAAATTGCTATTCTCATCTTGAATTAACATAATCATCCTAACCATCATTAATCTTCTTTTCTAAAGCAATGCAAAGTCTCCCACTTTTTTGGATTCGCTTCAATACTGACTGTAGAAGGATAAGAGAATAGAGAAGTTCAGTTAGAATGGACCTTCAGAGATTGAGTCTGTACAATTCCTCTATATCTTTGTGCGCTCAAGGCACAAGAGCTCTCTGTACTAAGCAGCGACTCTCTACCACACAGCAGTCCCTGAAACAGGAAAAGACTGTAATGGATAATGACAAGATGGGCAAAGCATTTTCGTTCTGTAGACAGGAAAAATTCTCTGCCAAAGGCCTAGGGTTGCTGTGGAGAAAAACAGTCTGCTCTGAGCAGGTTTGGTTTTGGTTTTTTTTTTTTTGTTCTTGTTTTTAAATCAAATACCAATCCTTTCTTCTTTACTTGCAAGCATTTCTTCCCACTACTGCAATTTTGTCTCTTAATCTAAATATGAACAAAATAGTTGAAGAGCTTCTCAACAGTAGCTATAACTATTGCTTCTGTGCTCCCCAGTGTGATGAGGAAATTAACACCTGCAAACACTAGCATTTGTCTCCAGTGCACATTTTATGAAAAAGCAAGCAAAAGGCAAAAGACAAAAGCCATGACTGAAGTAACAAGGTGCTCATGAACTAACATCAGTGTTTATTTTCCAAACTGCTAGCGCAGCTCATATGTTAGAAAAGCATAGGATCACACATATAACCTTACCAACCTTAATTTGTGGCAAGAGTTCCAAAATGTATTTTTGCCAAAGATGTTTCAGAGCTACCTTGCTTATTTCATTTATTATTTTTAAATTTTTTATGCAGACAAAACTAAAGCATTTCAGTTTGTTATGTTACTGTGCATTAATGCTGCAAAATTCCTTTTTAAAAAAAACAACTTAGTATTTACAGTTCATCTGCATAGGAACAACTCAGCACACATCTGCCTAAACAGCAATTTTTTGAAAATGAAAACTAATTCCAGATTACATGTGAAAGCCACAGAAGGGTAGTCCATTTATTTCTGTCATGCATGTGTTGTTTTTTTTTTTTTATTTAATATTGGGCTTTCTTCACATGTGGTTGACCTGTCTGACACTGGAAACAGCTGCAAAACCCATAGCTATCAATTCAATCCCAAGCATAACTAAGTCAGTTATGAATACAGAATCATATTTATAAAATTAATTTCCTTTCAAACTATTCCCACCTTCATATTATAACATTGCAATAAGTTTTGATAGTACAGCACAAGATACGGACTGTATTCCTGTATCAGATTTGCCACCATTACAATACCTTGGGGTTTACAAGACAAATACAGAACTAGCAACTTTTAAAATTTGTTACCAGATACTTCTCAAAACTCTAGCTGTAACACTTTACAGTATATAAACATTTGGTAATTGTGATACAAAATACAGATCTAGTAGAGAAAGATGCATACCACTGATCTGAATTATGTGCAAATCACTAACGTTACTTACAGCATTCTTACATGTACCAGTCTGTAGCACATAGCTCTAAAGCACTGCAGATTACACCTGCATATTTTAAAACAGTCATTGTTATACAATGTTTTACTATTTTGCTTAGTCAGCCTCTCAATTATTTTTCTAGACAGCAAAATCACCACTTCACACATACTTTGTATGGCCCCCAAGAATTACCATAACAGAGAAAAAAGTGAAGATGGTGACATTTCCAAACTATTCTGAGCAGATAAAAACTACAAGTCAGTCTGGCATTACTCACCATTGCCAATGTCTTCATGCAATCCAACAGCACACAAAAAACCAAGCAGTTCATTTATGGTACTCTGAAATTCAGTGTATACTCCTGGTGACGTACAGTCCTCTAAGCAGCAGCAGCAGATCAGCTTTAACTCATTCAACTTAACCATTAGATGATCCTACCCATACTTAGATCTGATTAGTACTTTTGCTTTCTCATGCAGAAGTATGACCTCTCACAGAAACAATCTCAAAGAACAGTGTATCAATTCACACAGCCAGTAAAATAGTTATTTGTGAAGTGGTAAAGTACCACAGTTGACAATGTCTACAAAACTAGTTTCGACCTTTCGTGTTCATTTAATACCAAGAAACATGACTAAATAAAAAGCCTCAAGCCATTTTGGAGAGAGTTTTAGACTTCACACCAAGCCACATCTGATTGCATACTACCATTTTTCAAGAACAACGAGATTACAGAATTTCTTTCTAAAACCTGAGGCCCATAAGTGCTTAGGCCTGCCATGCTCACGCCTCTCAGATAAGCTGGTCTTTATTCTTCTCTATGTCTCACTATTTATGCCTGAAAAAGCATAATACATTCAGCACTATTTCACATCCACTTTCCTAATGCAAATGACAACATCAGGCAGACAAACAAAAGCAACAACAACAAAAAAAAGCACAAAAAAAGAACAAAAAACAAGGGCCTCTTTGTTATTTATGTAAACAGAGCTACAGTTTAAAATGCACCTGAATCAGGAAAATAAACAGCAACATCTCTAAATGACAGAGCTCATTTTCATATACCCAGGGTTGTTAAAGCTTTTAGCTAGAATTACAGCACTTGCATATACAGATTTCATTTTCTGCATATATTTCATTCTTCTTTTTATAAAAACAGGTCCCCTAAGTGCTCCAGATCTGATGATTTTGTCCCCTAACTTTAGTGGCTTAGCAACAGCTACATTTCCTCTGCCGAATTAGTGTGCTGGAGGAAAGGTGCAGACAGTACAACTTCATTAAGAAATTGAAGTATAATGAAAATGCATTTTTGAAAGGTATAGGTCTGCTTTCATAGATTTGAGGTCAGATACAGCTCCAAAAAGAATTTTAAGACTTCCTAGATTTCTTAATCTCGCAGAACATTTATCTTAGTCCGACTTGCAGCCTTACTGTGAAAACTGATGAGATGTCCCGTTTCCTATGAGCACCTACATTGCCCAGGTAACAATTTGGCCTAAGAATGCAGCTTCAGCAGCAGATTGGAGAACTGAGGCAGGATGTCCCTTCTGGTCCAGTCAGTATTCTTCTGCCTCCTCCTCATACCAAACTTCCTTGTAACTGACAAAAGTGGCATTTATTCCAGAGGATCGGGTGAAGGACAGCTCTGATCATTGATTTATGTGTGATTAAAAACCCTCCCTAATTTTAGTTAAATCTTACATTCCTGAGAGGTACTTTCAAATTAAACCCAAGGCAGTTCTTTGGTTTTTCTTTTCTTTCTTTCTTTTTGAGATAGTAGTAATTTTTTCCTTGGCAGCTAAAAACAGCCGTGGAATAAAGAAAAGTGCCATAACGTTAACTTTGTAGCATATAAAAATGCAACACAGGATAACAGCTCAGTAATCTGAAAAAGTAATCTTGTGTTGATGGGCTGGTCTCATTTTCTTCAAATTTACAGCATATTGCTGTCGTCCAGTGACACTGAGAGCACCTCACCTCCGCTCCCACGGATTTCCCCAGCACAAACCAGAACTTTAAGGGACAGGAGCAGGCACCAGAAAAGGCAGAAGGACACAGAACAATAGCCCACACAATTCAGGCTACATTAGCTCACACTTTTTTTCCTGAGAAGAGCAGCCACACCTCACAGCCGCCACCCTATTTGGAAGTTGCCCAGTTTACCGCTTTGTTATGTAAAGTATGGTGCTGTCATCTACGTTTCAATACTAAGCACAATTAGCTTTTAAAACAGATTAACGTTTGCCAGGTGGAAATCCTACGAAATTGCCAGCAACAGATTACTATGGAGATTCTAGGTGGGCGATTAGAATGTATTCTCTTCTTTCCAGTGAAGTAAAAGGAGAGGGCAAGAAAACTGGCTTTAGGGAAATGGGATAAGGGAAAGGAAGACTGACAAATACAGCCAGCCAGAAGACACTGACTGCTATGCTTGTACATCAAAAATAGCACTTGCTGAATTAGCTGATATCTACACGCAGTTAGACCTCATTACTAGCACAGAAAAAGAGCCAACATTACATATAGTATTTGGAAACCATCACAAGTGTCCCTAGAGAGTAAAGAAATATAACTTCCAGGCAATGAAAAAAATCTACATTCAGCTTCTGTTAGTTGTAAGGATGAAAATAAATGCAAAGCACCTAATGGAAGAAGAGATTAGAATCTCAGTCCTGTTTTTTTTCCCCAAAGGTCTTCTTTTCTCCTGAGAGAATGGAAAAATAAAAATAATTAAAAAAAATTACACAAAGAAAGGCAGTTCCTTTGGACTCCAAAGAGACCATTTACACACTGATAAGACTGATAAATGCAAGACATTTTTCTCAATTTCTAGGAATCTTAGCATTATATAAAGTTCAAGTATTTTTGAGAGCAACTGCATTGAGTGACAATTCAGCGGTTGTTTTAATACAAATGACAAAGGCTAAGAAGCTCCACTCAGATGGAGTATGTTTGACCAGAAAAGTATATGAGATACATCGTCGTGAAATTATTTGATACCATTTGATCTCAGGAGTTTTCCTTATTGGGTGAAGAGGGTGACAACATCCTGGGTGGCCTTGCTCAATCAGGGTGCTGGATCACAGGGACTCCAGAAGTCTCTTCAACTTCAGTCATTCTTATTCTGTGAATATGTGTGATATTTAAACAGGTTTTTTTTCAGATTTTAATTTTATTATTACCAATGTCATATTAGCTGAATAGTCTACAGCAAACAATTATTGCTGTTTGCTGCTGCAGCTTCCACTGAACTGATGACTACACAAGCCCCTGGAGCCAATATCTCAACTTCTATCTCTGACCAATGTAAGATCTATTCCTGCATGAATGCAGATCATCTTCTCCAAATATTCACTCTGTTCATAAAAGAGTGCTCACCTTCTTTAACCACCAGAAACCAATCAATTCAATGTCAACTATTTTGAAAAATCCTAGAGTACGTAGGTCTCAGTTAAGTTCATTAATTTGTTTCTCTATACAGGCAGCTACAGCAATTTCAAAGCATAAAAACTTCTTAACTTATGTTAAGAAAAAAGAATTAATTACTGAACTAGACTGCATAGAAACTGATCAGCAGTGGATATTGAGCAGTTATTTCAGATTTTTTTCTACCAAAAAATAGCCAAGAGTCAAAATAGATCTTAAGCTTCAAAGCTACTTATATAAACAGGTACAAATATAGTATTTTCCAAATAGCTTTGAAAAGTACCAGCAAGTTTTCTCTAAAGGTTGTATTTTGTTGATTTTTCTCAGAGCTGACAGGTTACAGGCTTTTCTTGATTTTACTCATTTTATTTTCCTAAAGAATGTCATCCAGGTCCTATTCTCAAGTCTAAAAGCCGTATTTCAGCAATAACAAGACACAAAAAAGGTGATTAATCTGGCTTTTTTTTTTCCAAGTAGGATGAGAGGGGGGGAGAATGGCAGAACACAAGGGGAGAGAGAGCAAAATTGCTACAAATATATTTGCATAATGGTTCCTTTGACTATACAAGATGTACTGAAATGGCTTGTAACTGCTAACTCGATAAAGTTTTTTTTTTGAAAGACTACATACAGAAGAATAAAACTAGGAAATAATTATATACTTTGAAAAAACTTCACCAAAATTCAGAGGCAAATATCTTTGTATTCTGTTGCATGCTACCAAGTCCTATTCATCACTCATCCACTTAAATCAGTTTAATTTTAATGCCAAATTTTAATGTATTATGAATATCCTACCTCCTACTAGATCACAATATTAATAATTAACCAGGCTTTTTCTTCTTATGTCCATAGCTTCTTGGCCACAACTAAAGGCAGAGCCATTTTTTTTTGCTCTTAAAACTTAGCAGTGCATGGGGGAAGAATGACTTCTCTTCCAGTGTCCAAATATTTCATACAGAATTGCCAACAGCAGCATTAACGAATGTAATGTGCTGAACTAGATGTTAAGTGATTTTTCATATGCCTGCTTAGTTTAACTTACAAAAGCATAAGGTACCTTATATTATCCAATAAGACATACAATTTAATGATTTTAAAGAACATAGCCAATCCTTCCCAATCAATTACTGTCAATTAATGCCGATTTCTGACTATAAAGCCACTGTTAGGTCTTGAAGTGTCTCTTATCCCTTATTTTTGGGAAGACAGAATGATCTAAAATACTTCCTTTAACTCCTGCCTGCTAAATAAATCTTCTGGTTTTTTTAAGCCACAAAACATGGGATATTCATGGCAGACAACAAACTGTAATTAGTAACTGTAACAATTACACCTTCACTTTGTTCAAACGTCAGCCAATCCTTCCAAGTCAAGAGGTAGCTAGACCAGACTGCTGAATCCCACTGTCACTTGTGTCTCATTAACCCTTTAAATATTTTGTCCCAGAATAAGACCACAGATAATACTCAAATTCCACATTAACATAATTTCTAGTTTTGGAAATCACCAAAAAATGAGATAATTTTAATATTTTGCTGCTATCAAAGTGGTAGTGACAGTTTTATGGAAGGTTAGCTCAATACTACCACCACACACAAAAAGTTAAGGTACAATTGAAGCAATTCAGTAGATGGCACTCTTCCACCAAAATCAAGAAAGGAAACTGTCATAATATAAACAAATCATTACCTTTGGGCTGCAATGCTTACTTTTAAGATGTAAGGGATACCCAAATGAATAAGCTTTTAATTTTTTTGTACTTTTCATAGAGCATAGAAAAATAAGTTTTTTTACATGCAAAAATATTGAAGCATTACTATACTTTGTCATAGCGCAATACTACTATTCTATTTTTTCCAGATATTTGTGCTATTACACAAAGACTATGTCATTCCACAAAAATAGTTGTATACCAATGTTTTCTTTTTTTTGAAAAAGCTTATGCAGCATTTTAGCTTTGTTAGTGAACAATCTGCTTTATTTAGTTTAAGCTGTATTAATAGTGTCAAAGAATAGGTGGTCATTAGAACAAACTAAATTAAGTCTCGAGAAAAATTGGCATTAAGGATGCAATTCTTTAATATTTTTTAAATGTAGGTATACCATTAAAAATAAAGTTTCCTTTTTCATCTCAGCTCTTGGTCTAAAAGTTTGTGGGTGGCATCTTAAATCCTGCTCTCATTGTACTTGAAGACTTCAGATGGACCCCTTAGCCACAAGAAGTGCATTGCTCTTCACTGAACAGAATTTCTGTGAAAGCATGAATGTAGCAGTACAGCTCTGTATAGGTCATGGATGTCAAACAAACAGCTTCTTTAAGATTAGGGAGCACAGTATGCATATGCAAGTACCCACTGCCAGTTTCCATCCACAAAAGGATGGAAACCAGAACATTAACAGAAAAGCACAGGCCAAAGTATTTTTCCAAAATACATTTCCTGCAGTTTTTTCTAGGCTGCATTTTACTGGAAGGAGGCGTGCTACTACCTTGCAAATCTAGCTTCTTTGAGTGAGGGGGTTTTTGAAACTTTAGAGAATCTGCTCATCTTTTAGCCTTGTGCATGTCCTTTTCCAGATTCCAAGCAATGCCTGATACTTATGCCAGCACTCATCTGCCCTCCTACTACAAGGGTTCAACTTGCTTGTAATCTGCTCATACTTTCTGCGGCAGAAGAGCTGTTTTGTTCAAGTTTGACAGAGAGAAAGAAGTCCTGCAGATAACATTTTGCTGTAAGCTTTACAAAAATAGGAAGCTGAGAAGAGGAGAAACCCAGATTAGACATATCCCACCAAAAGGGACAGCATTACCTCAACACCCTAAAATAGAGACTCCGCATAAAATGGTGCAGTCACAGAAAACACTTCTACAGTTATCACGCAGGGTGACTCTACTACAAGAGGGAGTCATACGATTCCAAGGTTCACAGATGAAGTGTCTCAGCTTCCTTTCTCCAGATAAAAGTAAATGAATATCCACATCCTTTAACTCACTTCCTATAACTGAAACTGTTTCAACACAAAGGAAGGGAGAAACTCCTCTCTTCATGCGATGGTTCGAAGGAAAACATTATATATGGTGATCTATGGTTCTGAGCCCTTCCAAGATGCAGAGCTATAGTTATTTGTGCTCCCTGGCACTTCCAAGGTTCCTCCACAATCCTGCAATGTAACTGAAGCATGAATTCTGTAAGAACAAGGTTGTCTTCAAACATGTCTGCACTGAAACTTAATAGTTTGAAATCTGATCTATTATAAGACTAGAGCTTTTCCTTTCCACACAGAGTACTGTTGTGTCCTTCGCTACCATTCTGCTCTCCAAATGCCAAGACAAGACATCTTCACTTCCTTCCCTTCTTTCCCTCATTGCCTCCCCACTTTTTTTAAAAAGGTGAAGAGAAGGAAGACAAGATAAACAGCAAGGTTGTACATAGATTTGCTTTCCTCAGAAACTCATTTGCCTCCAAGAACTATCCCAAAAGAGGAAAACAATCCTTGCTGAGTTGCAAGTTGTTACAAAAATTAGCAATCCTAGAAAAGAGCAATTGTTATTGTCACTCATCCCAGTACCAACACGCACAAAATTAAATGCTTGCTGTTTGTGGTAGGCTATCAAAATAGTTCAGAGCTTTACTGTGTTTTTAATGTCAAAGCCTGAAATTACAAATGCCAAACTGAGAGGGTTTTCCACCATCACTAGGGAAATTTTCAGCTGTGAAAAGCAGGGGTGCAGAAATGCCATAACAGGATAATATCCAGGAGTCCAGATAAGAGAAATATATTCTCTGGAACAGCACTCAGCATTCAAATTCAAAATTGTTTCTAAGCAGAAAATTCAGACCTTTAAACTGAATGTGGTAAACTAGTCTGCTCTCCTGCTTCAAATCAGGAGGACGTGCACTGATAGCGTAATTTACTGCTTAAAATGTTTTGAATGCTTTTAGTGTTACATTATTTTTTACCAGTCATTAATAAATAATGAGAAAGAGAAATCAATTAGTTTTGAAATTTCACTTCTGTAACACTTTCCATCAAAAAATACAATACAAAACTGCTGATGCAACTCTTAGCTAACTACTGAAATCACTAGAATTTGCAACATGTAGATGTTTTACATAAGCTTTGCATGGTAAGGATTGAAAACCACAGGAGGCTCCGATATAAGCTCAGGAAGTAAATATTTAATTGATATCTGTCATACTAAATCACCCATGATTATGTTCTTTAACATGTTATAATGAAAAAAACCAAGAGGCAAAACCATTTCTCCAATACATGGGTAGAAAACCTCAGAGAATAAGCACTATCTATAAAAGATATTTACAGTATTTAGCTGTTACCTTAATGTAACTCTTTATAATTAGGCAAATTTCTAAAGAAAGAAAAAAAAAAAGGTATGTTTGTTGCCTACCTACAGGCTTTCATAACTTGGTTAAAGTTGGATTGCCCTCTACAAATGTAGTCATCCTCTACTTTCAAGAGTAAACTCTTTATTACTTTTTCAGATATTAGAATAGTAGAGTGGCAAGAATTTAAGCAGAAACAGCAGCTCTATGTGAATTGAAGAAAACTGTTTCAAGAAAAAGATCAGTAACAGTGACAGTAAAGAATTCCACCAGAACTATACTCGAGTCAAATATGTATTAAGAAAAAAACTAATTGTTTTCTCCTACAAAAAGAAACTTCCTTGGGCCAACTGCATGCAGATTAATGCACAAGCTCTGCAAGTCTGGAAGTGTTTTGCTTGCAGTCAAAATACTCCAACTACTTTTGCATCCAAGGGCAAACAAAACCTGTTTGATACACTAGCACAACATGTCTGATTACTTCTAGTTTTCCCATGAGTGGCCAAGGTCCCAGCTCCAGCTTCTGGGAATGGCTTAATCAAGAATCACCAAAAATCCTCCACCCCTCCCCTGCATTTCCAGGTCTGCGCGACTAAACTTGGGAGAGCTTACAGAGAGTAAGCCACCTTCAGACTGACTCCGCTGGAAACAGGGCTGCTTCAACAGGACAAAAGAGTTTTAATAGAGTCAAGCCCTCTCTCTTTTCACAAACTGCACGCATACACAATTTTGATCCTCCTGAACCAGAAGGAAAAATAAATTTAAATTATTAGATCAAGGTTGCTTGAAATAAGTCTCCAAGAATGCACCTGCGCTGGAAGAGGCCATTCACAAACAAGCTCCACAATTAACTTGACAGAAGCATCACAGTACCAATGCACACTTGAAAACTGAAACTGTATCTTTGAAGTAATTTCATGATGAAAAAAACGACCCACAAACACCGAAACCAGTGCACATTTAAGATAAAGACAGACTATTTTTTGGAAGGCAAATGGAGAATATCTATTAACCAAAATTTTCCCCTGCCATTCAAAATAGTAACTATTAAAGGAACAATCTAATCTCATCAAAAACAAGTGAGAAAGGAACGCTATTTAAAGACCCTTGGGTTGAGCTGACACATGCCTTGCAGTCAAACAGGAACAAAAACAACATAGCAAATGGCAATGTTATAAAACGGCTACTCAAAAAGGCAACCAGATAAGTAACGTAAGATATGCCCAGTACTGAGCTACTAAGATACTTCAGACAGCTTCACATTTCAAAAAGTTCTTATTAGGAACTGAAACTATTTATAAAGACTCTGAATGAGTGACACCGAGTATATTTACACTGATCATCTTTACAGCTGTTCCAACAATACTGTAAAAAAGACACAAAGATGCCAGCAAGAAGTATCCCCAAGTGAGATTAATTTCATTAGGAGTAAACTCCTCCAAAATTAAGTACATTTGTATCATCTATAATTGTAACCAAAATCTGCTAATTAAGTTTGACACAAAACATTATTTCAGGAATATCTTGTGAGAACAGTCTTGGACTGAGATTCCCTACATCAGGCAAGACTGCATACTTAAGAACATTAATCATTTTTCTGTTGATTAGAACAGCAAGCATTACTAACATCTTCATGCCACATTCAGATACAATTGCTGTAATGAGAGAGTGCTTTAAGAATACTAGTTTTTTAAGAAAGTAGTTTTTCCCTTCTAGACTTACTCAACACCATTGGTTTCTGACCTTGCTTAACACTCATTCTAATTGCAACAACTTCAGCTACAGATAGAAAAGCGAAGGCAGGAACATTATCAGATTGCAACATGATTATCACACTCCAGTTTTCATGCCACCTTTTTTGACATAAAAACTCGCCAGTACACCACAACACCCTTGGTATTTTGTCATGCCATACCACAGAAATTGTTTCATCAGCTCTTCAGGCAAGAGACAAACTTTGCTTAAGAAGCAAGGACTATTCCCTTGCTAATGCACAAGAGAGGTTGAAAGATTTTAAATTGTGCTTATAAAAATTATTATTGTGTGAAGTACTGAGTAGAAATAAAGTTTGTATCACCATATTGCTGAATGACACCACAGCTAATGACGTCTTCCCTCTGACAGGAGTCAGAGTTAAGATCACAGAACAACTGTACCAACTGAAACCAGAGGTGCACCCAGCCCAGCTCCATCCCCTACAACACCAATACATGCTATTTAAGAGCACACAAGCCTGGTCACTTTTTTCCAGCCAATTCTCTTAATATTCTCAAACTAACCACTACTACTGGATTAGGTATATTAGAGATAAATCCTTGTCCCTTTAGCATCTGCTTATAGACATATCAACTCTTGAGTTTGTCCACACCCCTCCTGACTACACTGGTACAACCTGTCTCCACCAACTCCCATACCAGTAAATTCCACTGCTTGTCATATTCAGATTAAAAAGTGCCTTCGTGCATCTCTTTTAAACGTCTAATACTATGTCAGTGAATGCACCCTACTTTTTGCATCCTGGAATTTGTTGAATGACAGTTGACACATTTTATTCACTCTCCTCCTTACTTTAAAAACCTTGATCATATTTACTCTGTCCTCCTCTCCTCTAAACTGAAGAGACCAAGCATTTCTTTTTTTTTTTTTTTTAAATCTTCTTGTAAGACAGTCACTCTGTTCTCAGTCATTTTAGTTTTCCCTCCTCTAAACCCATACCAGCTTTCTTAAAATGCAGAAATCGGAGAAACACAGGACTCAAAATGTGGGCACACCACTGTTTCACACAACAACCAAATGATGCTTCATTCTGTTCACAATACTCTTCCAAGCGTGTGCGTTTGGTGGATTTGGTAACAACAAACCTGAAAAACACGAAGTTTCAGTAGCTCGTACAGGTAAAATACATTGACTTATCCACTGATTTGGTGCTTTGTAATACAACTTCCGTGACTGGAACACACCACCAAAGCCCTGTTAATGCACTCCTATTTTACTTTAGTATCTTAGTGTACTATGTTCGTAAACATATGTAGTGTAATATGTTATATTCAAGTAAACATTGAGTTGAATTCAGACAGGTGAATTACTATGGAATTATATCCAATACTTAAGAATTAAACATTTAAGTGGTGTTCTTGGAATTGAAGTAGAGTCTCTGAAGGTTTTTTTTTCCCCCTTCAGGCCAATCTTGAAAACAGAGGAAGACTACTATAAAGGACAATCCAGCTTTAATCAAGTTTTGAAAGCCTGTAAGTAGGCAACAAACATGCCTTTATTTTTTTCTTGCTTTAGAAACTAGCCTGATTAAAAAGAGTTACACTAAGGTAACAGCTAAATTCTCTATTCTGTCTAGAACAGGATACATTAAGGAAGATAAGATCATTCTTGAGCACTTCAGGGAGGAGAGACTGTCCATAACTTTAAAAGTGTTGCAAGGACTTCTACAATTTCTGTAGACTGAAGTGAAATGCAGCAGGTACTTCTCTTGCACCCAGTTCCTGTTTGCATAGAGGAAATTGTGCTGGACTTGGTAATGACCTTCAGATGGTTCTCCTCCAACTTGGGATGTACTATGATTTTATGAACTGTTTATAGTGATCACCTGCAGTGCTTACTACGCCAAGGTAGATGACTTGATCCCCAGGTGCAGCAGCAACAACGGCCTCATTTTTAGCTATCTCAATAAACAAACTTATTAACATTACAACTGTTAGTGACTACCAAATACTCATGCTTAAACTACACAACATCACATTTGTGGCAACTTTGGAATTGTAATTGCTGGTATTAAAATGAGCTAGCTTTAAAGCAAAAGTCCACTCTAAATACAAGTCTGTTCTACAAAGCATGGGATCAAACAGATAATGCATTCTAATTTTTATTTTTTTACTAACAACTAACACTCAAATACACCAGCTGTGATGAGCCTATGTATTTGCAGATCAGTATAAGTTAAGTTTTTTTTAATTAGTGCTGTAGGTCTGTATTCGCACGCTGCAGTAACAGAAGCCTTTATGGCTGTTAGCACTAGTACTACATTGCATGCATTACAATTAACTTCATTACATACATGTCTTTGCCCAGTTTCAGTCCATTTTTTTCTGTAGAAAACTACAGGAGGTAAAGAGGCTGCACTAATATCATCACAAAATCATCTGGAAATGATAGAATTCACTGTTACTTATGCACAAGTCCATCACGAAATAGTGGAACTGTTTCTGGTTATATGCTAAAATGCAAGAAGTGCAGTTCTAAAAACTATTTCTTTTTTAAAGGGAACTCTCTGTTAACGCCTTCTGTTGAGCAACTTCTCCCACCAGGAACTGCCAGCAGAAAGAATGTATCATCAGAAGTCAGGACAGGAAATGATTTTTTTTTTTTCTCTCCATGATTTACCTCCATCCTCCGCCTGAGAACAGCATTCATTTGATCTAGAATTTGTTGATGGAATGTTCATATGGAAAGCAAAACAAATGGTTCCTTTAAACTGCCATCATTCTGAAGTTAAAAAGTTTCTGTCCTTCGCTACTCAAGTAAAAGAGGAAAGGTAAAGAAGTTAACTTCTTCTGCCTCTTCCTCAAGCATCCTCTACAGGATGTATAAATTACATTCTACCTTACTTTCACCATCCACTCCTTTTATTTTTTTCCTTACAATCCCTTTGACTATGCAAGTAATTGAGACTATATTCACAGTACTTTTATACTTCCACAGGCAATGCCTGACAGAAAACAGGTAGAAAGTAGGTACAAATTCAATTTCAAGACAGCAAGAAACACTGAAAAAAATTTTTTAAAATTTTGGAACCTATGTTTTCCAATTTTTTTTTCAGTTTGTGTGGGTGTTTGTGCTTTTTAACAGCAAGTATAAAACAAGGTGTTCTGTTTTGTTTCAAAAAGCAGTATTCTAAATGAACGTCTTAAGTATTTCAATAGTAAACACAGGAACATTACTTTAAAGAGGTAAGCTATTCAATCTCTTTTCTCCAGTTTAGCAACTCATCAGGATTTCTTCTAAAAATGTTGCATTTCTCACCTAATTATTTTAACAAATGAGAGGATATTCATTTGACAAGCAAGAAATCTCATTATATATAGTCACTTAAATGGAAACATATTGTGGTTAATATGGGAAGGGAGGGAGGGGGAGAGGGAGAGAAAGGCAGAGGGAAGAGTTGTATTTTGCTGATTTTGGTGCTTTTCCTTTTTATCTGACATTTAAAGGTGGTTGTGAAGTGAATTTCACTGTAGCAGTTTACTGCACAAGTTCGGTACACTTACAAAGGGAATGCTGCGCAGATTATTGTTATGCAGCTCACTGCACATTAATAAGCATCACTAAAGCTTCAATACCAACACTACAAAGTTCAGTCAAGAATGTTTTTCAACTGTGAAGATGAACATCTGTTCTATTTAACGAGGTAGTAAGACTGGATAGAGCATATGCTAAACAAATACAAGCAAGTTAATCCTGTCAATTTAACATTAAGTTATTACCAAAATTTAGCGTTCTATTCTTCTTCCCTAAAGAGCAAGTAGAAAAATTCAAATTGCTTTTGTCCATCTGCTGCTGCTGACTGAGTTGGTGTTACTAGGCCAGAAAGAGGCAAGATCAGCTGAATCATCCTTTTAGTTGGTTGTTCTATTAAATATTTCATATTAACATGAACCAAAGATCTAGTGTTAATCAAACACATACAGAGTACATGCCTGGAAGCAGCTTCAAGAGGTTATGCAATGCACCTCTCTGCTTCAAATAGCACGAAACACATGAACTAATATAGTGGCTCACCAAGCAGAGGCCTTGGTTGCTCTGCATACTTTCATCAGTTACCTGCTTTTCCAAAGTTAAGGGAGCTCCTGTGAATACTTTTCAGGAGAATAAGGGAGCAGAACAAGACAATTCATTCCTGGAAGATCCAAGGGAAAAGCCTCATGAAAGGGTGAGCTACAGCCTTCTTGGTGGAGAGCGTAAGAGCACCTCTCTTACCCCTCTCCACCTGTGCTGCTCTCAGGAATGCTGCCTAGTTTGAATGGGACTCATTAAGAATTGTTCTGGACACGGAGTGGCCACTGCAATTAAAATTATAGAAAAAAATAAGCTTCAAGTTGCCCAGAAAAAAAGAACAGATTTTCTACTACCTTCTCAAGGCATTTATGAAATAAAGATCTAATGACATTCAACAAAATTAACAAATAAAGAAAAGATATCAAGTAGCCATAAGTTATTCCTATCAAAAGGAACTTCTCTATAGAACAGAGATCAGGTAGAGGATTTTGCAAACAGCAGCACTTCAGACTACACAGTACTTCATCAAGTATTTCAAGACCAGCTTCACTTAAAACAAAAAAAAAATGTGTTTCATACGTTTTAAATAGCTCAGTCAGCAAAACCTAACAATCCTCAGAACGTTTAATCTTGTACTTTGTTCTCTGCACTAGCAGAGGACATATTTGAAGTTTCACCTACCTTCACTGCTCTTGACATTCAAGACAAAGACTGAAGTAAATAAAAAATCCTTAAGTATGGGACCACCAATGCAGAGCAGAATTACTGTGGACAAATGACTGGTGAAAACTGCATTCCTGAATATAAGTGAAAAATTGCAGCTAATAATGTTTAAGAATTGATCTTAATTCATCAACTGATATAGCTCCCTTAATAAAAGCACTAATATCTAGTATAATTTTTTAAAAAGGAGAAGCTTTTAGATTCAAAATAGATTAGGCATTTGCAGGAAATGATGAAGTCAGAATTACTACTATGCAAACCAAGGCTATCACCAAGCTGTACAGAACTCAGACAGAAAAGCAAGCAAATCTTACCAGGAAAGATCTGAACTGCAAGAAAAAGCGTGGCATTTGTGGCAGAGTCTTAAACAGGACATCAATGTCAGATCAGGCTAAACGATAGTCACTGAAAAAGTACTTTCATGAAAGCACTGTAAAAATCAAGATGAATCAGGATTCAGTGCAAACCTCCAGAAGATAGAATCACTATGTACTTTAGAAATCAACTAGTAAGGAACTATATCATTCTACCACAGTTCTCATTAGTGAAATACTTCAGTTGTAGCTACTTACAAGAATCATTTTACAATTCATCTAAATTCAGTGATGCAAACATCACTGCCAGAAGTTTAAATTATGTTAGTAGAACTTTACTGTATTTGCACTGGAAGACAACACAAGTAGTAACTTAGTATTCTCTCTGATAAACTCATGAGCTGCATTATTATCAAGTGCCTACAACAGAAGTGTCAACACTTCTAATGTCACTAAAGTACTACCAATTGAACACTAAGAGGCTACGCCTTGGCTTAGCCTTGGATAGCATTCAGGTATCAACTATGATACAGCAATTCAAAGCTAGGTTCAGTAAAATAACTTCTAAAGTTGATTGAATGTGTACTGCCTGCAGGTAACACAAACCAAGACTGTGTATGAGTGGAGGTACCATAAACTTATTTTGCAGACCAGCAAACAAAAATCTAATTCTTTGACAAAGTGTATCTCTGGAGAATTAGTCTTGTTTGCTCAACCAGATGCGCTTCACAGACCTAAGAAGCAGCATTTTTCAAAGAAATTAGAATGATCGATGCTCTCCAAGGTAGGCCACATCAAGAACAGCAAGTAGGAAAGAAGAGACCCAAGAGATTAAAGACAGAGACACAGTGCAACATTTATTCTCTCAGAACTGTTTAGGATTCTTTTTTTTTTTTATTCCTCCAAATACAAAACCATTACCAGATAGCTACAGTTAAGGACAAAGTTCCTAAAATGCAAGATTCCAGTTTTCTTTAACTTCATATGGAATGTAATAATTTACAAGTTTGATTTTTTTTTCCACTGAGATGCTCCAAAATAACCCTACAAAAATAAATGTGCTATGGGAACTCTGATAAGTAATGTGTTTCACTGTTCCAGAAAACCAAGAAACAAATAAACATTGTGTGATTCTGTGATTCGAGAAGAGCAAAAAGATACATAGGAAGTAATAACTGCGGGCACCTCTGATCATCCTAAAGGCATTCTGTAAGAATGTTCAGCTTTGCCTTGTGAAATCTTTATAAAAATACAGAGCACTGGGCTCTTATAAGAAATATAACATAGTTACTTTTTTTTTTTTTTTGCCAAGCAGGAAGTTTTGTTAAGGAGGGCTTACAATCTTAATTTGTACTTTCGAGCTTTATCACATCTCAAATCATCAGCCACTTTTATTTTTCCATCCTCGACTCTACTGCAACTGCTGATTTCTTCTCCTGCAGCAATAATGCCATTTCAGTTCTAAAAGCCCCTCCACAGTGACTAAGAAACAACAAATCCAGTGAAATGCTGAATCGAGTCTAGTACACTGGGTGCTGAACCATAAGCCTGGAAGCCTAAAGCTGGGCCCAAGCTGTCCAATTTTCTGTTACATTTTACCCTAAAATTCAGTTTCAATGCCCTAAGGATTGCAAATATCATAACACAAAGTCATATCACCTCAGCACTTCACAAATAGTTAGGAGATCCAAGGTAACAGACTTTGCTAATGCCATAGTAAAACCCACAGCCTTGAAAACTTCACACACTTTCCAAAAGTCATTCCCCTCCCCAAGCTTGCTATGGCCCAGAAAGTTTCTAGCTGCATTAGGTTTCTACCTTATCAGTAAAATAGCTACAACAGAGAAGATTTCATTCTAAGATCCATTTTCATAATTTACATTACGAGATTCAATGCAATTATACTTCACGTACTTATGAACATGAATAGTCACTACCACAGACTGTTGCTTCACAGAAATACAAGTGATAATGCTTCAAACAGGAGATGCAAGCAATTTACTTTCTTTTACAAAGTATCACCGAGTGTAACTATTAATTTTAAAAGTACACTATCCTACATATTATTAAGAACTCAGTCAGCTTTATCTGTATAGGATTAACTTGCCATAACTCCTCACCTTTTTAAGAGTTGTGCACCACACCATACCATCATTTTGGCCTTATTTCATTCCAACATATTCAAAGGTCAGTTAATTTTCTTCATTAAGAAGAAGGAGGTTTTTCCCCATTGAAAGCAAGTTGTATGAGAGCTAATGATACTCATGTGAAATAAGCACTAAAAGAGGTGATAAGAAATACGGTGCACTTATAGAAACGGAAATGTGATAAGATTAATGTATGCTAAAACCAAAGTACGTTTAGTTTTTAAACTACTCCTCTATGTGAACTGGATGGTAAGGCAGTCAATGAATGTTTTCTTATTAATAGTTAATCACAAAGTTGCTCTAGCATGACACTACTATAGGATTTTCAGAGGCTTTATTGATGCACTCTTCTTAAAACTGGAAAATCTGTTCAAATGCCAGAAGAGTACAGACATGGATTGAAACTATGCAGCATACAAATGTCAAAAAAAACAAATGCCTGTCACTCAAAAAAAAAAAAAGCATTGTTTGAGTTCAGTAGATTCACAGAATAGATAAAAATCAGAATCCTTAGGTTGAACTTGAGAGATCCTGTTCAACTGTTCTAGTCTCCCACCTGAAGCACTGTCAACTTTACAATTTGATGCTTAGTCTGGAAAACTGAAATATTTGCCTTGAATAATACAAATAGAACTCCAGGCATTGCTCAAGTGCCCTGCATTCAGAAGAGAAAAAGAGCAGGTACAGAGGTACTTGAAAATAAATACATAAATACGAACAACTCAAGATGATGTTTCAGTGACAAGGGGAAAAAAAACAAAAACCAATCAATCAGACTTCCTTCTGTATTTGAACAATTCAAAGGAAAAAATATTTTTAATGGATATAAGGTCACAAGTTTAAAATAGAATTTTGTTACAGTTTCAGAGACTTCACTGAATTGCTTGAATTTTATGGTATACATCTACAGCAAAACTATCCAGATGCTGTAACAAACATTTCATCAGAAACTGCATGGACTCACATATTCAAGCTTTGAGCTATTTTGATCAAAGAATAACAGTTGCAAGCTCTTCTCACAAAGGCCAGAGAATAGAAGTTACAGAAAGGAAGTTTTATATGCCTCATATGAAAATTTCAGCCATTTGCTTATATAACAGTCTTCTTTTACTGCTGAAAAGAATGGGGGGAAATGAACAGATGCTGACATTCAGAATGACTGGAATTTTCAGATATTTACTGACAGAATGACAAACAACTCATTTTTTCTCCTTCCTGTGAACTGAGTTTGCAACATGAAAAAAAAAACAAAATAAACTAAACAAACAAGACTATATCCCTTTCTGTTTGAGAATAAAATGTCCTAGCCACAGTTCAGTCAGCGTGGAAGGCACCTAACACTTACCCTACTAGTGTCCCCTTTATTTTCAAGACCTTCTACTGGAAACAGTCTTCCTTTTAGAATTCTTTCCATCGTGAGAGAAACTGAGAGGCAAGCTGCGAATGACTTTTTTTTTTTAAAGATATGAAGCACCAATAAAAATACCACGTTCTTGTTGGCAGGCAATCAAAACATGACTTACTTGATACACTGTCCTAGTTTTGCTGTCGAGAAATTGAAGCGCGGAAAACTAAATATCTAGTTGAAGATGGAGTAGTTAAACAGCAGGTTTCCCTCAAATTATCTTCTTCAGCTTCAAAGCTTATGCTACCTCCTATCATAGTCAGCCGAGCTTATCTGTTTGTTTTCAAGTCCAGAGCCCTGTAAAATTAGTAACGTAAAATTTGAGGAAATAACATCCTGAAGACAGACAAATCCTGAAAAGGTTGTTCCACCTTTCTCAAACTTGTTTACAGTTTAAATGCTACTGTGTTCAGGACATGCTTGACTTCTACAGGGACTCTTAAATGAAAGAGCAAAAGTAACCGAAAGCATAGAAGCAGACACCTTTGTTCACTGCCACTGAAAGCTATCAGGGTGCAATGCAGTGGAGTCTGCCCAATTGCACCGTGCAGTACATTAGACCTAGAGTCTCATTAGGAGGCTTTCAGTATGTGCTGGGAAAACAAAGCATAGGCAATTATTATGGATGAAACTTCTTGGATATTCTGTCCTGCTGTCATGGTTCAAATATGCTCAAGGAAAGAAATATGCTCAAGGAAAGAAACAGAACATAGATGAACATTTTACAGCTCTATATCTAACATATTGGGAACAGGAGACCAAAACAGAATAAGAGCAAGAGCAATCATACCAATAGCTCAAAATGTTCCTTTCTATTAATGATAATATTCAACTAATAGCAGTCTGTTTCAGAAACATTTGCTTTTAAATCTCCTACCTAAATCTCAATTAGAAATATTTCTAAGTAACTCTGGAAGTGAAATCAAGATGGATAGTGAGTACTCTCAAACTATCACCTTGATGACACACAAGTTTAAAGTATTACATTAAAAGTAATCTTTTCTTAGTAATTTTATGGACTTTTCTCCCTCTTAAACTGTTGTTTATGGGCAT
This sequence comes from Numida meleagris, assembly GCF_002078875.1. Taxonomy (NCBI): domain Eukaryota; kingdom Metazoa; phylum Chordata; class Aves; order Galliformes; family Numididae; genus Numida; species Numida meleagris. Next base: position 47,471,283 of record NC_034411.1, on the reverse strand, counting down.
GCAATGGCAAAGTTCTGTCTTCAGCACATTAACTCACCAACTCCATGATGCTCTCCTCTGAATTTAACTGATTAAAATTAAGATTAGGGACAGAACATTAACAAAGTAGTAATTCTCCTTCCAATCTGATTGGTTAAAGACACATTCTGTACTTCGGTATTTCCACTTGCACAATTACACTGTGGATTCAGAGAGCTTAATATTACGTTGATGTTATTTTGTCTTTATTTGCCTCTATTTGATAAATATACAAAATCAGGGAATTCTCAGTGTATGTCTATCAACAGATTTTGGTTCTTTAGAAAAATTTTTAGTTCTGATGTTACAAGTCACTGTACCAATAGTAGAGATAACAGTATTTGTTTAAGAAAAATGCATTTTAATGTACAAATACTTGCAGAGTCCTCATAATTAAGAATGACATGGGAGCATGATTAAGAAAATCCGTGCTCACATTAATCTTTTTTAAACAATATTGGTTTTAACTGAATTGAAAATTGCTCAAATACAGAGAACAAGTTCTATAAAGAGGTTAGCTCATTAATTGCTCAGGACTGTAGTACTGATTTCTTTACACATTAATGAAATCTAAAACAGGTTAGCACATATTTAAGAACACTTTATATTTAATATCCTCTAAAAAAAAAAAACACTCATCAAATTGTTCCTCCAAAATTGATCATACCACCTATTTGCAATAGAAAGGATCTGAAAGCCTGACAAGATGTGCATATACTTGACGATGCAAGGAAAACATTAATACTCAATTCCCACCTGCTGGCAGACAATGAAGGAAGCATTATCCTTCCTTTTCTTTTATACACTCATTACAGAAGAAAATAATGACTGACTTTCCTTCCACTTTTAGGATTTAGTTCCCAGTGAATATCTCCTTACTGACTCACAGTCTTTCTACTCCACATCTCATTTCATAAGACTCACTTCTACAGTTCTAAAGAGTAAGTGGCTGCCACTGTAATGAATCCTTGCACAAAAGTTATTGTCAGTAAAAACCTTGGTGAGTAAGTTACCCTATAGGTCAACAAGAACTTCGTTGGCGTTTTTATACATGAGCACTAGGGTGAAAAATAGCTCTTGCAGGTTTCACTCCTTCCCAAAGGCTGTTCTTCCTAGGTTTCACTAGGCAGAAACTGAGAGGCTGGTTTTACATTTCAAGTGTATCTGAATCCATCCCTCTGACCACACCTCCCCTCCTCCCAAAGAGTAAGCAAGCACAGGAGATACAACTTCTGCACCATTGTTGGCTTACTATGCTAACCCACCAGGCTAAACTAAGGGCTTTAAAACATTTCTTCCAAGTCTAAAAGTCAGTACTGAGGATATTCATCTTCACCGAGTTACTGGAACTCAAATATTTCAACCTCTGTGAAACTTCTTCCTTTCAGAAATACATTTTCTGTTACTGTTACACTGTTTCCCCTCACAGTAACTCTGTTGCTTCCCTCACAATCCTACAGGACTTATCTTGATTATTTGAAAAACAATTCACACTCAGAGAAATCACAGGTGCAGTCATGGCAAAGTGCCAGTAAATAGGTTTTTAATCAAGTCATCATTAGCCAGCCTGCAACGTCACATCACCCTAAACTACCTACAAGGAAGCAAGCTCTAAATCCTTGCATTTTGTCCCCTCCCACCAACCCCAGTCCTTCCTTTAAGTTTCTTTTTATTCTCTCATCTATCCTACTAATACAAAAATAACTAACAACTCTGCAACACCAAATGCATTCTTCATTTAAATGGAACGTCTCACCTTTTAAAGAACTAAAATTTATTAACTGTAGTTTCAAATACAGCATTGAGAGCAGTGCATGGTCACTACAGTTGTATGTTGAGAGTTCATAACATTATAGTATCATACAAGATACTTCAGTCCAGCCTCTGATTTGATCCTCAAGTTCTACCTTTTCAACTTGTAAAAGACAAACCTCCTGAGACAATTAACCTTAGAGAGGATGGTGATGCTACAGGAGGAAACAAACAAAACAATATCTACTTGCAGAGAAATATAAGTACAGGGAATAAAGGAATTAGGAGATTTACCTGCAGTTTAAAGAGGATTAACTTAATTTTTCTAGCAAGATGGCCTAAACCTTCTCCAAAAAGGTCAGAGTTTACACAGCTTCAGGACAGCAGAGAATTCAACTCATTCTACTCTGCTGAGAAGTAAGGTTTAGGCAAAGGCAGCGTGGATTAAAGAGTCTACAGGGTGCCTTCTTTTAAAGTGAAGTTGAAACACATATGTTATTACGTGACTTGGATAGTACCATATGGATACAGTACCATATGGCTACAAACATACGGGCAGTTCACTTTTTAGTGTACAGAAAGAAGTGGGGTTACTATTGGTTTATTCCATAAATTCAGTCTGCTCATCTCAGTTGCTTGCAAGCCATCAGTGAGATACCACTCCTTGACCTCTAAGCATCTCATCTGAAGCCAACCTTTGCAACGCAGAAGTAGTAACAAGTAACCATAGTATTGCGACACTTTTCCCAAGAGTAAGGCCAACAAACACACACACACACACACAAAAGCAGTATGGAATTTTACAATTCCACTGGATAAGGAAAAACAATGAAAAAGATCTCAGACCAGGTCCCTCTTTAGATGCATAGTCAGCTGCCATGAACTGTCAGTGCATTGGTAACCCTCTACAAAATACATATATTTGCTTGAGATAATGGGAACTAAGCAGCCACACATCTCATAACACGAATACAACTTGAGCAGACACAGAACGAGCAGAAGAACCAAGCCACCTGCCAACGGCACACAGGCCTTCTTCCCCTCCTGCATACCGGGTTCCCAACACATGTTTGAGTGGCTCCAGCAGCTGAACGAAGGCATCTCTTGTGCAAGGTACACTGATTTCCTTTTCAGAACAGGAAAGGATACAGTCTTAATGCTCCAGTCTGGGTCCCGATGGCAAGTATTTTCTGAACAGGATCAAATGCCAGAGCTGAAGGTTGATAGGGGAAACCATGGCGTACAGTCTAACAAGTCAGAGTACCGTAGTGACGTTGGGACAAGCAGCAGACCAAAAATAAACAATCAATATCATATGTTAGGGAATGAGATTCAGCGTTAATGACAATTAAGAAAGGAACCAAAGCATTTTAACTACAGACTAACAGCTGTCTTATAAGAAACAACTATAAAATATCTTTTTTTTTTTTTTTTTACATCAGTCCAGTCCTTTACTTACTGAAACTTAATGTGAATTTTGCATTATCACTGTACAAAGACTGTATCAGAGTAGCACTTTATTTTTTCATCTACTTTCTTTTCTGACTATTCCTATTTTCAGCCCTAACAAAGGCTACTAAACAATTAAAGCCTGAGTTGTTCCTAGGAAGTTTGGAAACAAAGCCAGATCTGCCATCAGAACTGCTACAAATTACCACACTTGCTTTTCAGAGAATTGCCTCAATCTCACTCCGACAGGCCCCATATGACAGTGCAACCTCTCAGCACCTTCCCCCAAAAGCCAAACAACCCAGCCTCCGCGCATCTCTCAACCTCTGCTTCCATCCAAAACTAATGAATCAAAAAAGCTTCCTGAGATCAGACAAAAACAAAATCAGTCCCCCCCCCCCCCAAAAAAAAAGCACACAAAAAAACAACAAAGCAAGAACCCTTTAACCAAGGAATTAAAAAAAAAAAAAAAAAAAAGAAGCTATTTGCAGATTTAGGTTTCTGATTGGCCAAGACTAATTTGGTAACTGACCAAGCAGAAACTCCATTGCAGTTCCCTGGCTGCAATCAATCAGACTCAAGAACAATAGGAACACCATCTATTCTTCCTTCCTTTACAGGTGTACACAGTGCGAGCCACACAAATGGTAGCTTTTCCATTTCAAAACCTTCATTGAAAGTGGGGTTATTTAGGACCTCATCAACGCATAGCAAACTTCTGCTAAGCTCCTTTTCTTCAGTCATGTTGCAGATATAGCCCACAACTCTTAGTATTTCACAGTGAATAAAGCCTGTCTGGTAATAGCTCTGCTCTTTTCCATGTCCTTCAAGACCAACTTGTAAAAGTGGCAGCAGCGCCTGCAATACCACAGAAAGCAAGGAGGAGAAACCGCAAACAAGCTCAGCCATATCACGCTAGGCCACGGGTGCACCGTGAAGATAAAAACGGGTATTGGTATTCAAATCAGTTCTTATTCCTCTAGGTACAGCTGCTGGATTAATTCGCTGCATCATTTTCCAAATCGTGCAGCCACCAACTGCAGTTCTTGTATCGCGCAAAAGCAAACGGAGGAAAAAAAAAAAAAAAAAAAAAAAAGGAACTTTTCCTCAGGAGAACACTTGCAACAGCAGCATCGGCCACTCGGCAACACGCTGCAGCGAAACCGCCACGAACGTCCACAGCCTTTTCCAGGCGCGAAGGAACAGGAGGAAAGCATTTCCAAACAGCCCAGAGCTACAGAGCCTCCGGGCCCATCGGCAGCGCCTTCCACCGAGCGCACTCGGCTGGGCAGCGCTCCTACCCGCAGCCATCCCGCGGTAGCACCGAGACCACACGCATCACGCAGCCCAGAAGGCGACGGCCCCCGGAGCTCTCCGGGAGCGATGGCTGCGGGAACTCGCCCGCCGAGCCCCGCGCACACGCACCCGCCGCCCCTTCCCTCCCTGCCGGCACGAGCCCGGCGCGGCACCGGGAGCCCGGCACCCGACCGGGGCCCGCAGAGCCTGGCCGTTCACCTTGCAGAGCTGGAAGTGCTCGGACTGGAGCGTCTCCTGGATGTCGCTCTCCCGGTTCCCCGCCTGCTGCTGCTGCGCGGCGGACGACGCCGAGGCGGCGGACGAGACCGCCGTCAGCCCGTCCAGCACCTTTCTGATGTTAAATTTCCTCATGGCTCTCGGCGGCGGCGCTCCCCGCTCCGCTGGCCTCGCCGCTCCCGGCGCCGCCGCCCGCCCCGCAGGCGGCAGACGAGCCCCCGGCGGCAGGGAGGCGGTGCGGGGGCGGCCGCGCTGCTGCTCGCCCGCCCGCGGGGAGGGCGGCGGGCCCAGACGCTAGTCCGGCAGCGCGGGGCCGCTCCGCATCGGGGGACGGAGGCTGGAGCCAAGCAAACACGAGCACGTCAGCCCACCGCGATGCCCGCCCGCACCCCCCCGCTTCACATGGTGGCGGCCGCGGCCGCCGCTGTCACCCGTGCGTGCGTGCGTGTATGTGTGTGTGTGTGTGCGCGCGTTGTCCGTGCGGTGCGTGTGCCGGTTCCCTCCCGCCGCAGTCTCGTTCCCCTCCCCTCGGCTCGGGCACCCTCCGCCTCCTCGGAGCTGCGTGTGCCGCCAGCCAGTCACCGGCGGGATGCTGCCGGCGGCCGCCGCCACCGCCGTCCTCCTCCTCCTCCTTCTCCTCTCGCCCCCCCCCACCCCGCGCTCGCCCCCCTTGCCTGACAACGCGGAAGCGCAGCGCCCCAGGGAGGAGCGGCGGCGGCGGCAGCTCCCAGCCTGACAGCGGCAGGGCGGATGCGCATGCGCACAGAGAGAACCGGCACCCGGATGTGGCGATGCGCGCTCTCCCCCGCAGCGGCGCGGAGCGGACTGGGCTGAGGATCGGTGTCAGTGGGATGGCTCCGGCACCTCCGGATCGGCGAGGACCCGAAGAGACGTGGGCACGGTGCTGAGGAGCCGCTCCCCCGCGATACGAGGCCGCGTTAGGGCACAGAAGCAGCTGCCAGGCGTTGCACCCCGCTGGCGGAAGGGGCTTCAGGTTGTGCTGCCCATATTCTGCTTTGCGTTTATTAGTCGAGTGCGTTTTTCTGTAGTCTGGTCAGTTGTTCCTGTAACAGTTATTATTCTCACCTCAGCCATATGTTTCTGAAGGTATTGTTTGTTTCCTGAACTTTCTTTTCAAGTAAAACTAGATCGATACCCGCTGTTGGAGAAAGCTTGTGTAGGTGTGATTCAGGACACTGGCCTGCACCTCCCAGCTCAGCGTGTGGCAAGGCCGTGTTTACAAGGGGTGTTCCAGCCTGGTAGCCGGGCGTGCTTTGTTAGCGCTGTCAGCATAACAGCGCAGACAGATAGGTGCAATCAGAGTGCTGCAACATAGCCACAGTAATAACCTCAAAAGTAAAACTTCCACAGACTTGCACCTTTAAATCCCACGCCAATTTAAAGCTGCGCTGCACACAGACATGTGCTGTATGGATGTTGGAAGGCAGTCGGGACGGCTTACATGTTCTTGTGAAGTGACTGCCTCATGAACTCACAGAGCTGTCCACCTGTGTTTGTGGGTCTCTTGTGCAGTTCCTCCACTCACTGTGGCCAACATGTGAAAGCATGCCTCCAGAGATGACAAAAATCCTGTAAATAAATAAAAGTAGACTTAAGAATGACTCAGTAAATATCTCACATAAGAATTAATTTCATTTTAAGAGAAATTTCAGTTTCTTTGATTATCCAGTATATATTTAATCTAACCGTTTGTAAATTATAGATATAATATGTATAATTTTTTCATCTATTCATGCATGCTTATTGCAATGTATTAAACTAGGAAGAGAATTACTGAAACTCAACTATGTTTGGCTAAATGGTAAACATTTATTGTAACAGGTAAAGATAATCCGTACGCATGTAACTTTAAGACTGTAAGTAATAGGCCATCTAGATCTTGTTATCAGTATATGTCAGGCCAGGCCCTTCAAACACTCCTATCTATAACATTCATATCACAACTAGTCTCATTATTCATGGTAATATTAATCACAGACACAACAAACTTCAAAACTTGCTGATGGATTAAAGGCCTTAATAAGCACTCTTTGCATACTTCAGTCACTTCCATTTTTTTTACCTCCTATGTACTTGGCCCTCTAATCCATTCTTTACCTCAATTACACATTTTTAGAGGAGAGATTGAACTTCACGTTCTGTTTAGATCAGCAATGAACTCAAGGAGGACCTCATGCATTGTTATTATGTTGTACCAGTACTTGCAAATATTTATGCAAAATACCATGTATACCATGCTGACACAACAGCATTTCTCTTCCTTCACGCTTTTTAGTCGATGCAATGCAACAAATCAATGGGTACTTCAACTCCTGTAAAAAATGAATGACAACTTTCTCTTGCACTGGGACATCAGTGAGAGCAGTAGTAGGACCTTCATTTTATAGTTCAGCAAGCATCACAATTATCTCTGGATTTAGCTGCTGTATTTCAGAGCTTCTGTGAGGCCTCCTGCTCTTATCCGATAACCACATCCTGTTTACCGATGAGGCTGATTCTGTGTAACCTCTGTACTGCATGTTGCCTTCTTGGACCTTCTGGACTCTGATATCTGAAATCGCTTGCCAATGTTTTATACCCCAGTCCAAAGCTTAAGCGTCTTACACAACTGAGGAAGAAGCAAGCAAACTCTAGTTTGCAACATCTTTGTGCTCAATTGTGACAAAGCCCTGTTGTGAGAGAGTTAAATGTTCATGAGTCAGACCCAACAGTGTGTCTTCATGGGCTACACAAATCCCTGCTACTAAATTTGGCTTTGGTTTTCTTTGCCTGCCCATTCTTACTGATCCTGTAATTTACTGCTCCTTAAAAGGGGAGAAAAACTCACTTGCTCATTTCTTGATCCATTATCTACAGGTGCTACATATGCAATCACTATTCCTTAGAATTATTTGAGGCATGTAGCACCTAGGGTTGGGGCACATGCCAGTGCAATCTCACGGACTACAGCTGGTGTTGGTCAGACTTCATTTGGCAGGTCTTCAGCCCCAGGATAATCACAAAAACCTCACTTGGTTATAATGTATGCTAAGATTTGATTGAATAATCCCAAGGCGTTGGGTAGGTAGTAAGGGGAGAGGTCCACTCACAATATTCATCATTAATTCATATGTTTGCTCAGAAGAGCTATTGGTTGTATTCAGAGAAAGTCATGTACTCCAGGTGATTGGCACACCATAGTACACTACTCAGCATGGAAAAGGAAAGGATCATCAGAAGTGGCCTCAAGATCCCTGCTTGGCCTGTAACCTCACTAAAGTCAATCCAGGCTTTGAAGACTAAAGAAGATGCTTAGCTTTCCTGAGAACTTCTTAATGGTGCTTAGTCACTCACTGCAGAGTCTGAATTGACTGAGACTTAGCCAAACATTTCCTTGCCATAAATAGAAAGAAGCTGGGAAATATATTTGAACTAATCTTATTCACATTGTTCTACTTAAAGTCATTGGATAGGACAGTGTGATCATGGCTTCAAGTGAGTTCTGGAGTCTTTCCTGGCTGCTGGGAAACTGCTTGGTCCCTAGAGTGTGAACTGTTGCCAGAAGAACATCTGCAATTTTTTTTTTCCCCATTAACCTGTATTGGTGACAAATCCAAGGAGAACTTCAAGCTACAGATGAACTTTTTGATATTTCTGCAGCTTACTTGAAATATGCTGTAAACAAGAAGGAAATGGGGAGCATGTAGCTGGTCAGCCCCTAGCAAAAAGTTATAACACATGCCATAGCTCCATCTGGAAATGAACTGTCTATTCTTTGTAAATCCATCCCTTTCAGAAACATCCTAATTGATCAAGCCTGTATTCATGTGATGAGTTCCTCCTGCATCTGGAAGCCAATGTGGTTTTTTTCAGGATTGCAGAGTACGGGCCCATTTTATTAAAGACCTATGGACTAGGTGTGACTAACAGTGTATGGATGTCACTATGCTGTATGGGTGCAAGGCAGAAAGAGGACACATCCTACTTCTGAAGGACTGCACTAAGATTCCTGCATACTCAGCTCTGGTCAGCCAATATAGTGACAAGCATGTATGGTGGTTGCTGAAACGTGAACTGGGAGGGCTCCTCAGCATTAATCTGTTACTAGTAGAGGTAGTAATATACAAGTGCCAGTGTAGTTGTTTGTTGTCCTAGAATGTGGCAAAAGAAAGAGGTAAGGCAATCTTAGGAAGCATTTTAGGACATTGTTACCAGTTAACCAGAGTGAATCAGCCAGCTGGCTGATACCAGTGATATGCAACACGAGGCAAATAACTATCTACAATATACTAGCAGGGAGGAGCGCATAAGATGAAAGGAATAAATGAAAACAGCCCTATGCAATAGAAGTGTGAGACTTTTAAGAGAGATCACACATTGTTCTGAGTAACACATACACCTTTGTTCCAGCATTTTCACCTTGGACTGGACAAAGACATTGTATGCAGAAATGTGCTGTTTCTAGTGAAAACACATTCAATACTTATTATCTATTGATGTATTTACATATTATTTTCATCTTCACTAAAGATACACAGTTCTTTTGAAAGATGTTGTAGTTAAGGATCCATCTATCGTTCTTTAAATAAAACAGTAAATCATGTCAAATAAATCTTAGAAGAGGATGTTAATGCTACTGCTAACTGTTTTGTTTTCAAATTTACTTTCATTATTTTTAGCCATGTCTTCAGTACCTAACATTAGGTCATCCTAGCAGCACAGTCTGACTGATTTGGCACCAGCCAATCCTTTGCATTTATTACTGTCTTCTGAAGGAGTAATTTATTTTTCTGCTCATCCAAATCTTCTTTGGCCACTGCATGCACTTAATTAATTTTGTTCTTATATTGTACTAAAGATGCACAGTTCTTTTTTGTTCATCCAGTCTGTCAATTTCCTCTGCTTTCTATATCACATTTCACTTGAGCCTTGCCAGTTCAGTGTTAAGAACAGAGGGATTTCAGCCCCTGGCACCTACTCTAGTCTCCTACTCTTAGTTACAACAGTCTCCTCAGTTTTACTGAACCCTCTGATTTAATCTTGTGTGCAATCAAAACAAGAAGTTTTGATGGTATAGTATTTATTCTTTTTTGTTCATGGTTTTCTAGTGTAAGGAGCACAAAGTGTCCTAGGAGAAGGGTTCAAAATTCAGGTTCAAAATTCATCCCTTCCAAGGGGATACTCCGCAAGCTGCAAAGATCCTCTCCTTCTAGCACCTGCATTCTTTTTTGAAAAAAAAAAAATAAAAAAAATTTAAAATTACCGAGTAGAGGATAGATTCTCTTTCCCTGATATCTTCCTCTGGATTATATCTACTCATTAGGTGGAAGGCAGAGTTTCTGAATTAAAATTCTCATTTTCTTATCATATTTCTAGCACCGCCATGCCTAGGTTCCTAAAAAGTGTTGTTTGAAGTGCAGTGCTGTGCTTAGGCTCCTAAAATCCATATATGCCATACTTTGGATCTGATTCTTTGTCATTTTCTTCCATTCCTAATTTTATTTTTATACATACTATGATTCTGTGACACTTTCTTGTGTAGGAGTTCATCGCACAGTGTTTATCTCTCACTTGAACTGGAGCACTTTGAAGTTCTTGATCTCTGCATATTTATCATAAAATCTTTTCTCAGATACTTTTGTGGACTAAGATTTTTTGTAGGAAGAACATGTAAAATGCATTCAATATTTAAGTTAACTCAGGATGTGTCAGTTTAATCCTTAGTTGTCAAATTGTGACTACAAATAATGATATTGAGGAATTTCTAATTTTAACTTGACTTAGCCCATCACTTCAACATGTAATCAACCTTATGCTCCCTTCAGTTCCATCTGTACACCTTTCTTACCTGGAGAAGATATGGCTACACAACCACCTACAAAACTTGGATTATTACTTGCGTTAGGTCATATTTCTTCTGTAACTGAATCTATTTTGAGAAGTACTTGGAACATATTAATGCAGATCCATATAAACACAGAATAACTGAGGTTGGAAGGAACCTCTAATGGTCATCTTGTCCAGCTGTCCTCTCAGTTGTAAGCTAGATACAACTTTAAAGTTAGATCATGTTTCTCATGATCTTGTCCATTTTTTTAACATCTCCAAAGATGGAAATTCTTGTGACCTCTGCTTTTGCCTTACTACAAAAAGAGAAAACAATTTCTTGTTGCATGTGCTGCATTCCTCATTTTTATGCTAATGCACCCCAAACAGGTTTTAAGTGAAGCACGGCATCTGGATAGAAAAACTATGGACTAATAGTATACTGAATAATGAAAATTGCTTTGTATGTATTTATCATACACTTTTTACGATATCCAGCCAGTTACATTACAAGTGCTTCTTATTACAGTGCCACTTTGAGACCTGCATAAAAGAGTGAAGAAAAATATGAAATACAATCTGTCTCCATTGAAAGGCAGCAAAATATTACAAGTGAAATCAACGCAAACTTTACAAAATAGTTAAATTAAGATGAAGTATGAGTGTCTGCCAAGAGAAAAAGGATTTTCTTGGACTAAATGAATTAATGCTAAAATATAGTGGACAAAACTAATTTATCCATTCTTAAACAAAATTATTGTGCTGCAATTTCAAAAAAAAAGTCAGATTTAATAATCTGTTTATATACAATATTTTGTACAAAGTGTAGCATTTCAGACAGGATCTTTCATCAGTGAGTCATTTTAAGTGACTACCCTCTACAAGGAAAAAAACCATATTTTATTACTGTCGTCGTAATTACAACACATTAGGAGGAGATTCCTATTGTACAGTAGTTTAGCAATCTAGATAAGTACTTGTTAAGTCTACAGTAGCATTAGCCTTTGATTTAAAAGACTAGTATTTCACTGGTAGTTTTCCTCTTAAAAGTAAAGTAAAAGTAAAATTACATAAGTTGGAAGGCTTAAAAGCAAATGAGCAGGGTATTATTTTAATGATGTTGCTGTTAGAAGATCCTAAATGTGCGTATGCTTGCTTTAATTTCAGGCTTTCTATTTCTTTTACATTTATTTTCATTCGTGTTATCATTTTTCTGTGAATATAAACACATTATTAACACCAGCTCAGAAATAATTATGCCAGATATGTAATTAAATGTTCTGATTAGCTCACTTGTGAAAGAAAGTTTCAGATTTCAAGACAACTGGAAAATTTCCCATAAGAATTAGAGTGCTTTCTATGGGTTTAACTTCATTCTAACACGGTAGACAGTCCCTCTTTCTGTGCCTTCCTCCATCCCTCTCAGCCAGTGAAATAGGACATGAAATGTAATGACAGCTGAGACCTTCCGAAGAAAATGCTAGTGCCCTCAAATTTAAGATGAACATTATAATTTGAGATAAAAATGACAAATAATTTTTACACAAAAAGTAAAATGAGTACAAGGCAAATGGGTAGGGAAAGCAGAGAATATACAGGACAGGTTAAAACATATTAGTCACTGTGTCTGAAGATTCTAATTTCAGACATATTTATAATCCTTTAAAATTCTGTCCCTAACCTAGACTGAATTTTGGTTGTTACGGCTGCCCATTGTTCTATCCCTGCACTCACCAGGATTATGGCATCAGGTGCACCACGCACTTCCCTGGGGATGGGGATAATCTGAAGCCAGCCCATGGGCCTGCAGTGGGGCAGGGCTGTGGGGAGCTGGAGCCCAGTATTGCTGCAGCCTCACTTGGGGAAAGGGCTGGCAGCCCTGAGCTGATGTGGGGGCATGCGCCTGGGGGTGGGCTGGACAGGCAAGGCTGGCAGTGCACCTGAGGCCCTGACATTTTCTTGCCAGCATTTAAAATAGCTATTCATATCTGAAGGGCGGTCTTAATTTATGTCACGTGGAAGTTTTTTGATATGTCATGACTATTTTTGTCTGAAAGTTTAACAAAGGCAAATTTTTAAATAGAGAAGAATGTATGTATCTCATAAACAATACTTATATCAGATTTAATTGAGTTATTCCCTTACTGTATACAGTCATATACATTCTCAAATTTAAAACTAAAAATTCTGGTAATGTTTATTGCCAGTTAGTAATGCATGTGATATTTTTAGAGCTATTTTTTTTGTTTCACTTAATATGAGCATGAGCTTATGATTTATGTCGTGCAATGTCAGTTACATTCAGCTACAGAAGTAAATTTAAAGCTCCCGAGCTCTCAGTGTTTTAGAAATCCCTTAGAACCACTACATACAGGAAGCCACCAAATACTTAGAAGAGTCTTTTTTGAAATAGTTTTTGAATAAACTTTCCTACAGAGCACTTGCTACCCGAAACCTTCAGGATAGCTCAACCACTGAAAATCATGCATAGGAAAAGTAAATATTCTGAAATATAACAAGAGCAATAAATGTTCCTTTATTCTGAAAATACTAAAACTAATTAAAGAAAACAGAAATGAGGGGAAAAAAAGCAAGTTTCTCTTTTTTTTCATATAATTTGAAAAAAAATCATAATCTACCACTGCCCAATAATATTTAATTTCCGGAGTAATTGTGTGCTTTGTGCAGTGTTTGTGAAATAAACAGTGCTAAGTTAACACATTCTCCCCACTCAGAACAAGCTGAACATCTCTTTTACATATTACAGAATATGCTGTTGGGGAAAAAAATACCATAACTTGGAAGGTCAGTGACTTCCATCTCCAGTGAATTAACAGAAAAACATGTCCAAAGAGCGAAGATCCTTTGGCAGAAGTCTGTGCCTTCAGCTCCTGTCAGAATGAATAGGAATTGTGAATTTGAGTGTGTCAGCTGACTTCAGCTTTTTAAAATATAATGAGTGAGAACGATGCAAAGGATCATGTAACCTTCCACTTTAATATTTTTATGCATTTTCCTCTTAATTTTTTTTTTTTTGCTCAACATTCCTGCTCCCCAGCTGTTCCTTTTATTGCTGTAGTGTAAAAAAGATACATGATACTTGGAAATCCAGGGGGTAAAGTATTAACACTTACTTAAAGTTTTATGAAAAATTTGGACTATTTGAAAGATTTTAGTGAAAGAATTTACTGTGCAGATTTCCATAAAATCTGAGCACTTTTCAGTAACGGGTAACAAAAGGTTCAAAAATGTTTGCTACTGTGCCACCACATGTCAGGTAATCATCTAGAGCAATATCAGATGCTATCCACTCTTAGCTAGTCTATTTTCTCACTTATCCAGCTGTCCATTCTTTTTGCCTCTCCTTGAGGTTTGTTGTCCTTTATGCTTTACTGTGGTGCATTCTGGAGGAATTTTGAAATTAATATTTCTTGTAAGCTAGCTCATCGCATAGTTCTAGGTACCATGTCTTGATACTAAGACATAAGCCTGTCACCACCCTTCATAAAAGACCTGGACTATCTCTTAACTCTGTTTTGAATATGCCATTGTTTGCCTTCAGTAAACACAGAATCAGACTCCTTGGTCTTCCTCCCAGGACACGATGTTAATCGTACATCTGGTACAACTCACACAAGCACTAAAAATAGTGTATTTTAGTTTTGCTCATTTCCTTTCCACAACAAGACCAGCTTCAATTTTACTTTGCCTTTCTCAGTGTCACTGCAGTAGTTTAACACTGGTAGGTGACTGAGTTTCTTTGTGCTTAGAATATTTATAACAATTTCATTTTATTTATTGCTAACAGAGACTGAACCTCTGTATAGGAGCTTTTCTGTTCTTGAAATTCTTCTCCGAATTCTGAAATTTCCCTTCATCTCTGAAAGCAAGCACTTACCAACATCTGAAAAATGGTAGTGAGAAGACTCATTACTTCACAAGTATTGTAAATAAGGAATATATCCTGTATAGTTTGTATGTGTTTGAGAGACCATGTTAAACTTTGGCAAACACAGTATCTGACATTAAAAAACATGTTAATATTTGGATGAGAATCCTGAAAGACACTTGAAATTCAAGTGACAACTATTCCTGGATATTTCTAGGATGTTTTCACTGGGTCCAAAAAAACTGATTATTATGTAAAACATTTCCAGTGTTTCAAGACTGGATTACAAAGTACTTCTAAGTCTAAGGGTTTTTTAAAAAACTGTGTCCATACACAGATTTCTTTAAATATTATTTACTGTATAACAGTTTTAACAGGACTATTCACATTCATAACTTTAATAATGGGTCTGCTTTGCAGATGTGTTAAGCTTTCAGAGTGAATACTGTTCTCTCACAAGTTGTTTTTTTATCATAATACTCTCTTTGCCTGCAATATTACATCACTGATTTTTTTTTCCAAAACATGCAGATACTATCATTATTTTTATATATACTTGTTTTTAAAATGTACTTTATGAGTATTGGGTTTGGTGAATCTTTTTATTGTGAAGACTGTAAATCAAAATAAGAAAGAAAAGAGTGAATCAAATGCTACTCCAAAAAATCAGGGCATCATGTTCTGGAGGATATGAGATTCAGGCCTTCAAGGGCTGCACATCCCAATGCTAGGATTGCTCAAGTGAGAAATTCCTGCCACTGGATATGACCAAATTCAAAATTTAAATTTAGCAGGAGTAACTCTATAATTGCTCAAATTTTAGAGTCGCAGGAACTCTTTAAACTCCCTAATTAGAGAAAGAGAAAGCTTTGTTGATACACGTGTTGACTTAAGCTTGCAGCTGGCTGAACAGTTCCATGGGAGTTGTGCTGGGGGGCCCTCTGGCTGCCCCGCAAGCAGCACTGTCCTACACTGCCCAAGGCTTTGGTCATCCTCAACATCAACATCCTCAACATCAACATCTTAAAAGCAGCTCCTTTTTCACCTTGCAATCAAAACTTAGTGCAGAGGTAAAAGCCAATATGCTGTCAAGCAACAGGGCAGAAACAACTACCTGTTCCTCCAAATGCCTTTCCACCACTAAACTTCACTTCTGTCCCTTGCTGTCAGATCTGGCAAAGGAATGAGAAACTAGGAGTTTGTATTTAATGAAAAAGCATTGGAAACATGAAACTGGCTATAAGTGAAAGGAATTCCCCTGAGTTTTTTGTGTAACTCACCAGACAAAAGGGTCAAAAAGAGAGAACAGTCAGTTCTTCTGGAAATAAAATAGTTAATTCTCTAGCAGTCTAGAATCTGCTATCAAAGTGAAATCCCTGAAATACATCTGTATAGGCCAGAAATTCTTAATGGTTAATGGTGAGAAGATTTAAAATTCTGGACAATTACTTCTGAAGACCTTCCGTCAAGCTTAATATTCTGTTAGTCTGTACAGTCTGATTAGGAGAAAAAATGAATTCTCTGTATGTTGCTATACTTAGCCACCTAACACCATTTCAGACAACTCTCCAAAAAGAACAGGGTCTAGGCAGGACAATAATTTGTGAAACTGCTGGTATCCACAAACAGCTGGAAAGAAGATGTAGGCACTGCATGCTCGGGCATGGTCAGCATGTTGTCCGCATCGAAGGAGGTATCAGCAATCCTCAACAGTAATAACTCCCTGATTATTAGCGTGTCTCTGCTAACTTTAGTCAGCCATGAAGAACATACTTAATGATGATGAGAGGATGCATAATGATGTAGGTCTGAAATTTTTAATAGAAAACTTCTGTATGACAAATGATGTATTAACTTTAAGTTGAACTGTGCCATAATATCCTGCACAGTGAAAAAAATCTCAGTCCTGTGCGTGGGAGTAATATTATAGCCAGATTCCTCATAATATAAAAAAGAAAATACTTTGTCTTCAGAGTTTCCTGAGTTTGGTCTTGCATTTGGTAAGGAAATGAGTTAATTTTGAGGCTGAACAATCTCCCAAACTTGTGAGTATAGGTTTTACCTTTCTAAATACACCAAGAAACTAGTATAGTTTCTACATTCACTGCACTATAAATTCTACTTCACAGTGTATGCTGTTGAAAATAAAATGAAAAAAAAATTCTTTGCTTATGGAAACTCCCTTTCCTTGTATTAAATATTAGGAGATACTTCTTAAACAGATAGCCTATAATTTACAAAAGCCACAAAGATGATCCAAGGATTGGAGTACCTCTCCTATGAAGCTAGGCTATAGGAACTGGGCTTGTTTACTCTGGAAAAGAGAAAGCTGTGGGAAGACCTCATTGTGGCCTTTTAATATTTATATGGAGTTTTTAAACATGAAGGAAATAAACTTTTTACATGATAGGACAAGGGGAAATGGTTTCAAAGGAGGGGAGATTTGGATTAGATTTTAGAGGGAAGTTTTTTACTGAGAGAGTGGTGAGTTGCTGGAACACCTCTGTTGACCAGAGAGGCTGAGGATACTGTAGTCTTGTGTCTGGGCAATCTAAGTACTTGATCTAGCATCTGGCAACCCTGCCTGTGGCAGAGGAGATTGGAACTTGATCCTTGAGGTTCCTTCCAACCCAAGTCATTCTATGATTCTATAACAACTAAGTTCTTTGCCTTTTGCAGATTTTCAGATGTCATTTTTTTTAATTTGTACATCTGTAAGGAAAACAGACTAAATGCCAATGGATATGGCGTTATATTAGTCAATGCTTTAGCCTAAAACAGCGCTCTAAGGTGTGTTAGCTCAATTTATCCAAACTGTGTCTGATTCAAAAATATCATCATTTCAGAGTACAAACACTAGTGATTTTATTGGTAGAGTCCAACCCTTAACCTAATGAAGTTAAGAGTAGACAAAATATGAAGAGTTGGAAAAAATCAAATTGTCCACTTGAATACCTGTAATTTTAATTAGTGCATGCTTCACCATTCTTGTGGGAGATGTCTTGCGGGAGAACTGGGAACCATAGGCACAGGGGACATCCTACATGGACTGGACAGAACCAGTTCTTGACTTTTGCCTGCTGTGAAAATGCATTTCAAGATCTCAAATATTACACTTCAGAAGAAATGGTGACTTTTATTTGCAGTTGCCAGAAAAAAAGTGCCCTTTGTTTGCAGCCTGCCAACAGAATGACCTTTCCCTCTTGCCAATTTATGCTCGAGAAATACATGTGATTGTTTTCCTTTGCTGAAGTTTCAAGAATCTTTCAAATCTGTTTGATCAATGGTTCGGGTGCTTTCAAACTGACATGAGAAAATACACGTTTTTGCAGATTCATTTTCAGTTGGACCTGAAGCAGCTCAAGCTAAAGATCAGCTAGAATTAATCTCTGCTTAATGAAGAAAACTTGCTGAATTTCTATAAATGCTTGCCGAAGACATATATCCAGAGTTACATAAGAAGACTGCCATTTATGCAGTCAGCTTTGGCAATATTTATATTTGCATTCAAATCTTCTCTTTTGTGAAAAAGAATAAATCAAGATGTTGTAATTGCCTATCAGACAATATCTGTGTTTTGGAATGTATGTGGCTACTTCAAAAGTAAGAAAGACTTTAAATGCCGCTTTCAGGTTCTCAGTTGGTATAGCCAGCAATGTTTTCTTCCTGCTATCTTCAAAGCAGATGTGGACTTTGTCTTTACTGAAACAACACAGATGCACCATACATTTATATAACAGCAGTGGAAATTTAAAAAGTAAATGTAGATGCATTCTTGTCTGTGTGACTATACTGCAGGTATAAATATATCCAAATATCTTCTGCCTGTACTCCAAGTGCTCTATAAAACACATAGCCATGGTAGCACGGTATGGAACTGAAGTTACAAATCTCTGCTAAAAAAAGAACGTTACCCTCAGTACATGTTCCATGTTAATATTGTGTTACTGATCCTGATCTGCATCTGGTCCATAGTCAGCTTCCTGGGAGCATAGTAGGCATCCTACTGATTCCATTTCCTTCTATGAAGGTAAATGAGTTGCAAAATTTGCATCAGGTCCTTTTTTAACTTCTCCATATTAACAGTATATTTCATGTCAGCAATATGAGTTAGTTACTGTCGCTCTGGGTACTATCCAAGGCTATTTGTATGGGAAGCTCATGCATTCTCTTGCATACAGGCAACAATTTATGCCCTAGTATGTTATGTTTTCCATGATCATTTTTTATGTTTTATATGCCTTTAAAATCAAGTCTTATAGGTGGCTGCCTGCACTACCACCCAAATGTTTTCTGAAGAGGCAGAGAATACAGGAACATATTTTTTAGGAGATTTTGAGAGGATTACTTGTATGTGTAGGGCAACACCTCTCTGCTAAGCTGCCTGAGTCCTGATGGATTTTGGCAAGTACTGTGCTGGTTGGACTCCTATGCAGCTGCACAGGACAGATTACCACCTGGTGCACCAAGCAGGAATCTAGGATTGCATTACAGGCATTACACAAGTTGATCTATTCTTCCCTACCGATCTCAAATATAGTAAAAAAAACCAAACCTACAAACATTATGTAAATCTTATGAAAGCTAGGGCATGTTGAACTCATAAATCTCATTTACTAAGATGAGATGTGTTATGCACTGGAGTCAGAGCAGTGACAAACAGGGATAAAGTTTCCTAGCCTAAGCCTCAAAGAATGAAGTTGAAGTGAATTTTCACCATACAGTAATACAGGTCAGAATCAAATTCAGAAACAGCTACAGCAGAGTAATTTGCAATGCTATGGTAAATTTGGACAGCGTATCAGAACACTTAAAAACCTGCAACCAGCAACTGAGTTCCTTTTGCCTTACATGTGACATCTCATAGTGATGCACTGGGCTACCTTGTGCTTCTCAGTTGTGTTTTGATGAGTGCCACACTGCCTTTCCATCCACTTGCAGCAGCATCCAGATCACTTCCAAAAGGATCTTAAAATATTATCAGCTTAGCTATTCAGTTATATAAAGGTCATGCCAGGGTTATTTAGAACCAAATATATGTTTAGCATACTAAGCTGACCTGTGCTTTCCGACAGTAACAGCTATGTTGCATTAGCAATGTGTATCTTAAACAAATGGAAGCCTTAGTTGCAAAAAGTCTTCGCTGAAATTGCTTCCTTGCTGCTAACACTTAATCGCGTTGCTCCTCTGGTCTGCCTTGGTGTGAACTGAGACAAGCAGCATTCACCCTTGAACAGAAGGCAGCACAGTATACAGTCTGGCAGACAGGGATAGATCTTTCCTGTAAAGTTCAGGTGTTTGTTGTGTCCTCCCAGATGACACTGCTGTCTGAAATATGAATATTTCTCCTTCACTGAATTTCAGTGCAAAGTACCAGTAATTTAAGGCAAGCTTTCGAAGGCACTGCCCTCAAACAAGCATGACCTTTTGCATTAGGAGGCAATTTAAGAGATTGCCTGTTAGCTATTGGTTACTCAGTGAGAGCTGATGAAAGACAGTGCAAGTATTTCTAGTCCCTGAAGCTGACTTTGTGTTTAACAAACTGAATTATTCAGCAGATGAGAAGAACAGTGAGCAGAGAGGCAGTACACATCATAATCCAAAACATCCCCCCATTTCAGTTCTTGAGATTACAGTTTTATTGCTCACTTTCAGCATCTGCACAACAAGACATGTTCCTGGGACAAGCGTTAATACATCTGCTTATTAATGGAATTTGCCCATAATCCTACTCAGATCTACATGTCAGAGTTGCAACCTTGTTGGTAATAATTGTCAGGCCTCAGTGTCAAATGAGGCTTTGTGCCAAACAAGGAGGGTGACACACGTGCCACAGGTATGAGGTACGCTCTGAAAAATGTCCTGAGTCCCTCTTTCTACTAACTTAAAATCCTTAAGCATCTTCCAGGCTGTGACTTAAGTTAATGCTCTGAGCAGCCTGCAAACTGGGAGACTGAAGCAAAATTAAGGCTGCTAGCAGATGCCAGCAGATGGAGAAAAAGGATACGTCCCTAGTGCATGAAGGAGCATGGCCCACACTATAGTTGTATCATCACAGTGCCATCCCAAGCTCATTAGGCTTGCTGAGCTGTAAAGCTTATTAATTCACACACATTGGCTTCCTATCACAGCCAGACTGCTTCCTGAGGCTAAACTAGCATGCTGGCACGTTTTACACCATATTGTCATACCAGCTCATTTGACAGAAGTTCGGACAGCTATGCGCTCCTCTGCATGTTCAGCGCAGCTCTTACTGTGGCGGGTAAGCATTAACTGAGCTGTGACTTTTGACACTAGTAGTTGCACAATGCTAATAACCATCTGAGCCTGCTCTCACTCTCTTTAAAAATCAAGTCCAAATGTATGTAGTTTTCCAGAGTTGATAGACAGCTGATAACAGCCTGATAACTTCAGTAATAGTCACTTTCTTCAATGTGGGACAGATTTCTGTGGGCCACATGAATAGCTTCTTTTACAAGACATGAGGCACTCTCCCAGGTCAGATTAATGCTCTCTCAATAGAAAGGTGCAAATACATTCATTTAAACAGTGTGATGTTCCATTGACACCTTTCTTAATGAAAAGGATCCATGTTACTGTGAGTCTCTAGATAATGACTGTTTTTTTTAGCACAATTTCTGGAACTCTTTCCTTTTTCCTCTTTCCTTTCCTTTCTCCTTTTTGTCCTTCCCTTCCTCAGGAAGCTGGCGTGACTGAGCAAGGACTTGCTGGTCAAATTGAGGTACAAGAAGAAAAAGTACAGGCAGTGGAAGCAGGGATGCATGGCCTGAGAAGAACACAGAGACACTGTCTGGACATGCAGAGTCAGGATCAGGAAAGCCAACAATCAGATGGAACTGAACTTGACAAGATCGGTGAAAAATAACAAGAAGGGATTCTTAAGGTACATTGGTCAGAAGAAACAGGCAAAGGAGAGCATACCCTCTCTGATAAATGAGAAACAGAAAGATGGAGTCCATGGGTAACATTTTCCAAGCAACAATGCTGTGATAGCAGCTGTGAAACAGTGGGTTACAGCAATGGGTGCAGATGTTTACGAGCTTGGCATGTGGGCTCTTTTTCACTGCTGGCAAAAATGCACAGCTAATGGTGGTGACTATGTTGAAAAATAGTGTTTTGTAGCTGAGAATTTGTTCTGTTAAAATAGTGTTATTGTGCCCTTTGTAGCTGTTGGTAGTGTCCATGGAAATAAGTAGGAGACATTAATTTCAGAGTGACCTATGTAATTAGGCTTCATTTGTTACACATCACTATCTAGAAGTCAATATCCCACTACTTATGACTTTAACAGTCAATTACTGGATAACTTTCCTCTTAAGGACTATGTGAAATATCTACCTGTTCAGCAATAGCAGATTCTCTTTCTACCATAGTAAGTAGGCTATTTTTCAAAGACAACTAGCAAATAAAGTATACAGAGTGAAAAAGACACATACTGAGCCAGTAGACGGTTTCCCATATTTCTAAAAGTTTCTCCTTCCCGCTCCCCTTAGAACCCTTCAGGTCCTCCTAGTCCAGCCAGAAAAGCTGTGCTCCTACTGCCTGTTCCCACATTCTCCTCCCACCAGCTCTGGTAGCCCTCCGCAGCTCATGAGATGACATTTTTCCACACCCAACATGAGCATTATGATTTCAAAATTTTACTACTTGCTGCTACTGAAAATCAAGAGTTTTCATGAATAGAACAAGAGCATGAATGGGGTCGGGTACATACTAACATTGCATGTGGATTATAGCCACAGATACTAGAACATGAGTATGCTTTTCATTTATTTTGTTGCATTGTTTTCCTCTTTTGTACTCATTTGTTTTTGTTTTTTTTTTAATCTTTCCTCTTCTCATATAAAAGAAGAAAAGAGATTGCTTCAGACTTCAAGAAAACTTTGATATAAGTTTCTTGTACTGTTAATTTCACATCTGCAAAACGAGATACCAAGAACCTCTTCCACTCACTTCTGGTCAATATATATCATTACTGCAAACAAGCATGAATTGTAGGAGCTGAACAGATCAAGATGCTCTTTTGACAGGTTCATTTGGCAGTGTAGGAGGATATTCTACAATTCTAAAAATATGTTATATTTTCACAGACATTTTGAGATCTCTCTAAGTTCTCTTACAGGAGATGGCCCAGGGCCCGTATGGTACAAGTCAATCTGGCAGATGTTATGTAATAATCTTCCTTGATTAAACTAGTACAAGACATTCTCTTCTCGCCAACCAAATAACAAGCAAGAAAAAAGCTATCCATTTTGAAACAGAACGCCACCAACTAGATAGGCATGATAGAGCTAACGACCTTGTTATAAAGAATGATGTAGCCTCACCTGAGAAAACCTTGTCCCTCTCTGTCAGAGAGAGTCCGTTACCTGATAAGGTAAGTGACTGCCAGAGCTTATTAATTCTAGAGCTTATATCCATGTCATTAATTTGAAAGGCATGTTAGGGAACACCAGTATACACCAAAAGATCTGTGAAAAAGAAAGCAATAGGAAGAGAGAGAGATGCAGTAGCAATGATAATAATTCAATGCCTTAGGAAAAAGAAACTGAAAACAACTCAGTTACAAAGAAAGTTTGCATGAAATTTTATGGGAAGATAAAGGCTTGTAAAAGATTTTGTACAGTACATTGCAGCAATAGGAGTCACACTTATATTTGAAATACTTCAAATGCGTGCTTGTATGTACATAGCAACCTCAGAGACTCAAGAAGGGAAAGGTAACACCCTTGCTTAGTCACATAATGTTATGTCTCATACAGGGTTGTGAATCTTCACTCTCAATTTCATGCTATTATCTCTGATGCAAAGGCATTTCAATATGTAGGAACATTCCCATTCATGTAACTGGCCCTGGCAGGCTTGTCCAAGTCTCAGCTAAATCAATGGTATTCAGCTCATCTTATTATATGAAATTAGACTTCATCTTATAGTACCAAAACTCCTGGGAACTAATTACAAGACTATTTTTATGTTAAAACGATCATATTAACAGTTTACAAATTGGGCGTGTGTTTGCTTTCCTTAGCCCAAACACTGTGCTCTGGAGTATTGTTCCCATATGTAAACAACATTGAAAATATAAATTGCCTAATTGGCTTCTCTGTTGTCAGAAACAGCTGTTCAATGTAGTACTTCTTCATCTTTTAAAAAAAACAAATATTGTTCTTTCAGAATCAGATTATTGTCTTTTAAGTGACTACAGAAGTGGAATACTGTAATAATTATTTTCTTCATTGAAAATGTTTTGTATTGAAAGTAAGTGTCCATTCATAAAAAGGATATACTATCATTGATGTAGCAAAATAAAAAATCATGGGCCTACATTTAAACATTCAAGAGACTACATTCATGTGTTTAATGCAAAGTATGTGTTTTAGTATCTTAATAGAGTTCTAACATAACAGCTTTCCCTGTCTAGAAGATAGAGCACCTTCTTATGAATGGATAAAGATAATTGATTCTTTGTACTCACTGTACTCATCAGGGGTTTTTGGTCTTTTTTCTCATTTTTTTTCTTTCAATTGCAAGGGCTAGGTATGTTTTTATTCATTAAAATAAAAAACAGTGCACATTATTTGGTAATTCCAGGTGGAAGGATTTGAAAGAAAGACCAGATAATATAAGTCTCATGATAAAAATAAGAATTTGCAAAATTGACAAAGGATGCCAATGCTACATTGTGGTTAAGGAACAGAACAGTTGTGCATGTATTCATATCTACGTGTGCAACCAGGGTACATGCAACACATCAAATACACAAATGTTAACAGGTACAACTTCCTGGATATTTCTGTATCTCTCTAGCAACACCCTAAGCCAGTAATTATTGCTCTAGTGTTTGAGGCTATAAAGAATATATACAGAAGAATCTACAGAGAATATATACAGAACCATCAGAAAATAACACCACTAGTATGTTAAGGTGGAGAAATTCTTATATTGCATTTTTCTTCTCAAGAATTACTGCTAGCATTCTCCAGAGTAATATTATAGTAAGAATGACTCTGTCCATTTTATGTACACAAATTTGGATGGAAGTTATGCTGGTTTCTTTCTATACTAGCTCCTATGCTATTTATACTACTTCTTATCTAGGTGGGAAATCCAGAGCTGAAACTACTGAAAATGAAATATCTCACAATGAGATGATTAAGTTGATATTAATTGGTGCCTATGTGGTGATAGAGTAGTCCAGTATATACTTCAGGTGCTATGACACTCATAAATTGTTCTGAACAATCTAGAAAACCTGAAGTTCTTTGGAACAATAGCATTATTATTAAACCATTAGGAGGATTAACCAGCACAGCTGAGCAAGGCCTTGCCCTTGATATGAAAGGTGTGGTATATATATTTAAACAGGCACTCCTATTTAAAAAAAAAAAACAAAAAAAACAGTTCCAGTAGTTGTACCTGGAGTGAACAAATAGTTTTCACTCACCATGTTTGTCAAACTTTAAAAAAAGCTGTGTCAATAATAGCATAGATGTTGCACATGACTTTCTCAGGAGAAGGACTAATATAATGTATCAACATTAATTCTCTTAGTTATTACTGCCTACAGAAATATTTCCATAGTCTTATAACCATCAAGTCAAGTCTGATAAGAAAAATACTTATCAGAAAAATACTAATAAGAAAAGCGCCTCTATTTTCAAAAAGAAATTGTTAGATGATGATCTAAGCAGTGACAACTAAGTGAATCCAGTCTAGACTTTGTAAGGTTTCTCTCAGGTCTGTCATCTTTTCTGATACAAGCTTAGGGAAGTCCACCATCAGCACACCTACAGCAGCTGTGTATGTGCTGGGAGATTGGCTTGGCCAAGAGGGTTACAGGAAGGGCCCCTGGCTTCCAGCCTGGAAAAGCCATCTGCTCCATCACGCTCTATAGATAGGACTAGGAAGGGCTGGTAGCGTGCTTCCTCCATGTCAGAGCTAAACACAGGAGGAGTCTGCTTCTCCAAGAAAGCAGATCTCAGGAAAAAAATACACAGAATATGTTGTTTGTCCTTTTTCACTACTGTTCTTTCCAATTCTTCATCCAAAAACATGTATTTCAGATTCCAGTGCCTTCGGTTTAGAGCATAGCCTCTCTTCCTTTCTGAGGAAAGCTTATATATATATTTGAAAAGGCTCTACGGTACTGAGACATCCTTTATTTGCCCTTTGTTTTGAACCATAATCTGTCTGTGCATATAAATAAACTGGACAATAGTAGATACAAATAAAATCATATGGACATAAATATATTAGTATTCTAAGTTATTTCCTAGACTCATAGAATGGCCCAGGTTGAAAAGGACCATAATGATCATGTAGTTTCAACCCCCCTGCTGTGTGCAGGGTCGCCAACCACTAGACCAGGCTGCCCAGAGCCACATCCAGCCTTGCCTTGCATGCCTCCAGGGATGGGGCATCCACAACCTCTTCGGGCAACCTGTTCCAGCACGTCACCACCCTCTGAGTGAAAAAATTCCTCCTGATAGCTAACCTAAACCTCCCCTATCTTAGTTTAAAACCATTCCCCTTTGTCCTATCACTATCCACCCAAGTAAGCAGTCGTACCCCCTCCTGTCTATACACTCCCTTCAAGTACTGGAAGGCCACAGTGAGGTCTCCCTGGAGCCTTCTCTTCTCAAAGCTAAACAAGCCCAGTTCCCTCAACCTTTTTTCATAGGAGAGGTGTTCCAGCCCTCTGATCATCTTGAGGCCCCATTCCAAGAGCTCTGTGTCTTTCTTGGGCTGGCAGCCCCAGGCCCAGATGCAGTACTGCAGATGGGGCCTCACAAGAGCTGAGGAGAGGGCGACAATCACCTCCCTCTCCCTGCTGGCCACTTCTCTTCCAGTGCAGCCCAGAACACAGTTGGCCTTCTGGGCTGCAAGTGCAAACTGCTGGCTCATGTCCAGCTTATCATCTACCAGGACCACCAAGTCCTTCCCCACAGGGCTGCTCTCAAGGAGTTCTTTCCCCAGTCTATATAAATACCTGTGATTGCTCCAGCCCAAGTGCAGCACCCTGCATTTGGCCTTGTTGAACCTCATTAGGTTCTCATGGGCCCACTTCTCCAGCCAGTCCAGATCCCTCTGGATGGCTTCCCTTCACCCTACTGTATCGACTGCACCACTCAGTAACATTATTTATAACAGTAACTATTTGTGACATTATTACCAATACTAACAAGATAAACAGGAAAAACCTAACTGCTTACATAATATTTAGAAGCTGTTATTATAAATAGTGTATTACATACATATTAGAGATTAAATGTATGTTGAAAACTATGGAAAGAGAGCTGTACAGTGACCAGAATACATCATCTGATAGCTGTTAAGCGGTTCAGGAAAAAATGAATGAAGGATTTGTCATCATATCCAGAAATGCATTTTAATACCATCTTGGGAAAGGAGGGTCTAATATCAGACAATAAAATAAATGCTTATTATATTCTTCATTCTTCCTAAAATTCCAGAGTAAATTTCAGGATAATGACCTTTTCCATAACAGAGGTAATTCCACTGGAAATAGATAAGTAACTTCAAGCTTTCCCTTACATAAAGGCAAAAATTGAGATCAGGCATCTCTGGAAACTGCCAAGAATAGTCTCAAGCACACATCATTTAGCTGGTTCGCTCTTGAGCAACAGTATTTCACACTATTTCCAAGCCTATTATCTATGTTCCTCCACAGTTCCTGTCGTGGAGGTTGTTTTCAGTTCTGCTCATAAAAATCTTACTGCTGCTGTCATTGTGAACAGTGCTGCCATTGTAGATTGGTTGTGCTCTGAATGCCTCTGAGTGGCAATTGTGAGTGAAGGACTATCCACAGACTACATAGATGCCTAAACAGACTCATCTTTTTCAGACTGGAAAGCCTTGTTGTGTACAAGCCATTTTCAGTGGTTAATTGCTGAAAAGAAGCAGTGTATTCAGAATGATTTCTGAAGAATCTTTTCCTTTCTAAATTATAGCTTCATATCATCTCTTACTTTAAAGTTGAATATCTTTAAATATTAATCTGTTTTAAGATTTTAGACTAAAAGGGTGCATGAAGAATTCAGGAAGCAAGCAGCAAATAAACACTTGATTCTTGCGAAGAAGAAACTGCTTATAGCACTATACTGTAAGAGCATACTGCAAGAAACAGGGAATAATTTACATAATCTCCTGCTGAGGGGGGGGGGGGGGAATGTGCTGCTACCCTCAAAATAAGGAATGGGTGGATTAGTTGCAGACCTGCTGATGCTGTCTTCGCCTATAGCACAGCCATACAGTTGCCACCAGAGACTCAGTGGCTAGCATGCAATGAGACTTTCACAGAAGGCTAAACTAATTATTTGGAGTCTTGGATCATTCAAGTACATAATTTTCAGACAAGACATCTAAAAGGTAAGAGTCATTTTAAATACAGAGATTGGATGAGGCACTTTAAAATCATGGAAAATTTGGTAGCAAAGGAAAATCAACCATGTATCAAATATTCCTCAGTAGATAACTTTTAATAGTAAAAAAAATGGAAATCTGAAATTTTAGAGGTTGGAAAAGTTTTAACATTTCACCTTTTAAAACTTATTATTTAAAGAGAGCACTACCTGCAGTATATAAAATACAATTAGATGATCAACCAGTGTATTTACCTTGTTGTGACTGGAGTCTGTTCTATGTGAACATTCCAGGATGCAGAAGTGGGACAAGATAGCAGTTGATGAACTACTGCAGGTGCTTCTTAGAAAAGAAAACAGAACACTACTTTCCCTTCACTTTTCTTATGGACATCAATTTTATGCATCCCTCATTTGAGGCTAATGGAAGATGACTGAGGAGGAATCAGTTTGGGACAGACAAAGGGATAAATCTGAGGACTGTATTTCTATGCAGAAATTCACGTGGAAAAATTGGATGGTGAAAGGGCAAATGCTAAACAGATCTCATTCTACTTTCATTCAAAGCTTCTTTAAGGAAGAAATTTTTCTTGCAGGGCTCTGCAAGCAATATTCAGTTCGCGATGCTAAGTAATATTTTAAAATAAAATCTGTAGAGATTTACTGTGATTAAGGCACGAAAGTTTGAAACAAAACTATTGACAATTTTAAAATAAAAACTCTGCCTTAATTTAGAATTTCTCATTCATAATATCTTCAGATTTTCATAAACCATGCCCAACACTGTCCCTCACATGTTTTTTCTCCTAATGCCTGGGAGCATTGCCTCAGAGTACCTCGCTGTGGCACTAAGGACAGCGGTGACATGTTATTTTCCTCAGGATTTTCTGAGATGAAGCTTGGTCCTAATTCTCTTGCAAGGCCTGGAAACTGTTCAGTTCATGGAACTGATAATAATTTGATTTCTTCAAACAAAAAATTTAAGTAGTCTGAGCAGATGAAAGCAGATTAGTTCAAGTTTAACACCACTGAGGATATGGATTCATCACTGGCTGGGACTATAGGAGAAGTAAGACAACATTTACTGGAGTGATTCTTGATCCAGCATCAGTTGAGGACATTTCTCCAGTGACACACTGATATTTGTATGTAGAGACCTTTCTACCATCCAAAATGAGAAGTTGACTGCCCTTGGAGGTGCACAGAGAAGGGACGAGGATGCAGTGGAGCCAAGTTGGAGCAAGGGAAACTCTGCGTCAGTAAAAGGAAAATAATTATTACTGTGAAGGTGGTCAAACGCTGGAATATATTTCCCAATGACTTTGCGGACTCTCTATCTTTACAGATACTCAAAGGTCAACTGGACAAGGCCTGAGTGATCTGTTCTATTTATCCCCATTTTTAGCAGGAGGTGGGACTAATTAGCCTCTGAAGTCCTGTCCAGCTTGTGAGATCCCAAAACTCATTGCCATAATGATAAAGCTATATGCATGTGGATATCTGCTTCTGGTCATTATTCTTCATCCAGTCCAACTGTTCACCTACCACCAATGTTTCCCCACTAAACCACGTCCCTTAGTACAACATCTAAATGCTTCTTGAACATTTCCAGGGACAGTGAGTCCACCACTGGGCAGCCCGTTCCAGCACCTGATCACTCCTTCAGAGAAGAATTTTTTTCCTAACATCCAACCTGAACCTCCCTGGCACAACTTGAGGTCATTCCCTCTAGTCTTACCACTAGTTACACAGGAGAAGAGGCTGACCCCCACCTCATTACAACCTCCCTTCACAGGGAGTTGTAGAGAGCATTATGGTCTCCCCTGAGCCTCCTCTTCCCCATACTAAACAATCCCAGTTCCCTCAGCTGCTCCTCATAAGACTTGTGTTCCAGACCACTCACCAGCCTTGTTGCCCTTCTCTGGATATGCACCAGGGCCTCGATGTCTTTTTTATAGCGAGGGGTCCAAAACTGAACACAGTACTTGAGGTATGGCCTCACCTGTGCTGAAAATAGAAGGATGACCACCTCCCTGCTCCTGCCAGCAACATTATTTCTGATACATTGGCCTTCTTGGCCACCTGGGCACACTGCTGGCTCATGTTCAGCTAAGCATCGACCCACACCCCCAGGTCCATTTCTTCCATAGAAAAATTCCTTTAAAATTGCTATAAGTAGTACTTCTCCTTTGCCTCTATCAAAGATAACACTCAAAACCTGAAAATAAAAAGATTAAAATGAAATTTTAGAGCAATTAAGACACTTGATGAGAGGGGTTTACAAAAGTGTCTGAGCAATCATATATGAGCTTGCCTCTCTGCATCCAGAAGATCCTAAATAGCTTTCCTACTCTGAGTCTAAGGAAGAAATTTTCAGGTGACTGTGTGATTAAAGTTTCATTACTGCTTACTTTATTTCTCATTAAGTTTACATTTTCATTCAACATTAATGTGAACTTACTCCTCTAGGCAAATGCCCTTAAGAAGTCTGTATTCTGGACTGCTTCATATACAGACATTAGGTAACAAGAATAACAAGAGGAGTAGTAATAGATGGTCATGTACAAAAGACATATGAATCAATTGTCTTACCAGTGTTTTACTTACTGCTGAGTGGCGCCGCACAGAGACAGGGATTTTTCAATTTATCAACTTTTCAGGGGTGAGAACCCTGACAGCTGACTCAAAGTGGCCAAATGAATATTCCATAACATTTGAAAAACTATGAATTTGTGGGGAGTTGACAAGGGGAAGTAGCCATTGCTTGTGGACTGGCTGGGCATCAGCGTTGAGCAGTTGCATTGTGCATCACTTGTTTCATAAATGCATATACACATAGTATTACCATTACTACTATTTCTCTCTTGCTTTTCTTGGTAAATAGTTCTTATCTCAGCCTACAGGTTCTACTTCACTTTTTTTTTTCCTCCCCATTCTCTCCCTCATCCTACTGGCTGCGTGGTACTTAGCTACCTGCCAGGTTGAACCACAACAATCTAACACATTTAAGTTCATATTCCTTATCTAACAATTCTTCTCAGTTACTACTATCCTCATTTAATCTTTGGAACAACTGCTCTGTTACCACCTCACCTGTTACATGACTGAGGAACATTTCTTCCAAACCGGTAGTCTGAAATACAGATTTAGAAATAGATACTGCATGTTATTCTGTTTAAAAAAAGAATAAGATTGCTGTCAGTTGGACAGCTCTGAACTACAAATCTGAAGCATAAATAAAATTCAAACACCCCCATCTCCTCTCTATTTCAAAAACTCATACAACCACATCATCTTGACCTTACAAACTTTATGAAATAATCAGCGTTGAGCTGGGCTTATAGCATGTGGTGTTCTATAGTGTGAAATTAATGAGCTGGATGGGATCCCTTATATTTGGGAAGCAGAAGGAAGTTCTGTGGGGAGGTGTGAAGTATACTCATGTCAGTAGAAATGTGTTGTGTGGGCACTGAGGTGCCTTTCTTAAAGGAGGAGTTCTGTAATCTGACATTTTCTTCCTTTCAAGAGTTTTCTCTCCATGGATGTCATACTTACTCAGCCTTAATTGATTCCAAACAAGGTTCCTTTCTGTAAGAGTATTTGCAGTGAGTAGGGAAGACTCAAAGGAAAGCTGGTAAAAATCAGTCATAGGTTCTGACGCCATAGGAAGATAAATTCAGCACTGGTGTGAGCAAGCTCACAACATACCAAACTAAACTTAGTCTGAATTTGGAGCAGAAATATTCCATTAGTCTCTGTTTGGGCACAATATAGTCTGAGTGCTATAATGCAGTGCAGCATGAATCGGTGACAAGTACTCCTCAAAATACTTTATCATCTGAAAGCATATAAGTCTCATCTAATAGGGTTTTGTTGCTACTGTTGCTTGCTTTTCTGGGGTTTCTTTCTGGAGTCTGTTTTCTTACAATCTTGAGCATCAACTCTACTTAAGCATTAAGTTCACAGTACTCCAGAAAAAATATGGGTCCACTAAAGATATGGGTGTACTTCATAATAAATGTTCGTGCTTTCTGAATGGAAATTCTTGTGGAAATTATTAATTGGCCTTTTCAAAAAAAGTTTCTGGACTTTGATAGACTTTATTTCAGGTGATTTAGGAATGCAGTGTAAAGAAAATACTGGCACAAAATCTCCTTCCTTACCGCAGTAAGTTCTACACCACTAAGTTCAAAACAATTCCTCAGCCATCCTTTCCCAACATTTACTTTCTCTTTAAATCTTTCAAATATAAATTTGAAAATACAACACATCTGTGTAGGCATTAAATTCATTTGACCTCGTTGTGGTACTCACAAGAACTAACGTAGAAATTTTGTGTTCTTACACATTCTAAAGAAATGCTTTCAGGAAACTGCTGAAATAAGCAAGTACTACAATCTTAGGGATTATTTTTTAGATGCCTACAACATGGGTTACCCTCTCTACCAGGGAATTTTATATGTTTTTCCCTACATTACAATTTTGCTTTAAAAAAAAAAACCAGTCTTCCCAACCCCCCCCCAAGTGAATACATTCCTTAGGCTACCTCACTGTGTTATACCAGACTGTCATTTGATTAAGTTGTCAACTAATGCATAATGATTTCCCTTTATATTCAGTTGTTCCCAAACTTGGAAGAAAAAAAAACAGATTATGGCTGGAATATTCCTTGCTTGGTTTCTACCTAAAAGAGTATTTAAGTGTTCAGATCAGAAATTCAGTGTAAGCATGGGAAAACAGACAAACGTTTTTCATTATAAAAAAAGTGTTATTTTGATCATCTATACAACGGTATTGGAGAGAAGTTAAAAGCTGAAATTGAGTGAAAAATTGTTTTTATTTGCTAGAGTTAAATGCTTTTGAAAACAGGACTCTGCACTTCATTAAAACAATGTTTTTTCATTGCGTTCATAACACTGTATACTGTGATGCTTTTATGGCTAATATACTAAAGAGGCAGGGGCTGAGGGAGCACTTCTGTGCATTTTCAGCTGGAGCTGACAGATAAACTGTAAAATGGAATATACCTTTTAACAAAATTACTTTCTCCTTCACTGAAAACATGCATTGAAATAAAACAAATTCAAGGGCAATCATTTAAATCTTGGAGAAAAAAGTTACTTAATTGAAAATATCTGAATGACCATTAAGAGATATGAAAATCAGCCTCAAAATGGCATGGGATTTTTTTGCTGCTCTTAATTGTTTCATGATTCCATGAAGCAGCTCTGTTACCCTCAACTAGGTTTTTCTGTTTACCAATGGTGTACAGAGTCAAGTCTCCTTGCAACAAAACAATAAATCACATAGGGAAAATTTCAGAATCACATGTAGCATGGATTAAGTACATTAATTTATTCAAAAAAAATGTTAGAGTTGATTAGAAGAACAGAACATAAGATGCAAAAGTTTTGGTCAGAGTACGTAAGCTGGGTAACAAGTGCTTGGATACCTAGAATTTTAATAAGTCATCCACAAAGTCAAGTTGTGCTCATAATACAAAAGCATAATTTTTTGGTAGTACTCACTTTGGTTTGCTCTAATTTGAACTCACTCATTTGTATAGCCACTAAGATTTAGTCATTTAATCATTGTTAGCAGTATGCAGAATTGTTAAGATGTATATAGGACACAAATAAAGCAGGAAAAATACAAGCATACTTAGAACAAAGTAATTGTTGGAGGTGTTAGATCCCTGTGGCAGGATGTGTGCTGATGTTAAGGTGCACACTTAAAATTCATGAACATGACTTTGAGCATGAAAAGATATAGCAAAAGGCTGACAAATTGCTATGGAAGTTTTGATGAGAGCTCTCTCTTGATATTAGAAATAAAAGAAAATGAAACTAACCAAGACTTATCTGAAGTAAATGCGAGAACTTGAAATAATTTAAAAGTTTATTTATAGACTAAATAATAGAAAACAAAAAAAATACTGATTCCCATTTATATGGGAATCATATATCACATTATATCAGTCTAACATGATGCTCTATGAGAAGTTCTAAGAAAAGTTTTGTTAAAAAGCAACATGTCTTCCTAAGTTTCTGGCATTTGTAAAACTGACATGTATCTCCTTTTGTTGTGGGTTTTTTTTTTTCCGCAAAAAAAATTCCACAGGTGGGATGGACTTAATTACAGGATGATGTTACTATATCTTCTCTATAATTTTCCATTCAATTTGGAATACATTTTAAAGTTTATCTTAAGTGTATGAAGATTTTCACTATTGAATAAAGTATTGTTGAAAACATGCTGAAGAGAGGAGTCTTGAAATGGAACTTCAGTAAGTTTTTTTTTTGTTATTGTCTTTTTAGGTGCAACCATTTTTTTGTGATTAAAAGACAGGTTGACCTGTTCTCTTTTCTTACTCTCCAAACATTTTTCTTCTATAATAACATATTCACTCCCTGCCACCTATTTCTTTTCTCTGCAGACAAGTACATTATACAGTGGCAATGCTATTTATTTTGTATTTATTTTTAAATATAAATGAACATCCCATAGTAATGGAGTTATTTTGCCTCTCTGAGTCACTACATCTCTTACTTCAGTAAAGGAAATTTTGTGTGATGGATGGTTGGTTTACTTCTTTCATTTAAGAAAAGAAATCAGCTATTAATAACTTGCCTGAATGACCTTTATTTTTTCCCACCTATGATTTTAGATAGTTACTTAATGTTCAGCACTGTAGCTCTCACACAAACAGCTTCCAACTCTCTCATCTACAAATACAGGAAAAAACGCAACACTATTAGCTTCTATCCACAGGGACTTTCATTGCTTAGCTGCTTCATGCAGGAGAGTATTATTTGGTAATTTAAAAGGGAGCAGAGTAAGACACAAGCAGAATACCCGGAAATAGGGAAGGAAATTTTCAAAATAATGCAGTGAAAACTTTGGTACAGGAAGTTAGGACTGATAAAATAAAAAGGAAGAAAGAAAATAAAGAAAGGAAGAATATTAAGCATACCAAGCTCGTAAATTGTTAATAGGTGCTTCCACAAGCTAAAATTCTCCATAAGGATAAAATACAATGGCTTTGCTTATGTAGTAGGTCATCTTAGGACAATCTGCGAAACATTATGTTCTTATCTCAAGATCTTAGGCTGCTTATTTCAATTCCTTCATGTTTGTAATTACATCAAATGAAAGCGTCAGCTTTATAAGGTCTTATTTGAAAACGACTGATTTCTGTCAATTGTAATTCAGCTTAGTCTTAAGACATGCATACCATTTTGTGCTGTACATCCTTAAGAGAATCAAGTGACTACAGATTAACCAGTTACACTGCATGAAGACAGAATACACAGCTAAAATTTTCCAGGCTGGCTGTTTCTGGTGGCAGTTTATAAGAATAAAGAAAACCTTTATATTGGAATACTGTTATTTTAATTACATCATATAGTACATCAGTCCTTACAAGTTTCATTCTGCATACAAAGTGTGCCCATTGATCTTTAATATGATCCTGTCATCATTTAAAGAGATACAGCTAGAGGGTTGATGACACCATTGGATTTACAGGGATGTAATAAGATCTGATCCCATATGAAAACTGGATGTGAGCATTCACTAGAATTCCTAAATGCGTCATGTTCTATTTAAAAATGCACAGCTGCTTTATGAATATTTGATTTGCTCCTTATTATTTTAGGTTTTATTATTGTTCTGACATTAGCCAAAACTCTACACAAACAGGAAGAGATTACTGTAGTATACTCAGCTTATCTTAAATTAATTCATCCAGGAAACAGAAGACCTTCCAAACAAACCTGCATCATTACAAAAGCGATGAAATCCACAATTGTGGTACTGACATATCAGAAAGAAAACTGCAATTTCCCCCAAGCTAAACAAAGCCAACCAACCACAAAAACAGAACACAAACCACCACAAAACCCTTGTAGTTCTTGATAAATTAGTAGGTCTCAATTTCACATTTAAAATATGTCTTTGTGTTCAAAGTGCAACTGATTTTCATATGAACCTTTACCCTTTATGCCTTTATCTCAATGGGATTCCCACTCCAAAAAAAGAGTAAGTTCATTATTGTTGGGTAGCCACAATACGAAGGTAACTTAGGGAAAATATGTAATTTATTGTTAATTACCTGCAAGTAAGTGTGAAATGAAATACAGTTATGAATATTATCCAATAACAATTCAAGAAGTGCAGTGGCCCATGATTTTTCCTGCAGAAGTTTGCAATGCATCTCGGTACTTACTGCTACCATCTACATGTCCCTACTAGAAAACAAGCTGTTCTCTCCCCCCCCTCCCCCCCCCCGCATCAAGGAACTTTCAGCTTTAAGAGACTGTCTCCAGCTGAATTTTAGGGGGGTAAATTAAAGTAAAAAGCAATGATCAGAGCAGGAATTACAGGAAATTAATATCACTGAAATAGTAAGCAAAAATTGATTCATGTTGACAAGTTAACTCCAAGATTTCTTGGTTCCCTCAGCAGGTTTTACAAACTCTTGTATGGGAGATACAGTAAGGTCATAGAGCTGCTTGGGTTGGAAGGGACTTCAAAGGCCATCCAGCTTCAACTCCCTGCCATGGGCAGGGTTATCATCCACTAAATCAGGCTGCCCAGGACCTCATCCAACTTGGCCTTGAATGCCTCCACGCTATCATCTCACTCTGTGAGGTTTCACGGAAACACAGAGACTAAACTTACCAAGGCATTTTCAAGAAAGAATGATTGCCCTTTGAATGGTCTCACCCAGTCTATCCAACAAATAAATCATACATCTTTCATGGTCAATGGAAATAAAATCTCTTCTGAACTATAAAACAAAGAGCTTCCACAGAGATTGGAAGAATTCTGTGGTTGTTTTGAGCTATCCTGTAATCAGCTTGAGGTATCACTGTTCCTACAAAATTGACCTGACATCGCTGAATGGAAGTTCTAGAATGAGTTCACAAATCATGATTACTTCATTGTGCCTTCCAGTAAGATGCACCAAGGATTTGTGTGTTTTTGTATATAATGCACAACTCAGGCAAGTAAATAATTATTTCATTGAGTAGCATTACAAGAATGCAGAACAGGAAAGTCTTGGACTAAGATGAGGGATAGCCTACTCAAGTGTAACAGCAGTAAATACAGAAACAGGGAAAAGAACTTACTTGCTTACTGCAGGAAGGCCAATATAAACCTCACACAGGCAGAAAACTCCCAACGAGATACTCTCACCTCCACTGCCAACCTTTAAATGAGGTCTGGGAAGGGGTGGATCCTGGCTCCAACCCTTCAAGTCACTCAGGTACATTGCACGCACCTGAGCTCCCCTGGGTTGGCCCTGCCTTCCCACCAGGTACTCAATCACTTGTTCAAGCCGTGACTTAGCATTTGCACTTCAAGTAGAGTGATAGAGCTGTTGGCATAGATTCTCAATGTTGATAACTCTTGTTTTCATTACCAAATTATCATATGAACTAAAAGAAACAATATTTACTCTATAAAAAATCTTCATTTTTTCCATAAAGAAGAGTTTTTCTCTTTCACAGCGCAGCACTTTTAAAATAAATTAAGAGTAATCTGTGAAAACTGGATTGATTTTTGTTCCTTTTATTTTTTAATTCACTTTTTAGGAGGCCCTTTTAGAGGTGACTGATTTCTGTCCCCTAAAATACAAGCACTTAATGATAGATAGTTTAATGAAGACGTCTCATCAACCATAACATGTTTTAATTCACAATCTGCTTAATGGGCTCCGATTCCATATAACGTAGAAGGAACATTAAATCAACTGAAATCCCTAGTTGAAGTTGTTATCTGTAGAAAAGAGATGACCTTTGTTTCTTGGAGGAAAAAAAAGAGTTCTCAAAATGTATTTTGGATAATTTTTTTTCTGAGAAGAGTGATAAAGACACTAATGAAAAAAAATTCTAATCTTTTGAAGTTGACTACAGAGAATTTTACTGCTGAGAGCATTCTTGTTTTGCTCACGTGTTCCAGGTTCAGAGATCACAACAGAAATATGGCTAAATTCAAGTACATTTTTTATTGCCATAAAATCTTCAGTTTGCCTGGCTAGCTAAAAGGATATAAATGAGATTGGGAATCACAAGAAACGATCACATATTTGATTAAAAATTACATTAATAATTATGAATGGATTTATTACTTCTGTTTGGGAAAGGTAATTGTTCTATGGATAAGTAAATATTCCACCTATATTTAGACATATTCAAAAATGTAACACCAAAAAATTGTTCTTTTGGATGGTACCTCTAGCCTGGCTTACTTCTCTGGTAAGTTATGGCACACTTTCAACCAGAGGCAATAGTTTCTCATTGATGAAAATGTGGATTTACAGTTTTTTCCCTGTTTCTTGTTTTGGGCAACATGGATTGAAAGATGGAAAGGAAAACAGTAACATGGAAATAAGTAGAAAGATAGAAAAATATGAAGGAAAAAGAAACAAGTGAGAGGAGAAGTAGAGATCTCTAGGAAGATGTGCAGATGTAGATCAATGGAGGATGAAATGAACTATAAGGAGGTCCATTTAGAAACAGAAATGCTGAGGACAGTACATACTAAAAAATAATGAGAGAAACGAGGCTGAGGAGAACAATCATATTAAATAAGGCTTCTGACCTTTGAAAATGATGCATTGGCAGAGCTGAATGGTGCACATAGTTTTGTTTCCTGATCTGCATTATTTCCATAACGTATTTCCCTTACTCCTATATAAAACAAAAGACCCGCTCTATTGGTTTAATGAATGCTTTACTCAATGTGCCATGAAACATCAAATTAATTAAATTTTGAATACCCTAGCCTAGAAAGTGGCAAATTTTCTTAAGGTTTTTCAACAAATCTCTAGTTTTGGGACCGGGACGTGTTAATTAACTACTTATTCAAAATATGATAAAATTAAATGTATGGCTCAGGACATTCATATTTTGAAAAAGGACAGCTGACTAGGATAAATTATTACACTCAGAAGACTTGGAAGTTTTGCCAGTTTTCATAAGCGAAAGATATGGCCTATAGAAAGAAAGAGATGTATTTCATTGAATGTATGTTGCTCTGGTTTTAGATGTGTTTGGTTTGGTTTGCGTGTTTGTTTAATATATATTCTATGAGAACAGCATGAATTCTCCGAGCTTTTGATATAAATTTCCAAAGATTTACATAAATTCCCCACAGGTAAATCATTTTAACTTGAGGAAAGAACCCTACCCAGCTGCAGATTTTAAGTAAATATAAATTTTCCAGGAGTAGAAAGGAAAACATCTCTAATAAAGTTGCAGAATTAAGACCACAAACCAAATAACATTTCTGAGCACTCTGAAAAGAGCCCTGTCCTTACTACTTCAGAGTGAAATCTTAGAAGTCATTATAGCCTTAGCTAAGTTAAGGGAGAGAGAAGCTCCTTCATGGAGCACTTGTTGTGGTATTAGTCATGTCTGGGTGGTTTGCCCTCTGGAAGAGGACTCTCTGACCTTTTATTAATGGAGTTTTAGGAGATTACCAGCTGACGAAGATAACGACATTTGAGTATCATGAGTATGCTCTCAACACAATTTGAAATCCCACTGAAAATTTTAAACTATTACATATTAAAAAAAAAAGTCAGCACTTAGCAATGAGAGCATTGAACTCTCACTTCTTTCTCAAGTTACAGAGTTTTATGGACTATTCTGCAATGCAACTCCCAGGTGAACAGGACCTTTGCATTCAGTGCATTTCTGTAGCCACATTTCCTTTTTTTAAAAAAAAAAAAAAAAAAAAACAACAAAAACAGATTCAGTTTTGCTAGATTGTTTGCCTTTAAGCATATTTTTTTAATATTTTTATGTGTGTCTGAACTGCCAGGTTTGAGTAGCATGGATTTTAATACGTTGGTATAAAATCTGCAGAGATCCACACTGCATTTTTGTAATTTGCGGTGCCTGACATTAAGGTTATGTCCTATTCCTTAAAGGAGACAGAATGTATTCTCTGGATGAACTACACTTTGGTTATTCACAGTAATTTTCTGGCTTTGTGATGATGAGGGTGTGTTTTAAGGCTGCCTATCCACCTGCTGAGAATTTCATCCAGAATATGTTGCTGCTTTTAGCAGTCCTCTCCACACTTCTGCTTGCCCTCACATTTACATCAGCTTCTACTCCTTCCCTTTTTCATTATGAATATACAGTGAAAGCTGGAGGTGCAGTTCAAGATCCCAGACCTTCCTGATCCACCATGATAAGTAGCACAATTATGAGCTCTTTCTCTTCATTTCTGGCCATGACATTCCTGTGCTCCTGTGATGCTAATCTAAATGAACTACTCTGACAGAGTAGGAATACACTTTTTTTGCCTTGTTACCTCAGTTAACACAAGAACTACTTTAAAGACTGACCAATAATTGAAACATAGAAGAGTATCTTCTTTCTGACTTGTGTTCCTATCACAGGCAATTTGAAAAATGTCTCTTAATCATCAAATGGTTGGATGCTTCATTTGTTTCAGTTTATACCCTTGTGTTTCCATCAGGATTCCAGTACTTTCAGCTGTCATATTCTTAAGGTCAATCACACGATATCTTCTTCTTGGACTCTAGTTTGATGCCTCAATACTTCTGAGTACAGGACAGAAAGTACAGGACAAAAAGCCTGAGTGTAGGCTATGTAGCAGAAATCCATTTTCCTGGACCTCCATCAAGAAAATCTTGATTTCTGGAGCAGAGGATGGGCCAGGGAGGTGTACACTTTCAGATTAATACAGTTACTCATAGATAGACACAGTCCACCTCTTCTCTTTCCTACTCAACTTCTTGATGTGACCTTGAGATTTAAAGTTTAAGAACATTGATTAGGAAAAGCAAAACATTAGTAGGTGGATGCCATTAATACAGGCTCTCCAACAAGCTTATTCTCCAGTTCTTTACTTTTATCAAGTAAACCTTTCTTTTCATTGGTTCCAGAGACCCAGAAACCCCAGCCTACTTGCTCGCACTAACAGCATGTACAGTGTTAGATGAACATATCCCTAATTTGATAAAACCACTATCCTAACGAGAAGCAAATAAAAAAATATTTCTGGGAAAGCAAGCAATGTTTGAACTGCTAAGAAACACAATGATATTTCTTGCCTGATCGAACTCCTGTTCAGCTGAGCTCTGAACTTGTTACAGAATTGAACTATTTCCAAAGCATGTCAGAATGCATCTTCTACTTCAAATACATGCATCTTCAAATACCCTGATTTGGAGACTGATATAGAACCTCCAGTAGGCAGACAGAGAATTTTATGTAGCAAATGACCTGAATCTCCAAACCCAAATTTACCCACTGAATGTAATCATCAGTTAGCAGTTTACTGTTCATTTCTGATAATATGTAAAGGATGTTCTAGCCATCAAGAAATATGAAATTATTGTACTGGTTTTTAAATACCACGAATGTCAAAACAGAACATAAAATAATTGATCCATGAGTCAGCAAATACTCTGACTAAATCTACTTCAAACTCAATCTATACTATGATTCTATGATGCTCTCTGTATGAGAACTACTTCAAAAATTGTGTGAATAACATAACAGCTCACAGCATATTGTGAAAATTCCTTGGAACAAGTTTTTGCTTTCTCTTGGAAGAAGAAAGGTCCAGAGAAAAACTCACTGATTTGGCTTGTTTAGCCACTCAGGTTTACCTGCATTTCAACATACAAAGATTATTGGAGAGAGTAACTTTTCCAAAATGAAAGGTAACAGTGAGATTCCCATAGCCTGAGACAACTTGAAATGTTACAAAGCCCATAATCATATAGAAAGTTTTCAAATAGTGCAATTAAACCATGTGGATAGGTGCGAGCTTCTTTATTAAATGCTTACATTCCTTTCACGAGAAGAGGATGTCCATAATTTGGAATTATTTTCAGAAAGTTTATTGTCAGATCTCGGTGATACTGAGTATCATAGCAGACTGCCAGAAACTCAGGATTTCTTTCATTCTGCAAGGTTATTAAGATATCAGTATTTCTGGAGATAAAATGAAAATTATGCAACTGAGGAGTGATAAAATATCACTATACTATCAGTGGCTTGAGGCTCAACTCATATTGGCATCTCTGAGTGCTTCCATCTTCCTATAATCCTTTAACTCTGCCAATAACATGTTGGCCATAAAGGCAAGATCAGATATAAGCACTTGTGAGCATCCACCTGGCAAATGGACTCAAAGATGCAAAGCACTGGTCACATCAGTTTTTCTGGATGGCTGGGATTCAAATTGAACTGCACAGTATTCACACTTCTCAGGTAAGCATTGCAAAATACATGCTGCTTCACAGAATGGTTTTCACCTCTCTGTTAAAGGGATAACTAACAAGATAAAAGTGTAACAAAAAGTATCTGAAGCAAAGTACTGCTGCATTGCACTTGAACATCCCAACAGAGGCAGCTCTGAGGAGTTTAAAACTGGGAACTTTCCACAGATTCCTGTGTGCTTTGAGCTCCTGCCACCTTGGAATGATGGAAAACTCTTAGCAGGTTCTGAAAACATGACCAGAGGGCACAGGTCTTTGTATCAGATCTGATATTTGGCTCTGGAGAAGCTTGTTGTGTTTGTATTTGTAAGAGAGACAGAAGCTGTTTTAAGAAGAAAGTATGGCTTATCTTGGAAGACACTCAGGGATTGATTATTTTGATATATTATCAAAATAATAGTGGCATGGTTCTCTTCCTCCCCTCCACCCCTCTTTTTTTTGTGTGTGTGTGTGTGTGAAACCAAAAAAGAAAAAAGTTTACATTAGAAAAATGTTTTTTTTTTCAAGAGTTTTTGACTCTTCCATTCTGATTAAAGTTCTCAGATTCAGTGAATGGGAAAATTCCCATTCCAGAGAATGGGAAATTTGCAAAATTGACATTATCACTAATGTCACTTGTGGAACTTAAACTCAGTCCTCACAGTTAATGTTGGCCTCAGCTCAAAACCATCTTTCATCTAGCCACCTATATATTTACCCTTATGCTTTGTTTACTTTCCCTTCCTCTGCACTTGGGTCGGGTCACATATATTTTTTCTCCAAATGGCCTGTTGAAAAGAGTAGAGTCAGCTGCTCTCAGCTCCTTGTATTCCCACTACTCCTGTATTCCCATGACTAAGGCCAGAGTGCCTCATAAAAGAAAAAGAGCAAGGGCAGGCATTTCCCTTAGATGCAGAGTCCCAAAGTGTTTTATTCTCAATGTGACAGACTGAGGTTGTGTAGCTGGAATCCTCAAAAGAATTTCCATTGAATATGAACATTTTGAAAGGCTTTTAATGCCTCTTTGAACAGAGTTTCCCCAAGGGACAGCTCCTTTGCTCCTGAATTGACTCCCTAGAAACACAGTGGTGCCTGAGTTTCTTAATGGAATGGTTGAAAGTAGAGTGGGAAATTTTAAACCCAACGTCAGAGGGAGCTGATTCTCCCTACCCTCACCCCTTCACCTCTGCCCAACCTTCATTCAAAAGAAGACACCATGTCATAATACTAGAGCTTAATGGGGAAAAAATTGGCACATCAATAAGAGCTGAAAGACCCAGCCCTGTTTTGGAAAGTATTGAGCAACTTTCACCCAGAGATTACTGATAGCCTTGCTTGGTCTATATAAATATCATGCCAGGAGTTTGTTATGTAAACACATGCTTATCTCTAAAGATTGGAAACATTTTTAAAGAGAAAACATATTTGCAGCAGTATATATTTTAAGCCTAGCATTCTTAATTCACAGAAAAAAAAAAAACAGAAAATACTCATATTAAGCTATTTCCATACTATTTTCTGGTTACTGCTAGCTATCATAGTCATAATTTAATTTTTGATGATGTTTTCTCTTGGACACTACTGCAAACAGCTTTTCTGGGTCTCCCAGGACCCCCATTGCTGAAACAGACCCAGGGCTTCACCTGAGCTTCTCCTAGGTGGGGACTGCATTCAACACTGCCCTTGCAGTTTATCCACC
This sequence comes from Numida meleagris, assembly GCF_002078875.1. NCBI lineage: Eukaryota > Metazoa > Chordata > Aves > Galliformes > Numididae > Numida > Numida meleagris. Next base: position 47,427,463 of record NC_034411.1, on the reverse strand, counting down.
TGCACCTTGTTCAGAGGGGCAGAGACTGCTGGACGGATTCTCACACATGCAATGTCAGCATCCTTTAATACTGCTATAGAACACTGAATTAAATGCTGATAAATAATTAATAAAAAAGAAATAGTAATAGTGTGTTCATCATAGCAAGGATTTCATGTGCTAGAGGAGAAACAAGAAGTCATCAAGAAGAGAGGAACACATCCTTGCTTCTGAGTTGGTGGTCTGATACAAGCCAGCATAGGTTTATGACTTTACAGGCAGCACGGTGAGGGTCTAGGGGTGCAGGGGGTGAGGACCCTGTGTGGAAAGGCGGCTGTGTCTGAGGAGTTGGTGGTGTTGTGTAATCACACTGACAGAGTGCATCATAATGTGTGACATGTGGCAGCAGAACAGCTCTAAATAGCTCTCAACAACTTTTCTCCTCCAAAGGTTTTGAGGAAATTTTGGTTTTCTGAGTTATGTTTTATACTTCCTAAAATCACCTGATAATATGGCTCAGACTCCACCAGAGAGCATCTCTCTGAGTGGTCTGAGAGTTTCAGGGGAGAGCGGTAGGAGTCTCGCTCTCTGAAGTCCAGATAATAAAAATGTATTCCTGGGACTATGAGATGAATACACATTCATTAATCCTCATGTTAAAATTGACCAGTGTCCTTTCATGACCTGCTATGTAACAGAAGCTAGGAGCTGAATCAAATTCTGCTAGCTCTAAAAGCCATTATTAAAAAAATGTCTGACAGTGACTAAACATTTTTAGTGATGAAAGATCCATTACAACATATAAAATATGTTTTAACAAATAAATACCTTTTCTACTAAAATCTGAAATTTGTTCATGAACGATCAGGAACTTATCTGGTTCCATCATTCTCTCAGGATTTTATCCATTTGTCTGCTAGATTTCAGAGACCTTATTACCACATTTCCGTTCTTCACTTACTTACAGACTGATCAAGTCACTGTCCATCTCTGCAAGTCAAATGTATTGTGTTCCTCTAATTTTTCTCTCCAAGATTTCTTTCCACTTGATCTCCATTACTCTGACCTCTCTCCAGTTTTTCTGGTGTGATGTTGGATTTGTAACACCAAATTTGGACAAAATATTCTGGCAGTGGCTGTGCAAATAATTAGTACAGTGGAAACATATCATCAATAGAGCTATTCAATAGTTTCTCTTTTTTTCTCTCCAGAACTGTATTGGCTATATATGAATGCTGAGATCTCATGTCCAGTCCATCAGCATCCTTAATCTCATAAGCACAGCTTTCATTTTTTGTTTCTGGCTGAATAACCTTGCATGTGACAGTATAACAATGCACACTGTTGCACATGCTTGAGAGCACTGTGTTCCATTGACCTCTGCTGCTTGCACCTCTCCAGAAGATGCTTCACTGCCAATTAAACCCATCCAGTGTTTGTGTTCTTCAAGTTATTACACTGAGATTTAGTCTTTCTCTCCTGTTTCAGACCTTGACGTCAGGACATACAGTGAGTTATTGGAATGGGCTGCCTGGGGAGGTACTGGAGTTACCATCCCTGGAGGTGTTCAAGAAATGTGTAGGTGTGGTGCTGAGGGACATGGTTTAGTGGGCATGGTGGGGATGGGTTGGACTGGGTGATCTTAGTGGTCTTTTCTGATGTTAATGATCCTGTGATAACACAACTTGGATTTCCAACCAGTGATCAGTAAAGGCATAAGTTCTGGCTGTCGGTGGTCTCCCTGGGGAACCCTGGGAAGCCACCCTGGAGGAGTTTGCTGGTTTGCAAGCTGAATCTATGTAGACAACTCTTTTATTTGGTGTACTTCTACTGAGGCCATGGATGGCAGCTAAGAAGAGAAAGACGACTGCTGTTTGGGTGACAGCCATAATGAACAAAAATGTTTCAGGGTATAGCAAGTCAGGAATGAATGACTGTGAGCTCAGAGAAGAGACTGAGACAGCTAGAGAGCAGAGAGAAGCTTGGGCCCTCTCCCCTCTCTTCTTTTCTCATATTTCCCTTCTCTTCTAACACGACATAAACAACTTTTTCTCCAGGCGCTCCTTGCAGACAGCATCAAAGCTGTGCATCCAGAAGGAAAAGAACTGCTAGAAACAGCCTGTAGCTAAATTGTCCCAGACAAATAAACGTATTTTCTCTGTGTTGCTCTCGCCATTCAGCTACTTACAGATAATATTTGTGTATTTCTGACTCTTTCTTCTCTCTCCTCTAAACTGGCCCCAGCACACCATTGCTGTCTCTTGTAACAAACAGGAGGTATCAGAAATACAACAAAGGAAAAAGAAGGAAGCATTCTACTACTTGTTTCCAACCTTTCTCACCACTGCCCCCCAGCTTTATTTGCCATGCAGCAGCACTCTTTCATTCAATATTTCTCAATACTCTGCTCAGTGAATAAGCGTTAATTAAAAGAATAATAGGAAGATGGAGATCAATGTTCATTTATAGAGAGCTAAGCCTAAATGAATAAATAGCTCTGACATTAAATCTAGATCTAGAAAGTGGCTGGGAAGAGTGAAATATGTGTCATGCCCTTGCAGCAGAAAAGTAAGAGCCAAATTCTGTTTGCACCAAGGATCTGCAAAAGTCTGGTTAAAAGGGTAGGTCTGGATTGCTTGCAGGATACTGGCGACAATGATGAGAGTATGGGGATGCAATCAAGAGCAGCTAATTTCTCTTCTGGGCTACACTGTTTCACTTTCAGTTAAGATCTCCCCTGACTGTGTGCTGTCACGGACTCTGCAAAATGCTCCCAATGATCTAAAGGTTCCCAATGACCTAAAGGTTCTTCCTTTGAAACAGTAAAAGATTTCTTATTTCCTGAATTTCCATCCCATCAGAGAAACATATAGCAGATTCCTAACACCTTCTCCGTTTCTTTCTCTTTCTAATCCCTAAAAGAAAGTTTCAGAATATGACACGTTTCCACTGTGGTATGTGAATACCATACAGAGGGCAATGCAGTCTCTTCACAGGCTCTCATGCGTCCAAATGTTACACCGCTCCTCTTGAGAAAGATTTGCAGAATTTGCTATTTTTTAAGCCAAGGAGGGATCTACTACAGGGATGAATTTACCCTGGCATTTTGCCACCTCATCTTGAGAATAGAGACACCACATTTAACACTTCTGAGACAAACTGGAACAGGTTACATGTTATACAGATTCACTTCTAAGGGGGGAATAAAGTGTTTCAGTGGGCACTGCTTAACGGAAGAAGTCTAAAAAGAACACCAGGGCCACTTTAAACAAAAACATGATCTTAGAAAGCAGTGTCAAAGATGTGATTTTTGCCTTTCAGAAAAGGGCTTTTCAAATTACAAATGGTGCCAAATTCTGTTTCTCAGTCAAAAGACTCATGATCTGCACCACGATTTGGTGCTCAATGCATGAACATCTGTGAAGCAATGACTGAGCAGGCAAAGCATCACGTTTCCATAATTCTCTTATTGCTATACATTGCAATTTCTCCAAGGGAAATAAAAATTTTCTCTATGAGAAGTCCCCCAACCTCTTCAAGTACAGGTCTCTGGAGGCTCCATTAAGTTGCTGTTATGATGAACCTAGGGCCATGGTGTTCCCTCCCCTGGCTCCTGCATGTTTTGTGGCTCCTCAGCAGGCTCCCGCATTACTGTGAAGTGAAATGCAGTCAACAGAGTGAAGATCAAACAGAGTTGAATGCAAGATGTGAAATATCAGTCCAGTCAGAATCAAACAAATGACATTTGATTTTCTCTGCAGAGGAAGTAGTCTAGTGACAAACATACAGCTGTGCTGTATGTTTGGCACACACTGGGAGGTATTTGATCAGTTCGGTTTCCTGCTTGTCCATCAGGTTCAGGACAGGGATGGGGTTGGGGGGAGGCCAGTGTCACCCTGAGCTGCTCCAGAGCAAGAACAAGAGATGGGCAGAGGTATTTCCCTGCTACTGGCTGTAATTGCCTTTTTCTGTTCAAAGCAGGAGACGTTGTTCTCCTTCTCTTTTGTTATATTTCCAATAGCCATCACATCATGTTCCTATGTGGTATTCTTTTGCTGGAGAGTAAAATGGATATTCTGGCCTGAAATTAGACACGTAAGAGAGATGCAGCCTGCCCCTGTCTGTAGTTTCAGACACAGTAGAACTGGCTCCGAAAAAGCCCACAAGATGTATTAAATTATGGTAAATAAGCCCTGTACACAAAGCTACTGTTACAATTAATTGTACAGAAGCCTTTTATCTGCACTATCAGGAATTTCTTATAGTTAGAGGTGACTCCAGTATACGTATGCAGTGGCAAGACCAGGTGAACTCCAGAGATACCTTCCAGCCCCTACCAATCTGTGGGTCTCTGTCCCAAAAAAGAAGACAGATTAGTGGGATTCACTGTTCTCAATACCAATCCAGCTTTGGTAACAGACATTATCCATGATTGGAGCTCTTGGAACAAGTGCAGAGGAGGGCCACCAAGATGATCAGAGGGCTGGGGCACCTCTCCTATGAGCAAAGGTTGAGGGAACTGGGCTTGTTTAGTTTGGAGAAGAGAAGGCTCCGGGGAGACCTCATTGTGGCCTTCCAATACTTGAAGGGAGCGTATAAACAGGAGGGGGATCGATTGTTTGTGAGGGTAGATAGCGATAGGACAAGGGGGAATGGTTTTAAGCTGAGACAGGGGAGATTTAGGTTAGATATTAGGAGGAAGTTTTTCACCCAGAGGGTGGTGATGCACTGGAACAGGTTGCCCAGGGATGTTGTGGATGCCCCGTCCCTGGAGGCATTCAAGGCCAGACTGGACGTGGCTCTGGGCAGCCTGGTCTAGTGGTTGGCAACCCTGCACTTGGCAGGGGGGTTGAGACTCGATGATCTTTGAGGTCCTTTTCAACCCAAGCCATTCTATGATTCTATGATTTTAGATGACCGAGCAAGGAAAAACAGACTGCAGAAATCAACAGCTCAGGAGTTTTAACAGGCTATCCCATTTCCATACAAGTATTTAATTTTTCTTCTTGGCAGCTTTGTAGAAACAGGTGTAGAGGAAAGCTCTGGGCTGGCTTAACTAGTGTTTTTTGACACAGCCAAATGTCAATATTCAGAATTGTGTCATGTAAATCAAAACCACAGAACTGTATGGTACCAGTTTTGAGGAAGCTTCAACAGCGATCCAGATTTTACAGATGGCTTCTATCTTTATGACGATCTGTCAAAGGACAAGGTGTTGAACTCTGATGAACTTGAGCATGGTACTGAGCTGTACACTGAACTCATCTGAAAATGTGTGGGTGAGGAAAGAAAACAGTGAAAATAGTTGCTCCCAAATACAAAAGCAGCCTTTCCTTGCACTGAAAGCTAATAGTGTCCTAGTAGACAATTGTTCTTACAACAAAGTAAATGTTAAAATGGCTGGCAGAGCGAGAAAGTTGCTCAGGTGTGCCCAAGACAACATACAATGAACAAAAGGGAAGATGCCATTCCAGCTTCTACTAGTGAAAGTTCACTGAACACTACTGATGGATTTTCAAGCCTTTGGATATGGTCACAAGCAGTCCAAGTGAAAAACACTCATAGCAATGACAAAATAGTTCTCTTCTAAACAGCCTCATGAGAAATACTCAAAGCAAAATAGGTTAGGTGAGCTACAGAAAAGGTGAGTTAGAAGACGAAGCAAAAATCTAGTAGCCAGAATCCACTGTAGTATCCTGTGCTACATTCCCATTCATCCCATTTCATGTAAAGGCTTGCAAGAACCCTTTACACAGCAGTTAAATGTGAACAAAGCTTTGTGGAGCTTTCAGTGCCCCAAGGCCAAGCCCATTAACAGTAGGCTTTGCATATGCCCAACCCCCCCCCCCCCCAAAAGTTTCTCCCATTACTGAGCTGTGCTTCTGCACTAAAGGCTCATACAAATACAAGGTCAGTTTCATTCCAGTTCATAGGTTTTGAAATGAATAGAGGTAATGTAACATGTGCACATGCTAGGACATGTATCTCCCAATGCAAATGGTAAGGATGCACTTACACAGCTAGGTTAATAATAGCTTTTTGTAAGTTCACTCAGGCTAGGTTGTAGACTTCAGGGCCAGTAAATAAACTCATTCTGTCTCCTGACACTAAATACTTATTCCACTATAAGGACAAGAATACTGAGATACTGGAAATAAAGAACTAGGGAGAAAGTCTCAATCCATAGTCAGAGCATACAATCCAGATTAATTTTCCCCGATCCTGTAAGCCCCTGTGGTAACCCTGGACAAACTGTTTTAATAGAATCTTCAGGGCTATAAAGGTGCCTCTAACCAGCTGATTTTATCTTTTTCAGATGCAGTTAGTAGGAATTAAGTATCTAAATATACAGTTCCTAGCCTTCTGGTACATCAGTGTCTTCCCTAATAAATATGAGTGGCATGTTCTCACAGTACAGTTAAAGGAATAATTGTATTCAAGTTTTAAACATAATGGACACTGCGCAGAGATCGTACACTGAAAAAACATATTGCAGTCACTTCCTCCCTGCACCCTGAGGGTACTTTCCACAGAAGCAGCATGGGTCTTAAGTCAAATCAGTCAGTTGCAAAGTCTACCTATGCTAAATTAAAATATTTACTTCTGGTGTCCGAGGAGACATTCCATGCATTGAAAATCTGAGCACTGAAGAGCAGGTATCTTGGTAACATCTAGAACTGACACTCATAATAATTTTTGGGATTTTTTTGAAAAAAATCATTCCCTGTCTTGCCAGCTGTAAACCATGTCTATGTGGTTTTATACTGGCAGTCAGAAGTGGGTCATCACTGGCTCACAGTTTGCCAGTCTGCTTATTTGCAAGTTATTTAAATTGCTTAAAAACTTCTGAATCGGGACATTCTTGCTGATGTGGCTGTTGTTCTGCCTGCAGGCCATCCTGCTTCTGTCATGGTACAGCCAGAAAATAAACATTCCCTTGGCTTTATCTTCGTGGAGTTTCAGTGTTTCATCATTTAAGATCTGGTGTCATCAATCTATTCATAGAATCATGGAATGGTTTGGGTTGGAAGGGACCTTTAAGATCATTGAATTCCAGCCTGCCTCCTACAGGCAGGGAAACCACCCACTAGGCCAGGTTGCTCAAAGCCTCATCCAGCCTGGACATCCAGGCATCCTGGCTGTTCATGCATATAGGTTTAAAACAAATCAGGCCCAAGGGAACCAAATAAAACATTTTAAAGAGCATACAGTAGCTTTTAATTATTCTGACTACAATGTGTACAATCAATGCTATGGGGAAAAAACTACTAGAGGTTATAAACTGTGATGTATGGCAAGTCCTCCTATGTGTCAACTACTGAAAGTTGTTACTGTAACATGCAAATTTCAAAAGTTAAAAAAAAGGAAATTGTCCTGATAAACATTTTCTAACAACATTTTCATTTTTGTTGGCACATCTGACCTCTCTTTTCTTTCTATCTTCTTCACTCACTTGGTCATCCTTTATAGACAAAGTTGCTGAAAAGAAAGCTCTTGGTATAGTTAGTGGGAATATAGGAATATGGTACATTTAAAAATGAGGACAGTGGTGTAGGAAATATAAGTTACCTTTATTCGTAGCTAGGATATTTCTGTGTACCTTTACTCAATAACTTCTACTACTTCAAATTTTCAAAGAAACCATCAGAATGATTCTTGCTATGAGTAGATCCCTTCTCACTGTAACTAACCTACTTCCTCATTCTATAATAAAAATGGATCCATATAAATATGCTAATGGCTTTACCTGAGGCAGGCATCTCAAGAAAAGCTAACTGAGTCTGATGTACAATTTGAGTTCAGAGCATACTATTTCAAAGTATGCACAGATTTCTGTTTTTGTAGAGCAAAGAAAATCTAATGAGCTTTAGACATAAAACATTTGCTACCATCATGCAGCTGTTATGTGCCAGAAATGCTGACAAACTTGTAAGTCTGTAAGAACCACATGACACAGTATGATTCACAATGATTTTGACCTTTGTCTTGTTTGTGACTGAAAACAGTCAAAATTACCAGAGTCAACAGAGTGCAAAATATGCAGAGTAATTGGGTTTAGTTATCTATCTCTTTAACTGTATTTCTGTGTTTCATCATTCTGGTTTTCATGTACACAGAAGCTACTGAACCATTCATGCATGCTCATGTGGAGATGTAGATTCAGTGCATTTGACAGCTCAGGAAAGTCATAAAGAAATGTTGTCAAACAACTGCACAGAAGATGCAAGAAGCATTAGCTAAACTGTCAATAAGCAGCAAAATTAATGTAAATTATCAAATTCATTAAGCTAACCCAGTGTAAACATGGATTTATCTTAACAGAACAGCATTTGGATGTTTGATGATTAAGTTTTCTTCCAAGACAGCATGCTAAAAGTATAGATCACATTAGTATTTTCTTTAGTAACAAAGTGCCTCTAAACATGTCACCAGGAATTATTCGTCAAAGATATCCTATTTTAAAGTAACACCCTGATAATACTCTAATTTCTTATTTGCTCATGATTTCGTCCAGTCTGGCATCCAAATCAAATTCATGGTGAGGCCTCCCAATGCTAGTGGAATGTGATTGCTGTACCTAAGTAGGTTACAAACACTGATGTTATCGCCAAAAAGGAATTAGAAAGACTGTACGTACACTGGTGTGAATTTGAAAAAGTTGCTGACATTCAGGTGGCCATAGTCACTCTTGGTGCATCCCTTCCTTCAGTACTTGCAAAGTATCTAGAAGATTCAGGGATCTATTTATTGACTACCATGGTGGGACATATCAATGAGGATACTCATATTCCTTCAAGTGGAATTTTATTTTCTATCACCAGTGGTTTCAGGATTCAGCTAGTATCTAGGTAGAATTTCTATAAACAGCATCTCAAAGAACTTTTCTTTATTTCAGGTACTATGTAATAAAAAAAAAATGCAAGAAACAGCATGTCTGAAATCTTATATTTCCTTAAACAGGGGCATTGTGTTTTCCTGAGGTGAGTTCAGTGCCAGAGTTTGCTGTGGTGAGTAAGGAGACAGGCAGTCTAGTGTTTTCAGATATTGTAACTCTGGATGCCTTCCTACAGTGTTAAGAGTCTCGAAAGAAGAATGTGATACTATTGCAATGGTCTAAACAATAGATAACACTGACCATTACAACTTATTTCAGTGGGGAGGGGTTTTATTATCACTTCTTGTTAGCAGGTTATCAGATTATATGGCACTGTCTAAGGTAGTACCTCTAGCTCAGGAAGTCCCTAAACTTTTCTTATCTTAACGGCATAACCTTTCCAGCGACATCATACATGGCTAAGTTGCATGTAGTCAAGCAAGGTCAGACACTTCATGTTATGAAAACATAAAATAAAATATGTGTGAGGATGGTTATTGACACAAAAAAGTTCAGGATTCCTCTGTACTTCCAAAAGTATTTTTAAGAAAAGCAACCTTATAGATTTGTTTTTCAAATATTTGCTTTTGCTTTGTTCTATACAAAGACATTTCTTCATGTTTGAATACTTGAGGGAGAACACTGGGAGTCATCTCTCCCTAGGTTCTATTAATTAACACTACAGTGAGTAGAGTAAGAGCCATACCATATTTACATTCTCCTGGTAATAATGTCTCAAAACATAGTTTTTTAGCTTTGGCTTAGAACATTATATGTGGCAAATTGTTTCTTGATTGTCATATCTTTACATCTTTTTCTTTCAAAAATGTCTCCATATGTGCTGACATTTTGCGTTTGTTCTCTCTTAGACCTAGCAGTCCCTTTATTTGCTTACCAGAGAACTCCACAGAGTTCGTTCACATAGCCATTTCTTTTTGTTTCTGTACAATCTCAGGCTTTTGCATCATGCTTTTCCCTGTAGCATTCTGTTCATTTACAGAAGAAAAGCTATCTTTTTCTTTAATTTTACTAGAGTCTCTAAGCCATCATTGCCTTGGGTACTTTTCTCTTTTGCAGGAACTAGCAACGACTATTCATGTCATGAGCACATATCTTCCACTTACTGAACTTACCCAGGTTAATTTTACAGCCCTCTTGCTACTACTCCCACTACTTTGTCAGTAATTAATATCCATTTTATTTCCTAATCTCTAATCCAAAGTCACTGCCCACTTCTGTTCTTTGCATTTTCCTAATGAATAGAGATGGGTGAAAATGAGGAAATGCATAACAAAACAAGATATTTTTCTATTTTTATTTTGTTTACCTTTTTTCTTTTACTTATCTCTCCCTCTAAAATCTCCAGAGCAGAATAACATCATGCATAACATAATTTACAGGAAATCTTACAGAGTTTTTCTAATCTCTCCCTGAAGTAGCTGGCATTTTTCACAGAACAAGACAAACTGTGTGGAGGTAGATTTCCTTGGGCCTATAAAATAGAAATATGCAATGAGAAATCCCAAGACAAAAGTCAGTCATGCCACTTCCTAAAGGCTTTGGCATGAAAATACCCTAAAACACATTATTTTCTAATTAAAGCTTCCAAAATCTTATATATTTGTTTTGTAAGTAGTGACCTCCTGGTAAGGAATATTATAGCTGTTATGTGCCTTAATGATAGATGACAACCCATTGTTCTTGGCACTGTGGAAATAGGCCCCAAAAGACATCTTCCTCCCAGAGAGCTTAGGCTAAGAGAGTAGACTAATAAAAGAGTAAATGAATAGTTTTATTGATCAACATATGTTTGGAGCACAACGTTGTCAAAAGGTTGTATGCATAAGAGCAAAGGAAAGTTGTAAGGAAGATGGTGAAGAAAAAAGTGAAGCAGCTCTGTGATGAATTTCAAGCCTTTTTTTTAGAGTGAAGGATGCCTGGGAGGAACACAAAGGTGGTCTTCTTGAAGGTTAACAAGAAAAGCAGAAGCTATCATTGTGGATAGCTGGAGATCAGGATTTTTATAACAAATAAGAACAAGTGCATGTGGCTGGGATGGGCATCAGCAGTCTTATACGAGATTAAGCAGCTTGTTCAAGGAAACAGAGAATGGAAGTCCAGTGATGGGGTACATAGGGAAATCTTAATGGTTAATGTCACATCAGGAAAATGTCATTTGCAGCCATCAAGGTAGATGAGTGTGAGGTTGAGATTGCATTTGTCAGAGATAAGTGATTGAAATGTGAGAAGAAGGTCCTTCTTAAAGGAAGACAAGAAAGGCAGTTACTTAGAAATTTAATGTAGGAAGAATTTCTAAAATTTTTTACAAAAAGAAGTGTGAAAACTTTGCGAGAAAGCCAAGTTGAAGGTGACGTACTCTTCACAGAACTAGAAGACAGCAGTAGGGTTTTAGCCACGATGAGAAACCATGTAAATAAGAAGTGGAAATTTTATATAATGACCTAATTATATTAACGGGTTTATTCTGTTTTCTATAGTGCAAATTATTTCAGCATAAAGAAGGCTAAAGACAAAGAAACAATAATCTATTCTTTGAGGAATACACTTCCTAGGAAGAAGTGTTCCAGAGATAATTAGCCATGTACAGATGTAATTGTTTTGGATCCACATAGCTGACGTTAAACAGATCATCTTGTCAGTGCTGTCACGCTAATTATATTAACATCCTACATTTTTTCATGGTTAGAGTTTTATATAAAATATCTGTCTTCTTATGAATAGGTATTAATTCCTCTGTCTAAACTGAGAATATATCATGCCAGCATGTACCTTAGCTGCAGACTGCTGATACTATCAGAACATGTATGAGAACATATATATGTATGTATAGTAAACATACATAAAATATATTTTGTGTTAATAATACTCAAGTGAAAGTACATGAATATCTCCCTGTCAGGGATTCCCACTATCTAGAGTACATCTGTACTATCATATAGGCTGCAGTTTTCTCAGTAGGTCTTATGAGTTATCAGGTCATATTCCCTCTTGAGTCCATATCTATAGCAAAAGACTATCTCAAATATTTCAGGCTGCACAAGTGCAAGGATCAGTGGATGACAGATTCTGGCAATCATAGTGAAACAGGAAAAATGACTACAAGAGGGTTTGATTTATAAAATAAATTTCTCTGTGAAATGATCCTGTTTTCATAGTGGTGAAATGAGAAAACTCAGTTAATATGAGAGATTTTATGATTCTCTCTGTTCACTTATTTTATTATATACATAACAAAGAGATAACAAGTAGTTCACAAAATCAAATAAAAAATTGGGATTTTCTCTTGTAAGTCTTTCAAGTTACAACCACCGAAAAGTCAGCTAACAAATGACAATACTTTGTATACAATTTTCCACATAAAAAACTTTATGTAAAATATGTGGCATTTCCTCTTTGGTCTTAAAATCCCATCAAAAACATTAAGGGATTAAAAAAGAAACCTTGGGCAGTATTTGTTGGAATACCATTATTTTTCTTTATATAATGGTGTGAACAAAAACATAAAATAGTATCAACTTTCAGGAGCAATGATTTACTAAGGATATAACAATCTGAATTAAGTTTTTGCTTCACAAAACAGGTTTTGTTCTCTACCATATTTTTTTCAAATAGAGCAACAGAAAAGGCTTACTTCTCTAGTCAAAGAAAAGAATCCTTTTCTTCTTGTATTACGTACAATATGGCAAGGCATACTGAGGTCTAGAATTTCAGAGGCATATTTAGAGGAAGAAGGTAATTTCGAGCTTCGATCATGCATTGTTCTAAACTTAAAGTGCTCTGAAATGTGATACTTAAGTAAATATAGCTCCAAAACTGCGGACTGTTCTTTTGTTTGCAGACTTGCAAAATTGCAAGTTATTGCAAGGGACTAGAAGAACTCTACTAAAGGTAGAAATTTGAACATTTTAGCTGTTGGTCAAGAACAGAAGGATAGAGCACAAATCAGAGCTCTCGTGTCCATTGTTAACTATAAAACTGCAATTAGTTTTAGAGAATTTCATGCAGCTGTTCAGTGGAATAAAGACAAATATATCCACAAATGTTGTCAGCACAGGAGTGAAAGGGATCACAGAACTCCATAGAACAAAATTTCTTGAGTGTAAGGAAATTTGTAGATTTAACAGTGTTTCCCCTCAGTTTAATTTTTGCCATTCTTTCAGAACGTATTAAAGAAATGCAAGCTTATGAAATTCTGGTAGAAATACTTGTACCTTTGTTAAGATATATGCTTAGACACATATTTTGACAAGTTTGGAACTTACATTTTGGAGGATTGTTTTTCATCTCTTGTTTAAAATAATGTATTTATTTAGCCTGAATCTCTCATCCTGATATCTGTTCCAGCTGCTCACCAAAATACTATGTGCTTTTATTGCTGCCACTGTTTCACATCTGTTTATCCTAGAACACTAAGCAGTTTAACCTTCCCTTTCAAAAAGCATATCACACAGAAAGCTTTTACTATAAAGTTATTCAGTTATTTAGTATAAAACATAGGGAACATACCAATAAAGCATAATGAATAATAATAATGCAATAAACTACAAGATATCCTTTTATTTGCTTGCACTAAGATACAAGAAACTTAGCTAATCCATACACACATGGATGTACAAAATAATCCTCTGAAATACTGAGCCATTTAATGAAGAATTAACGATACCATCCAAATGGGGATTTTCAGGATGAATTTTTTTTTCTATTGTCTTCATAAAATAAAATCATCAGCTATTTACATTTCTCAGGGTAAGCATGCATAGAAATCCATATTTTCAACATCTGTTCAATAATTGTGTTCTGAAATCTTTAAGAGCTAAAATACTAACTACTTTTGTCTTTCCCATTCTATTTCTCTCAGGAAATACAAAGCCATCAGACGTTACATAAACTCTCTACAAAGCTTGAGAAATTCTGCGAAAAATCCTTACAGACACCATTTTCACAGAACTGAATTTCCAGGAAAAAGAAGTCACGAGTCTCAAGATATGTAAGGTTTGTGTAATAGGGTACCCTTGCTGACAACTGCAGTGTGAATGGTGGGACCTTGAATGACATAATGTACTGGCCAACTCTAATTCTGCTTGGCTGGAAACAAAAGAATGGAAGGGATAAAGAAGTACAGTTTTTTGAATGTGAGTGCGGAGATGAAGAATATTGCCACGAGGAGAAAATACTGTTTCAAATCTTAGTGGTATCAGTACAGTTTTATTGTATGTAAACCTGAGCAAATCAGCTGTTCCACAGCTCCACCTCTTTATTATGGCAACACTCTTTCCTCCTAGCTACCCTTCCTGTCTATTATAACGGAGGCCCTTCAGTGCAGAGGCTCTCTAGGGTATTTGAGAAGCTTCCAGGTCAATGAGGATGGTGCTCCCACAGGGACTAGTCTAACATACTGTTGACGTATGACTTGCCTTTCAAGTTGAGCTTTGTCCACACTTGCTCTGAAACAGGCAGCGAACTGAGAATTATAGTTTTCTTAAAACTGTATCTGAGAATTACAGTTGACAAAGTAAAGATGATTGGCCAGATCTCTTTCTGGCAACTGATGAATATCAAGGGTAACTCAATTAAAAATAACTGAATTACACCGAAGTAAAAGAATGGAAATTCTGATCTGATGTATAAAAAAGTGAACTTTTGGCAGAGCAGCAAGGACCCAGACCAATTCTGAACTAAAGATTTCTGATGAGGTGGCTGTAAAGCTGGTTGAGATGAGATGTTGAGTGTGAGATGAAGGTCGAACAGAATCAGTGTATTTGTAGGTGTAACATTAGGTATTAGCAAAGTGAAAAGAGGATGACAGTGCAGATTAACCTCTGGAAGCATAATTGGTTATACTATTTTATCTGATTTATTGTGGATGGTTGGTGGGGAGATGACAACACTGGATTGGTAGGATGCATATAAGATGGTTTCTTCGCACTCCCAGAAAATGAAAAACCCAGCATGTTCACGGAGTGCTGAAAAGCAGGCATCTCAAAAGTATTTTGTAGCTTGTATCTCTCTATTCAGCTCACCTCTGCTCAGAGGGTAGTCCATTAACACCCTTCAGCAGCCATATCCTGAGTGAGCTGTGCCCACATGACAGCATCTACACAGCATTTCAGACACCCAGACGTGCCTTCTCAGTTAGACTTATTGTATGAGAGCCCAAGGAAGGGAGAATGGGTGTGCTGGGGGACCTCATCCATGGCTTGTCCATGTGTTCAAGGCACAGTGCTGCCGAGAGGCAAAACTTCTCCTGGTGGTTCTCACACCCTGAGAAGAGCTGGGCCTGCTCAAGGCTCCATGTTAGGAAGGAACTGATGCTCTTCCAGACAGTCTTACAGGCTTTCTTAGGCCATAGAAGGAAAGCTGCCTTTTCATGTATGGAAGCGTTTTTTCGTTTTTGTTTTTTTTGTTTGTTTGTTTCGTTTTTTTTTTTGAAAGGTAGCCATCTCCCATGCAAAGTTTGTTGACTTACTCTTCTCTTTCAGACTAGAAAAATTCTTCAGTGCAGAGCTGTATGCAGCCTCCGGTCTCCCCTCAACCCCACAACACACCATGTTTATGCTGTGGTAATAGTACATGTGTCAAACACCATGAAACACTACTTCAGCAATGGCTTTCCTCTGACTCAGTTATGTCTGAGCCTTCCTATCTGTGTTTGCTAAATGTTTCAATATAAAATGAGGAATTTGTTCTGTGTCAGCTATTTTAACACAAATTATGGTAGCTGTCAAAGGTGCCAATTAGACTGAGAAGCCTACCAGTGCAGCTCTCTCTCTCTCCAGAAATTACATAGTAACATATCATTTCTGTTATTGTATTAACACAGCTGTCAGAAACTAATTCAGCATGTGGGCCTCATCCTTCAAGGTAGAGTATATGCCTTATATAGGAATTTAAAACCTAAATGTAAGGTAAGGAAAGGAAAATATCTGCTGAGGAGGGCAAACGGAGATAACAATACTAGTCAGCCTGAAAGGAAGCAACCCCAGCCTGTCTGCTGCCTGAATTTTAACAAGCATATACTCTTTGTCAACATTGAGACAAGAGACGGTTTTGAATGAAGGCAAATTTGGAGGCCTCTTCTAGATGAGAGGAAAATACGAGAATTATATTATTGGCAAACCTAGGGAAAGGGTCAACAGCAGGTACAAGGTGACAGTCTAGGCAGGTATTTCACAGCACAGAACAGGAGATAAAGATTTTGTAGTGGCTCTTAGCTGAGGTGACAAGTACTTCTGTGATAATTTTTCTTCAGCTGAATAGTTCCTCCTATGAGTGAATGAAACCTCTCCACCCTCTTCAAGATGGTACTGACAAGCCAGAAAAAAGCACTGTTGCTGCAGCCTTCACGTCATAGCAGGTGAACAAGAGATTTATCTGTGAGACTGGGAGAGAAGTAGCCAATTTAAGGATGGTTGTGCAGGGAATAAGGGAAAAGCCCTGATGCAGCTTTCAGATCAAGGGGAGAACCATTGTAAAGAACAGACTGACAGGGGAAGATGGAGCAGTTCCTGCAAAATAAAAATTAAACTGGAGAAAGATGAGGATTTCTGCTTTGAGGATGTGGTGGCAGAACAGCTGTGAAGAGAGTAAGAAAGCCAAGCCAACATTAAGATGTTACAAAATGCAAAGTAATTTAAGTTAACCAAGGTAATCAAAAGAAATTACACAAACTAGCTATATGCCCAGCTTCAAGGCTGCAAGGGGGTTGAAGGGATATAAACAATATTATTGCTGCAGTTCATCTGTTCCATGCCTGATTTGTCAGCTGCAGTCATTATTCTCCATGGCACCATCACAACCACCTCAGCAAATGACTGCAGTTTTACAGAGTGAGGTGTATATGAGGAATATACAGCAGGAAAAGATGAATCTGTCATTAACAGTCTTCTCTCCTGATGTCTATATACCTTGGGAGAAAAAAAATTCTGCTCAGTGGATAAACTTAATAAGTGGAGTTGTCTTTACATGCCATATATTTTGTATTTTCAGAAAGGTCTAACTTTTTTTTACAGATATTAGTTGTGGTTTTACCTTTACTTTCTCTCACTGACTTCTGCTAGCTCTGCAAACCTAGGCTCAAGCACAAAGTCGTGTCCTCTATAAAAATAACGACCATCAATCACATATAGGCAGCTAATCCATGAATCACAGGATAGCACAGCTCACTTTCCAATCTTTGTGCTGGTTTTACAAATGAGAACACTACTAATAGTTTTTTAGGCAGCAAAAATACGTCAATAGAGAAGATTCCTTCAGCAAGAACTACAAGCAAATTGTGCCAACTGCTTTCCTAACCATAAGCAGATCCTATGCTGTCCACACGATCCATGCAAACACAAGCAAAAGAAACAGTGCAAATCTTACGTGGAAACTTCTGCCATGAAAGACATCAATTGCCACAGTAATTCCAGCAAAAAAGAAGGCAGAAAATATAAAGACAGTGAAGGATGTAAGCTGTTGTTCAGGAGACATTTCCTGTCTGAAAAGCAGCTTCTAGTTTTCTGAAGGAAGTTTATTTCCTTAGCAATAATTTATGCTTGTGAGTTTTTATGCACTTCACTTTTGGTCCAACTATCACATTATCAAAGAAGAAACGAATTAAAATGTCTTGCAATTAGCAAATCAATTTTCCTTGACAACCTATAGAGCTGTTTTTTATTCTGTATAATCTCCAGTTAGTGAAAGAGACCACTTTCAAAGTTAGGTATACATTCCTGCAGAGGAGCTGCGGATTAAGATGCTTTGCAACTCTCTTACTGTAACTCAGTGATTTTTATGTCCTTGAAATAAATTGTCCGGCAGATGCTTGTGAACTAGCAAGTGTGTCAGCAAAAGTGACCCATATGTCAACCTTTCACTTTGCAGCCCTCTACTGATTGTGAGTGCAGTGTGAAACATTTCAAAAGGTTCCAGATCCCTCACTTTAATTACTGCCACATGTAGGTGTTTCAAACCTACAAGTTCTTCAGCTATATATATGTACATAAAAGTGGAAATTTTCATGAAGGCAAATGTTTGCAAGTTTTTTTGTAATTCTTTCTTCTGAGGAGGTAGGAATTTTCACATCAGTAGCTTTACCTAAGATAGAGGAGGCATCTTTTAAAGTGCATTTCCTATTTTCTTTTTTATTGGCAATGTTTTAGGATCCCTTCTGTCCATCAAATAACACTAAAAATCGTGAGTTTTCAAGTCTCATCTTGTACTTCAGAGCTCAACTGCAATTGAAACAGGACCTGACTGTCTAACATCATTTTAATGGCTGTACTGGCATTTCTAATTCTAGCTCCAAGTATGAGCAACTGAAGAGATGCACAAGAGTAGTTTACTTAATGTTTTTTTCTACATAGTTCTTCAAAAGAAGAAGTTAAATTTTTAGACTTCTATGTCCTTTGACAGTAAGTTGTTTTGTGGTTTTGGGTATGTAAAATCCCTGGTGTCACACTGAACTCAGTCTGTATGCATAAAACACTGAGATCAGATGAAAGGTACTTTTCTGTTGAGTAAGACAGTTTTGCAGTGTTTGATTTCTGTGGTAATTACTGTGATATCTTCCATTATGTAGGCTGAAGTTCTGAAAATGTTGAAAATCTCACACAGTTTATTTGAATGAAATTATTCATGGCCATATTCTGATTCTTTAAAAGAAAAAAGCAACAACAAACAAACAAAATCTAGTAAGATCCTCTCCATTTCTCTGTTTCTTCACTGGTCTGTGTAGGTTTTTCTTTGCAGATGGCGTTGTAGACAACAACAACTATATAATCTCATTACAGAAAGTACATTCAAGGCACTATATACTGTCACCAATATTTCATTGGCTCACCAGGTTAGAGATGGCGATGTGCTCCCTTTCACACATACACATTTCAGCCTAGCAAAGAGGGGACCCCCCCCCCCCAAAAAAAAAAATTCTCCTTCATCTTTTCCTGAATTTCTTTTTCCTGAGGCATTTACCGTAGTCATTCTGCATGAATACATCTATGACTGTGTGAGAAAAGTGAGTGCAAAATGGACAACCATAAATTCTATTTAAGGATCGGTGGTAAGAAACGAAATGACAGCACTGAAACTGCCCAGAAGGCACTGATATTAGAAGAGAATCTTAATAAACTCCCTTCCCCTTTTCTCACTGAAGATGTTTTAAAGACTTGGAGACTGTCCATTGGGGTACACGTAATGTGCAGCAACCAACGTTACCAATATTAAGAGCAGTTTTCATAGTTACTCGTGTCAAAGATGTAACCATAGCCCTGTAAACCTTATTCTACCAAATACAAAATAGGTGAACTGCTAACAGAATAGTAATGACCATAAAGCAGGATGCAGAGATCTGTTGGGTAGGTACCTGGGACTGAGGCTTGCCTTGAGCTCCCCTCTGCCCCAGTACCTTCTAGGCAGCCCAGCTCAAAAGCAGAGAGGGACAGAAAGCTGCAAGGTTCAAGGTAAATGCTGAAAAGATAAAGCAAATAGTGGGCAGAAACAGCATTTTCTGGCATCAAATTGAAGGTGTTTGGCCTCTGTTATGTGTACAGAAGCAGCTGTCTGAGCACTGTTCTGAATCCCCATCTTCCTAACATGGGGCTGTGCACGCTCCATGGCATTGCCATTGCTACTACCACCGAGTTTTGCCTGTGTCAAAGCCCTGATGCCCCTCAAGGAGGGCAGTAACAGAGTGCCTACATCATGTGGCAGGGTTCCCATACAGCATCGCTGCTCTTCACACCTTCTCATTACCTTCCTTTATTCTTAAGGATTGTTTTTTATGAGCTGAGTACAGAATCAGGACTACAAGCAGATTTGAGGTTTATAAGGTTTGGTAGGGAGCAGTAGACGATCTACTTTATTTGCATTCTGCTGTAACAACATCCTCTATCTATGCAACCGATAAAAATGGAAGATCAAAGTCTCTTCTGAGACTGTTTGAAATTCACTGTATAGTCGTTCTATTCAATATATTGCTTTTAAATTAAATCTTTTATTATTATTATTCATGCTACCTTCCTTCTAGAGTTTGCAAGTCATCATTACAGAAGTACCAAAGATACAATGGTGCATGCAAGAAAACTTGTCTAAATTACCTTAAAAAAATACTCCCTACAACACATCTCCTGCAGCCCAAATACCTCTATTTTTTTCTGACTAAATGCAGCTAACACATACACTTTCCTGGATTATATAAGATATAGATACTGTACCTTCACTTGCAAACACCAACTGGGATAAAACTTTCCACATTTCTTTCCTGAACTTTATAGCCTGAGATTGCTTGGAAGTCCCCATGGACATCCAAAATTTACTCACATTTTTTTCCAGAAAAACAAGTGACACTTTCAGATTTGTGTTTTTGGTATTTAATGTGCTTGAATACGTAGTTCTCTGTGGATGAAAATTAATTTAAAATTTCTTGGCATAATTGGGACAACCTTGAAATTTTGTTTTTTGTTAAGTTCATCATTTTAAGCCAACAAATAACCATCTGCTTCGCAAACTCTATATTGTTAGCATCCTGTGTGCTTATGACTCTGAAACCTCAACTGTTTTTTCCAAATATTAAATGTCTATTAATTTAATCTTGGCTCATTCCACTTAATACATGGACTAAAGCAAAATATTGCTAAATCACCTTCACATAAAGTGCAAATAAAAATAACCCCAGGGCCTGGAAGCTGCACCTCCTTGGTTGTCCTTTCAGAGGTGAGCAATTGAGTGGAACGTGAACCCCTTGGTGGTGTTTACTTTGCTGGTCTGCTTGAAAAAGGAGTAGTGGTGGTTTGGTGTATGTACCTGGAAAGCGGCAGAGAAGGAGAGACGCTGGAGAGTCTGCATCCAGGTGGCATGGCAGGAGCAGGCCCCAGCATGGGGCTGGCAGGGAACCGGCTGCACCCCTCACATGGAGGAAGAGGAGAAACCTGGAATGGGCTCACAGCCTGGCTGCCCTCAGCAGCAAGACAGTCTTCAGAGCCAGAGCTGGCATTTTCACCAGTTGCTGCTGGGTATAGAACTGGTTGGTAGATTTCCGACAGAATAATATTTCCATTAAAGAGACAGTTCTATTAAAATTGACACAAATCACAGAAAGATGACAGCATTGATTCATTTAGACTCTCTCCATTTTTAAAAAATGAACCTTCTCATTTCAACTCAATGCTATGAGAACAATTCATCTCAACTTTACCACTTTGATTCGCTGCGTGTTTAAGCGTTGAGTGAGCTATCACATACACATAACATATAGAGACAGTATTCTCTCACTAAAGGGACCTAGTGATTTAACAAAATTAAAAAAGCCTCGTAATACCAAAAGCAAACATTTCAACAGCATGGTAACACTGCCATTTACACAGTGTCTATTTATAGGAAATGCAAAAGATGAGGCTCCACAGAACAAGACCAAAAGCCAGATTTGCCTGTGCAGAGCACTAGTCAGGCTTCTGAATGCTGCTGCCTGGGAAGCGCTGACCTCAGCTGTTGAGCTCCGCAGGGCAGATGCTTGGAGCAGCCTTTTGATTTCCACAGCCTTGATCATTGCCCACAGTTAAGCCAGAGCCAGCATGACTATTGCTTTCTTTTCTCTCCCTTTGAATCTGCTGTCAATAGGTTCTGCTCTGTTACAGAGGCACACAGGACTGACAGCAGCTGCTCATCAGCCAGCCCTGGTGTTCTTCTGCCTCTGCTGAATTTTAAATTGGAATGCAGCCTTTTAGTTAGTGGCTGACCAAACACAGCCGTTAGAAAAGCAATGTTGCAGCCAGGCTGTAGCACCCAGCAGTGTGGGTGTAATTGGACAATAATGATTGAGGTGTGGAACATTTCCTTGGGAACTGATAAGCAGCTGGGAGGACTTAATGTCCCACAGGGTGCTGTGGCTCATTAACCCCTCGCAGATATTTGATCCCCAGAGGACATTCCTTGTGGAGGTTGTTGCTGCTATTTGAAAGGGGGTGAGGCTCTACTTTGTCTTCTCTATGCCTACCTGTTTGTTGCTGCTTGTATTATAAGCATGATGGTGATCCTTTTATCTTTCCAGAGAGGGCAATGGGGTAGTAAACCTCCTCCATAAACCACAGTAAAGGTCTTGAAGTCACCAGCTGGTAACTGATTGCACTAGCACAGCTGTGCCAAGCTGGGCTAACTCACAGACCAACCCCAGTGTGCTAAAGCACACTGTGGCAGGGAGAGACTGCAGTTCCTTTTTCATAGGTGAAGTCACACAGGTATGAGAAAGGGAAATGGAGAGAAGATGACACAAGAGGCCTTTTAATTTATTCAGAGAAATTTCAAGTAATCTTATAATTTATAAGCTAAAATTCGTTATTTCTTAAAAAAGCTATCCTAGAAACTACTTCTGAGAATAGAAAGATGTAAAGCAAATATGCAGCTATTTTTAAGAGACATAAAAATAAATCACAAAAGTTATTGATGAGTGTATCTTTGTCAGAGAATCTCAACAACATTATCAAGTAAATCACATTCCCGCTCTTTTACACATTCCCAGTAGGGCAGCTATTAAGTGAGATAAAGCCGTGTACCCCAAACTTGCCATGAAGTCACTTCAAAAACAAAATGCACTGCTTTATAGCTGCTCCTTGAGAGAAAAGCTCATTTGAATTACTAGCATTAACAAGAAACTTTCAGCCATGTGCTTTTATATTAATGAGCAGATAAATGTAGGTAGTAAAATTCTACTCAATAACAAGGCTGTCTGCAAAAGACAGGAGGCTTGGAAAGGTTTTTGTTCCATGCCCTTGGACTGGTAACCTTGGCAATAACAGACTAATGAGGCTGGGTCAGCCTTGCTTGACAAGCGCAGCCTGGCTATGTCAAGCCTGCATGGATGCTCGTTGCTCCAGCATTGTTGTACTTGAGGGAGAGCAGCCAGTCAACATGATTGAGCTCTAAACACATCATGGCGGAAGCTGGAATTGCATGAGCATCGTTTTGTGGGCAGATTTTTGACCCACAGTAAGCCAAGCAGTTATTAAGACTGGGACTGTGAGCCATTCTGCTGGTGCAAGGGGTTTTGTTCACTTTTATCTATAGGACTATTGCATACATTCCAAACAAAACTGTTTGCCATTTCATCTTCTAAAATACTCTCCTGTGATCTTAAGAGGCTGGAGAATAGGAAAGGTCACAGCTTCAGTCCCTGAACCATGATAATAGATAGGGAAAATTTAAAGCAAAATGACTGAGAAAACTATCTCTAACTCTGGCGGTCACCACTGACAGCTTGTACAAGATTACAAAATAAAAAGGGAAAGAGACTGAAACATCTACCTCAGTGAAATAGCTGCGGCATAGTATCTGGGTGGAGTAGTGTGAGATAAATATACTTACAATGATAAAAGAAAATAGACTGCTACTCTAAGGATGCAATAAGATACCGGAGAATATTATTCCTTTCTCTTAAATTCTGTAAGTGTATTATAGAGTAGAATGAAGACCAAAGTTGAAGAGCAGAATAATACTGTAAGGGACAAATAATAAGAAATTGGTTTCTTTATTCTTTTTGTTATATTTCCTCATATCATTTTTATTGCTCCTCATCTAAAGTGCAAGAGAGCCTCAATATGTGTATGATGCCAAAATGCTCTTTGGATTTAGAATAAATATTCTAACCCTATAGCAGGAAAGTCATTCAAAAACTGTCACGAATGATATACCTAATACTATAAAGCAGTTCTGAGATTGGGTGAAGTGAGGACTTCAGGCTTCTTCTTCTTCTTTTTTTTTTTTATATTCCTTGAGTGCCTATGAGGCTCCCACTGCCACACAATCTTAAAATTGTTACTTTAAAAATTTATCCTCTTAATACTTAAGATGTTATTATATCCAAATTATAGATAAGAAATAGGGACCCAGAGAAAGAAAGGAGTAAGCTGTCGAGATGTAACTTGGAGTCTTTCAGTCTCGGTGGTCGTCCTCAATCTCTCTTCATAGCTTTTTGAGAACTACCAGGTTACAGCCTATGCAGTACCTCCATCCTAACTTGAACGTGCTCTTACATTGTACAGATGTGAAATCTCTGGTCAGCAAAATAAATTTAAGCTCTCAGTGTCCCCAAGTAGTAACTTGAGTCTGATTCCCTCTAAGATATGCTAACATTTTTAATTCATTTGTTATTTGTCATCATGACCGTCTGAGGTTAGTTCAAACTCTCTCAAGAATGAGTGTTTTCAATAAAAAGAGTTATGCCATGTGAAACTTTTAGGCTCCCAGCTCTGTGATTTGCTACTCCAGACTATTAGACTAAATAGTCTAATATCTCGGGTCCTATATCAAGTGAAGTTGTGTGTTACTGAGCAAAAGGGTAAATTTTCAGATACAAACTTTTGTCTGAAATGTTTCCTATTTACAAGCTGAACGCTCAAGCTATTGAAAACATCCCTCTAAAGAGCCAGCTTCCCCAGGAAGGAGAGGAGGTCCAAGGCTGTTGTCATTCAACTACCTGATTCAAGACCAGGGTTTCAAACTGTAAATTGGAATCATGGCATCCAGAAGGTGAATGAGTCCTTTTGCAGCTCTAGCCCTATATGACTTCAACTGGCCCAGCTGGGCAAGAAGATGAATAGAGGCTGTATTCCAGCTGGGTTATTTGACTACTTGACTGCTATCCTTTGTTTACACAGTTAGCCATGTAAATGTTAAATTTCTGCTTCTGTGATATAAATATCACCTTAGCTGATGGGAAAAGATAAGACTAAACCAACAATTCTTAAGAAGTGTTTCTGCTATTTGTGGAAAGATTCCAGATGATTGACCTGGAACAGCCACCCAACTTTTTGATGGGAAAAAAATATAACTTTTTTTAAAAAATTTTATGATTATCATTACCAAGAATGGATACAAAAGCAATACTATGAAATATCTGGTTTTCATCAACAAGAAACCTACCATTCACACATCAGTCATACATATGCTTATTTAGGCTAATAGCCAAATGACGTGGCCATAAAGCCAGACATATCTCCTCAGCAGGAAACCAGTCTTAGTTTTTAATTGGTGATAGGTTAGGTAAAAGCACGTAGACGAGTTTAAATATCACTTGTGATTTATTTTATTGTATTTATAATAATTATTAGAGAAAATACAAACGTTTATTTGATAAAATTAGAAACCTGCTTTAGCAATGTTAAAAAAATCCTCTTGAAACATGCACTGTACAGCTCCATGAGCCCCCACCAGACAAAAGCGGTGAGTAGGGTTTCTGCTATGTTTTCACACATGGTTTGCATATAATGTAAGGATAACTGTCAATGACAGTATTTAGCTGGTTGAAAAAATGTGTTTTTCCAGTGTCTTCTTGCAAAATTCTGTTTTCCAGAAAAATCCTTAGATACCATTTTCTCAGAATAGAGCAAACAGATTGCCAAAAACCATGAAAACAAAATGACTGTCAGCACTGATTAATGAAAATAATATGCATGCTTGTAGGCGCACAGTCACTAATCACATTTTCCACATACAAGCCTGTATCTTATATTTACATTCAAAAATACTTATTTTACATAAAAGGGAACAACAAAAGAAGCTAAAAGTAAATACTTTGTGGGAGAGCACAGCCTGCATCTCCTCGGCAATAGCCTGTGTCTGAATTGAAGATGTGACTGTAGCAGTCTCCAGCTGATACCGGATTCCTTGTGACTGAATGAGGTTATACAGAGAAAAGAAGATCATGATATTTCCTATGCATCATCACAGTCCTGGATTCTCCAGACCAGGAAAATAATGCCTTGGTAGAAGTGACAGTTAACAAACTGATGAAAGATAAGCATGAGAAAGTAACCCTTTCATTGAACTTTTTGTGACATTAAACTCCCCAGCTCTCTAACACAGACACTCAGAAGGATGAGATTGATGTAACCCAGTGCACCGTGCATTTTTGGACACTGCAAGTTGTACCCAATGCAAATTTCTGCCACATGCTTTTATACCCAGGTTCTCCACCTTTCTCTTTTCCTAACAGTCATCAACTTCCAAAGACTGTGAGCATCCCATGTGTAGCTAGGAAAACAACAAAATAGACAGCCATGCACAGAGCACAGTGTCCATCCTATCCCATCACCCTCCTTTAGCCCTGGGCTCACTTGGCACAAGATGTCTCATTGTGCAGATGGTGGCCTTCCCACTCCTCCTGCAGTCCCTTTCTTTTCCTTAGCAATGATTGCCAGCTTTCTGGTGAGAATCTAAATTAATTTATCTTAGGGAGTGATGTCATCTCTTCAGTCCTGTCATAAAGCACTGGTGAATGAAAAATAAAAGGAAAGGAGGCAAAGCTTGGGAAACGTGTTTTTATCCTTCATTCTCCCATTTCTTCTATGAGCCCTTCAGGCACTTAACATTGGGTAAATGGGTAAGGTTTAATGAGAACCTAACCTACACCCAGGCATATGTCTGCACGGCACATAGGAAACAGACTCTTTTGCCTCAAACTCAGACTGTTTGGCTCAAAATCAGTGCATACAGAAATGACAAATACTAATTGCTGAGCAGCCAGCACTTCCATTACTAGTTGGACTACTCACACATTCAGAATCTTCTGACTTCCTATCACACAGTGCATCTGAACCAAAATCTCAGATCCAAAGTTTCTCTTGAACTTTGCAAAGCAAAAGTAAACTGGTGCTGAACCGTTCAGCAGCAGAAGATGGTGAGAAAACACATCATGGAAAGTCTTGTCCTATCCTGAATCGTTAAGAACAGAGACTTACGTTGTTGCAACTGCATCCAGGGAAGGCACTCATAATAGCTGCAGGGGAGGGGGCTGTTTTTTTTTCCAGCCATTTTGAAGTATTTTTATCTTAAGTACATCTAGGTAACAGGCTCTGTGATTTAGAAAGGAATGCAAACTGCTCTCCTGCAAAGGAGGCCCAACACTTTCCCTTTTTGCTCTGGTTTCTGCAGCAGCCAGCAAGACAAGTCTGGGAGATCAGTTGGCTTTGGCACTGCTGAGGGACTCTGCCATAACTTCACATGCGAAAAGGGAAACTTCTTTCTCTGCATTTGCAGCGTTATGAAATGAACTAGGAAATAGCCAGCTGGCAAGCAAGTTTCCCCCTACTCTTTTAGTAAACCTATGTGCACATTTAATGGGTTTTGGCATTTTCGGAATATTTTCGCTCTTTGCACTTTCTGGTACAATACAGCTTATTTACCATATACAATCATATATTTGACCTAAATCTGAGAATACATAACCCCTAGAAATTTAATTTATTCATCCTCTGCTAGAAAGGAATAAAACCAAAAAGGTTTCATGGGGAAAGTTTTTGGTTGGGCGTGGACCAACAGGGTCATTGTGTAGCAGGTTCAGCTGCTATGTGGCAACACAGTTGAGAAAGGTACTCTCACTTTGTTCAAAAGTACAGTTACTGACATCTCTTTCCCAGCAACCAAGTTATCTGAATTCCAGCTGTTGAGGGAAGACTCGCATTTCCTACTGCTGAACAACTGTCAGTCAGGTATACCAAACCACTACAAGCGGAAACAATGTTCTGTGCTTTTGCAAATAATTCCCCGAGGTGTGAAGGGTCAGTGGAACAGGCTCTCTCTTATGCTGCCAGCAACTCAGCCATATTAAATATCAGTTATGGAAGAAATTAAATAAATAGGTCTGCTTTTAAATTTGTATTCACAGAAGGACTTCAAATTCACCCGATTTAAACCTAAAAATAATTTCAGATTTTGCATAATGTGATTTTTCTCTAGATGAGTATCCAAATTTTTCTTCCTTTCTGAAAAAAGAAATTTTTTCCTCCATTTGTTTCAAGTCTCCTAACCTTTAAGAAAAATGATCATGGATTTACATTTTGAGTAGCAATCTTTCTTCCCAGTGTTTATGACTGACAAAACAAAACAAAAAAAAAGCAACAATATTAAATATTTAAAGTTATTGCTAAGATTTTTCATAAGTGAGTTCCTAAAGAAAATTGAGTATCAAGCAAAGATTCTTTATTTCTGACAAAAGTTGATTTGGGATCTGAATTCCTCATGGAAATAATACCGAAGAGATGGTGTGGATGTTGGAAAACATAGGCCAAAAGCAGAGGAAATAACTCAATTTTGAATTGGAAAAACAGGGAAGATCCAGGATCAGACAGACAGATGAGAATAGAAAACCTGGAACAGTGAAATGACGCAATCTGTCATTTTCTCTTTTCAGTAGACAGCTGTTAGGAGGAAAACATTGCTTTGGGTCATAGCAAGGCTACAGACTTGTTTTCCTTTTGCAAGTAATCAACCATTACCATTTCTTAAAAAAAAATGTCATCAGCACAAGCACCAGCCAACACTCTGTGAGTTGTATATGTTCAGCTGTACATCTTCACAGCTATTTTTTAAAGAAACATATACAGAAATCCCACTTTCCATTCATGCAGTTTGCACATCTTCTGGAAAGAATGCCTCTCATTTTCCAGAAATTAAGGATAATGCATTTAAGTGAGAATTCAGGAAATGTACATGCATGTACCATGAGGGAAGGGTGTAGGTATTGAAGATGGAGAATTGATGGTCCAGACTCCATGTGGCTATTACTTTTTTTGAGGAAGAGCAACCAGCAGGAGTAACATTTGTCCAGGTTGGGAATTCAGAAATTGGAAATGTCTGGTTTTTATTTTGTTTTGGTTCAGTTTTGTCTGTTTGTTTTGTTGGTGGTTGTTTCCTTTTTTTTTTTTTCTCCTTTTTTAACTCATGGCAAAATGAGAAGAATAATGAAAAAAACTTGATTTGGTTACTACAAGTAAAAGCCTCCTCTTTCCCTACAAGAAGCATTTTCTCCCTCTTTTTTTTTTTAAAGGTTTATTCATTTTTTAGCTTTAGATTAAATAATCCTTTAATGCTTTGCTGCTTCTTTAATTAGCCTGTTATCGCCACCTTTCAAGCAGTATTTCTGAGCAATCCAGCATGTTCTTTAATCCAGTCTGTGCAGTGTAGCCTCTGTGACTCGTTTTTTGTACAAGTAATTTCCAAAAGAAAACATGTCAACATCCTTTGTGCTTTAAATTGTCCCCACTGCAGCAGAAAGTACTAGCCCACAAGCACGACACTTTCAACCTTCTCAGATATTTGTAGCCAGTGAAATGTTATAAAACATCAAAAGCATTTGAGCAAAAATTTTGAAAACATGTAGAGAAGGTAAGTTGGTTTAAAATGTTGCATTTGCAGTGATTCTAACACCAAGCAACAACACTCAACCATGACTTTTTGAAAGCATTGAGCACTTATTTAAAAATACTGTGCAACAAGGATGTCAATTTTTAAGTATTTTGTGTGTGGCTTCACTTTGTAAAGGACAGAAAAAGAGAACTTTTTATCTTAAAAGCACTCTGTAAGAGGCACTCCACAGCTGCAGTTGTGACATTACTTCTCACTCTAATTTAAAAAGCAGATTTCCACAATTACCTAAAGTTACCAGATTTTAAACCTTAGCTAGGTTTTTTGAAAACTACTTCTGTTTCTCTTCTTCCAAGGAGCTTTGGCATCTCTATAACTACCAGAGTACAAAAAAAAAAAAAAAAAAAAAAGCAGAGAATAAAGCTGAAATCACTAGTTTTGACTCCAAAGACAAAGAAGATCTAGGTCTGCAGTTCTAGTAGATGTAAGGTAGGGCTTTTCAGAGGATCCTGCAGACTTTCCATTTAAGATTGAGCGTATTAACTGGGTTACCTTGGGATCAGTTATGACTCATAAAATATCCAGTCTTTCAAGAACCATTTGTACTGAGCACAGGATTCTGAAAAAGTTGTACAAGTGGTTTAAATGCTGTCTGCACCACCATACTTGGGGCAGCACAGCATGTTAACTCTCTGGAATGGCTGCTGTACACAAGTTTGCATCTCAGTAATCCTATGCTTTGCTTTAGGGAATGTCTTCTGCCCCATTGCACACACACACACATTGTCCCATAGATTCACAAAGCGCACAGACTACAGGTCATGCCCTGTAACTTCTGAAAGGAAACCAGAAACAGAAGTAGTCATGGCTGAAAGACTCAACCTTGCTTGTACATGAGCTGACACGCATTCTCACCAGTAAGGATGGTTCTTCCTTACCAGTTGCTGATCCCACCCCACATCCTATCTAGTGCAAAAGAATCAACCCAGTTCCTCTACAGCCAGAGGAGAAAGCTCAATTCTAATAGTAGAGTAACAGCGGGCTACTTGCTGGCTACTTGCCCAGTTAGTGCTCGCAATGAGTTGCATTTTGTTTACACATTTCTTTTGCCTGCAAGTGTATTTTAAACTTCAGCCCTCGATTTTTGTTTGTTTTATTAATATTTTATGAAAGTCGATTCCTGCTCTACAGCTAATGTGCATATCAGCCATGCAGTCAACCTCTTTTTCCCAGTGTGAGCCACAGGCAGAGCTGCATGTTAGTCTGGGGCCTGACAGCTAACCTGATTCTAGTGTTTTATAGGAAGATTCCAGTAAGACTCTGACAGTTCAAGCTTGTGTGAAGTGCTGTGGTCTGACTTGCTCCAGGTCAGCATGTTCCACCAGTTGTGGAGCCCATGGCCTGCATAGCATGTGATAACATACTGCTGGCCTCCCCTCCAGCAGCACATTGGCTCCACAGGCTGCTGGCTCTGCTATTTACCATGGCACATGCTGAGGTTTGTTGCTTTGGATCTGAGTAGGGCCTGAAGTTCAAGTCCAGGGGGATATAAGTTTAAGGCATTTTGTAGTTGATTGTCAAGATTGAAATATATTCTGTCCTGAAATGACTTCCTATCAGTGTGTTATCTTTATCTAAACAACCCACAATCCCTTGCTTTAGCACTGAGAACTGTTTGAAAGAGCACTAATAATTTTTTGGGATTGTGTTCTATTTTAAATCTGGATCTTTGTACATAACTGGAACTTCATGAAAGAAACTGGAGATTTCTGATGCCACCAAATCTGCATTCATGGTTAGCCAATTAAAGAAGCTTGTTGTTCGCTGTTACAAATAGTCAGCACCTTTTGTGAAGTCAGGAATCCAGAAAATCTCTAAATACATTTTAAAAGTTTCAAACATCTTTGCTTCAAGATCTCAGTCCTCAAGTAATTTACCAGAGCTCCTTTCCATTTCCATCAATATTCAACACAAAGCCTGTTTATCCTTTCCTTTTTCTGCAATGATTTTAAGATCTTCAGTAGAGATCCAGTGCTCGTATGCTGTCCATAGCATACTGTGACAAGGCCACAGGAGCAGAGGTCCCAGTTTCACTCTGCTCGTGTTCCACCTTCCTTGTTTCCCTCCCACTGTCAGAATTCCACACTAAGTACCAACTTCAGCGTTGCTTACAGCTGAATACAGTCCTGACTGCAGAGGATGGAAGAAGATTTCTAAGATCATCTGGAGCAAATACAAACTGTAAGGAGCAGAATTATGCTTCCACCAAATTGGTTTACCTCAGTTTGCTGTACAGGTACAGTGGTACAGTGTAAATTCTTACATTAACCCCTGGTAAAACTGTTGTGTGATGCTCTAAGTGACTGACAACAACGGCCTGTGTCTGGTCACTGCATGGTTTCTTAAGGATCACCTCAGGTGCAGAGGTTGGCAGCCCAGAAACAGCAAAAATTAATTGCAGCAGGCAAATTTTATAAGTCATGGGAAAAAAAAGAATGATGTTGGTTCTTGCAAAAAATAAAATTGAATAGTACCCAGAAAGTGACTTAGCAGAACCTCTTGCCTTTTCATTGACTTATCCCTGAATCAGATCTCATTATTTGTCTGCTTTTCCCTTAGCATCATTGCAATCCCTTCTCTTACCCATTTTCTGCAGATAGGGCATGACTTATGAGCATAAGACAGCAGAAGTCTCCCTTCGCTAATAGTGTGAGACACTTACTGGTAAGCCTTTGCTGGGTTTTTGCCATCCATAAGCCCTCTGCCAGTGTCAGCAGGACGTTAAGGAATCTAGAGCTGATAAGACCAACCTTGTCTTCAAGCACCAGGCAGCTGAGATCACAGCAACTTCTTTTGTACAAGCAACTTTGTTGAAAGGAAGCAACTTGAGGCAGCACAGAACTGGCCAACCCCTCACCAAGGGAGCACTAAACACCTTTGTTCAAAGCTGTAGGGATAGAAGCTGGCCAGTGCTTCCCTGCTGAGGAACATGCAAATCTCCAGATGCCAGTGAGAATGAAGATGTGGCAACAGTTTGAGCAGAATATCTTATCTAAGTCATTTCTTCTTTTTTGTAGAGGACATTTCAAGTCTTAAGTCAACTCAAAGCTGAATGGAATTTTCCAGCTGAAGCCAGAGGAAGAAGCAATAATAGGAAACAAGCTAACCTTGTGAAAACCCCAACTTGATATGGGATTGGAGAGGATTATTGCAGTTTAGGTAATCTTAAGAAGCATCATCTCGCTTGTTTATGCTTGTGTCCAATGCAGGGCAGAGAAGTAGAAACTTCAAGACACAGCTGGCAGCCCTGCCTCAGGAAAAAACATAAATCCCTGGCTATGAAGGACCTGGTGAAACACCAGTAGCCAAGATTAAAGGTATCTCTTCAAGTTTTATTCATATGCTCTTGTTATCTGAGAAGTGTATCCTTCTAAGAGAAGAAAGATTGTTATTCTGTCAAGTATTGAAGCTGAACTATGAGTCAGATCTGGGATGTCACTGGGCTGAAAGAGATTCAAAAACAATATTAGACCTTCTGCTGAGAATGGGCTTCAGTATTTCTTTCATTCTTTTTTCAAGGGTGAAAAACCCTTTGTTAGGAAATCTATTCTTTTCAACAGATACTGTGCTTTTGACATCCGCCAGTTATGTGCCACTCTGATGGACCTGTATTGACATCTGTTTTGTAGTCTGTACAAAGGAAGAGGGACCAGCTCCATTTTCTAAGTGTTCAGTTATACAGATGCCTATCTCTGTGTTGAATTCTTAAAGCTTACAGTAGATCATTTTTTAATATCAACACATAGAATGTCTGCAGACATGCGGAAAGTTTGCTAGCAAACAGTCCATTCTAAATATGAGATGTGTCCTCATTTGTTTGAAATGGAAAATAACCTGAAAGCCTTTCTCTGGTAATAAACCCAGCTCTGTAGCATACATTTTTTGAAAGAAAAAATAGAAATTGTAATTTGGAGTCTTCAAAAAGGAAGAGATCTCATCATAGTATCAAAAATATTTTGATGCACAAAATATAGTAGCATTCTCTTTGATTAAAATAAATTACTCCATTTTTAAACAGAAAGTACCAAATGGGTACAAGCTGACCAAAAAAAAATCTTAAGAGTATTTGCATGCCAGTCCCAAACTGTCAGCAGGTTTTACCCACACACTATTTCCTAACAAACTCAGAACTGACAATCAGATGAAATTTATCTCCTTGATCAGGATTTTATTATTATTCCTTCTTATTTGTTGTATTAATTAACAGTGGCTCTTTGTTTTATTCTTGGACTCTAGTTTCTAGTAGAGAGAAGGAGCTTTGTTGTTTTGATTTTTTTATATTACAAGATATACATATGTCTTCTGATGAAGTGTGGCACATTAAGAATAACCCTCTACTCTTTCATGCATCCTGTTTTCTCTTTCACCTTGGGAATGTTTCAATAAAAATTAGCCACAAAACACCTAAGCCACAGAACACATATTGTTGGAAATCTGCTGAAGGAAATGATGCAGCTATTTACAAGAGACTTCTCTTATGCGAAATAAATTCACAAGTGGAGGAGGCCAAATGTTCTTGACAACCTGTATCTGCTGATTTCAGCATTGACTTAGCTTCAGAAACCTGCTGTTCCCTTCACATAACACAATCAGGTTGACTCCACTTTCCATTTCGTACTATACTAAGCACCAGTCTCCCTTAAGAGGCGAGCAGTAATATATGATATTCGATAACAGAAGTTCTTTGGGTAGGGGAGGAGAACTATAGAAAACAACACAGACCTATTAAAAAAGAAGTCTAATTTTGACTTACAAAACTGGCTGGATAATCTCAACAAAACCAAACAAAATCCAACTTTGTTGGATGGCAGAATTTTAATGAAATTTGAAAAAATTTCCAATCCAAGACTTACATTTTTCATTAAGAACATTTGAAAGCAAAGCTGTTAAGAATAAATGTAAAATTTCTATACTAATAACAACAGCCTCCAAGGTATTTCCCTTTTCACAGCATGAGCCCCAATTAACAGCACAGTACAATTAAACTAGATGGAGAAAAAAGTGTAGGATGAGACTTTATCAGACATATTAAAAATAAAGAATAATAGATGTATTTCTCCACTTCCTAGATTTAACTACCTTAATGCTTAGAAGCCCTGATTCTTTTTTTTTTTCCTAATTTACGCATGTAATCAGCTTATACTCTGTATATGAGCTACCTCCTTGAGAGGGGGAACTCACCAGCAAAACACCGGAAGTCTGATTCACCTTCAAGACATCTTTCCCTCCCAGCTAGCAGTATTGGGAGTCTAACCTAGCCTAACCTAGTTGAGAGAACACCATTCTTCAATTTTTCTTTTTCACAGACTTGCACCAGTCTTGCAAGAAAGACCATACTCACTTGCACCCAGTTCAGTTCTCCAGCAAGATACCACCTAGAGAATGTAGATATTGTTGCTGACACAGATGACCTCCCATACTCCACCATGCTTTAATTACATATGCAGCTCACTATTCCCAAGATGACAATATCTGAAACCAATGTGGAAATGTGATATTTGTAAGGGACATAGACTTATTCTTCTGAAAATCTGAGTTACGTTGAACGAGAGGAACAAAAGGGCAATATAGGAATGAAAAGCCTGAATCCAAGCTTACATAATTTTGAGATAACCTTGCAGGTACCTGTACACATATCCAAGATTTTTAGAAGTTATGCTCATTTTCAATTCTTCGGTCATAAACAAAAAAAAAATTCTGATTATGTCTCATGAACTGGAATTAATATTGCATTTTTCTTTATTTAGCCTTGCGTTAGGCTAAAATATGAGACCTGCCAACCATTTAAGTAAATAAAATTAATTTCCTGACTGCTTTTATGTGTTTTTTTTTTAAGGGGTTCAACTTACTTTTATTCAGTAGAGGTTTTGCTTGTTTCTTTCATCTTGCTACCAACAGATACTTCAGAAACCTCATAGCTTCCTTATCGTTTTAGGTAGATCATACCTTGGCTAAGGAATGATGAAGGCAATTACTATTTTTTTTTGCTTGTGAAGGTTAGCTCAGACATCATCTCATAACATGCAGTTAATCAAGAACAGGATTTGTTCTTCCTCCCCAAAACTACAGCTTATCACACAGTGTCAATGTATGGTAGTATCTGTCTGTTTTATTTGACTTTCAAAACATGCAAAGAAGCCCACCGGAAGTTTAAAGTCAGTTACAGCACAAGCTCTTATCAGCTTCAAGAGCACACTGCCTTTGTCAATTTTTGGAAATAAAAGTGAAATATAGGTCAATTATTATCTTGCTTTGACAACAAAGCCATACATCTTTTCTGCACTGAATGAAGAAAAGGGGGGTTTCTAGATTCATTTGAAATCCTAATACTGTCAAGGGGAATAATTCATTTTCTAAAACTTAATATTTACGAGAGTGTTTTATAAAGCAGCCCTAGTATCAAACTTCTGGGTACAGCAACACATTAGTATCAATGTGCTGTTTGTGGATGCAAATAGTTGGAGATGAAAGAAATGTCATTTTAATGCCAGAGCTACAGACGTTTCAGTGACACTGATCAACTCACAAACAGCAGAGAAAAATGGCATGCCTCATTTTAAATGCCTAGCCTCATAAGTAAAATGTGCAAATGGGACTTTTTTTTAAAAAAGTTTATCTTCACAAGTATTATTTTCCCCTGCATATCCTCTAAACACTCAAATGATTTCCATAGTCAGGAAATGCATCTTCTAGAGCCATAGACATAAAGCGTTATAATGCCCCCGTGCACACTGATCCACTTTGCACATGTGATCTGGGTTACTGAAAGCCAAGGAAACAGACCCAGTCATAATTCCCCTATGAAAGTCAACCCAGATGGTTTATATCTCCACAACTGTGAAAAAGCTGCCTTTAAGTAAGAAGCACCTGCACATAGATCCTCTACCAAATAGTGCTCAAAAAGGGGCTCTGAGGATAAAGTAGCTGTTCACTGTGGATGCTCCCATGCTGCTATCTGTACTTGCTGAAGGCTTGCAAATTCTACACCATGTGTGCCCAAACGGGAATGCTTGAGACAAGTCTCAAATCTCTCATGATCTCATTCACGGTAGCTTTTGAGGCAGCTCCCATAAGCATATTTGAGAAGTACATTTTGTGATTCTACTTTAGAGTTGATTGCAGCACATGCTCAATAACACACAGATAAAACATTGCACCACCAAAACTCCCCTGAGTCTGCTTGACAGTCCCAGCACAGCTCCACAGTTCAGCTATGATTCACCAGGTCTCAGTTTTATGATAAGACTGGGCTAAATCTTGATGACCCTTGGCTGAATTTTCTGCAATATGCTTCCAGGAAATACTATGGTTTGTGACTGAGAAGAACTGGTGAGCATGGTTGAGCTTTGAAGCAAGTTTTTTGAAAGTGAACCTTGAAAACAAAGTGCAGAATGAAATGCCCAGCGCTTCTTGAAAGCTCAGATAGTTACATTGCTACTAGAGTTACTTTTTTCTTTAAGCACATGGAAGAGTTCTAATGTCAGAATGGTCCTTCTGAGGTGATGTAGATTAGAATAATTCAAGTGACCACCTCATCACATAGTGGAAAAACATTGTCTATGCATCTGCACAGCATTCCTACCTTACCTGATTACCATTCAACAGAAGCACTGAGGACAGCTTTAAATAGGATCATCTTTCTTTTTCTAAGGCCTCAAAGAGCAAACCATGCAGTACATTAGAAGAAAAAGTAAGCATACCAGACAGGAGAGTCAAGATGCTTTAGATTTTGAATGTTACAAGATTACGATTTAAAACCAACAGCAAAGAACCGTCTTAGCAGGAGCAAGCCTCTGGACTAGTCAGACTATCTGCATGCATCCTCCTTTCCTCCCATGCTTTGTATTTGTATGCATGTATAATAGTTGTAACAGAAATACTACATTTACATGAAAAGGATATTATCTCTAGCAGAATAAAAGATCTGTGAGGTTTTTTATATTGGTAATCATTGCAGAAGAATAATAAAACAGTTTGTCTCTATCACATTTAAACTCGGCCTAGCAGTTTCAAGTCAATTCAAAGCTATTAAATATTTTTCGTCCAAATTCAGACAGCTCTGAGCAATTTAATATCACCGATGTCTTCTTTGTTTGGAACTTTGTTCTCATGCATCTACTCAATTCAGGAAAGCAGACTTTTGCCATTTCTGTTAAAGTTTTGTTCTAATTTTCTACAGTGAAGAAGTATTTTGACTGTCCAGTCTGCTCAGTCAAGCAGAGTAAGCTCTCATATCTGCTGACAAAAAGGTCACTTTGCTAGCAGTTTGTTATTCTGTGTCTGTTCTAAGTCTTGATTTTTAACTTGACAGTAAAATAAGTCATTTTGTGTTCTGCAGGCCTCAAAGGTTGCCAAACTGCTTTTGGAGTGTTTAGAATAATTCATTTTGAAGGTGATGGCTGAGACTCTATGCATTTATTGAAAATACTGACTTGTTATTACTTTGATGTCTTCTCAAGGAAGAATGTGCAAATTCTCCTACTCCTCTTATCTTCAAGACACAGGTTAAGATAGAAATAAAATGGAAGGGGCTGCTTTTATTCAGCAAAGTCAAAACTCCAAAGAACTAAAGCTTTTCCAGAACAGTTGTCTCACTGTACTTTTCATAAAAATAAGGTGCTACTTTCCACAGCTTTGACCAAATTCATGCCCTTGTTGTCCATCCCAAATTGCGTTGTAGTAATACAGTTAAGCTGTTAATCAATTGCAACATGGATCTCTTCAGGCAGGGCACACTGAATATCAGTGGTGCAATCTCTACTTACAGTATCGCATATCATTCTTACTTCACCAAATCTTTTCATTTCCACAAAATAAAAGTGTGCAATAGGGTCTTTTGGTTGTACTTGCAGTACCATGAAGACAAGCACCATCTGTTAGTGCTCATTTCGATGACAGAGGAACTCAATCTTGCTTTCTCAGTAGGATGCCAGCAAGATTGCCCTCTCCCAATGTTCTTCCCTCCTAGGACACTGGGCAAAAAATAAAAACAACTTCTATGTTTTCTGCATCATTTTAAGTAGATTGTAGGTAAGATGAAAGCTCAATTTATCTGGGATTATTCACATTTAAGTAGGTTTTACAGCTTTTCAGTGTACTACACCATACTCACACATGACTTTGCACTGTTAAGTACTGCAAACCTGCTCAGAACTTTGGCTGAATGGTATGTGGATCAGCTTGCATGAGTAGGTCTTGAGAACACTAGAGAAGTCTCTACTGGCTATATGTTGCAACAGATTCCAGCTTCTGCTCATGCTTATGCAATTGTAGAAAAAGTGAACTGTAGACTTATTTTTAGTGGCACAGATGCACCTACTGTCTCTCATTGAGACTGGCACAAAGACATAATGGCACATTCCCAAACTGAGAGAGCATCTATCCTCAAGTGTTTTTCCTCTTCAAAGAGAAGATATTTTTCCTTCTTTTTTACCCTCTGTCCTCCCTATTTAATGCTAAGAATGATCTGCACACAGGCTCTTGCTGTCTACAAACCCACACAAATTTTGCCAAGGATACTATCATAGAACTAGGTAGAAAAAACAGTTAATGCTCCATTTTATGTTAGTTATTTTCATACTGCGTGAAATCAAGAAAGAGAATCTTCCTCCACCTGTAAAGGATTTCACTGAATACAGTTTCCTCTGGGAATCTCCCAAGAGAGATGCACTATTTAAAACTACAAGCTAGAAGCCCCTCCTTTTACACATTTGGTGCCTATAGCGTGTAGAGGCTTTCCCAAGCCCTCACAGGAAACATTCAGCTAGCTTCAGAAAGCCATTTAGAGCAACAACATTTCAACTATGGTCCCCAAATACTAATGTTTTTGTTCAGATGTACCTTGAGAAAATGTAAGAATGGGACACTAGTATTCAGCGTACAGAGATGAAGAAACTACAGGCCATGTACAAGGTAACATACTCAAGGAAACTAGTGCATTTGAAATGAAGGCACAGAACAATTTGCTCCCTAGAGTTTTGAAGAAAGCATCCAACTTGCCAGGTTAAAATGGGAGATGTGGGTCAGTAGTTTTTTCCATGTGCAAAACAGCGAACTATACCATTATCTATTAAAGGGGCTATAAATTATGCTCACAGCAATGGAGTAATCAGTTTGGCTTTGCTATTACCAAAAATCTGAGTAGAATTTGAAGAAAAAAATTACAGATGGAAGGAAAGAGCAAATGGGAGAAGACAACATGAACTTGCCAGTGTTAGATCAGAATAAACTGATTTTTTTCCTCTAGTGAGTTAATTAGTTTTCACACAGGGAAATACATGGCTGATCTAATCTATCTGAACATCAGAAAATTATTTAAATTACTACCACATAGGAAGTTATTAACTAAACTGGAGAGGATAGGGAATACTTATGAGAATTGTAAGCTTTAAGAAATTGGCTAAAGAAGAGGGCAAGTTGGAAAGAAGTATCAAGCAGGAAGGAAAGAAAAAGAAGCAGCTCTACAGCAACTGGTCTTTTGATCTTAACTTATATAATGTTCTTGTTAGTATTTGGAGCATGCTGGTGAAGTTTGCTGACTCCATGAGGTTAGGAGGCATCACAGAGACGTAATAGGCTTAGACAATTGTATTGGAAGAAATAGATGACTTTGCAGACTGAAGTAATAGAAATTATATGAGTAAATGTCATTCCACATAGAATGCTTATTCATTTTGGAACACAACAAAACCTGCTTTGAGGGACACATATCAACTAGAAATGATGGGGGAGAAGAGATGTCTAGTTGTTTCTAAGTGTGACATGGTCACCATCCTCTGATGGTTAGGAAAAGTATTTCAGTAACATTGCTACAATTAAGTCACCATTTGCAGTAAGATGAAGCATTTTCTGCTGGCCTTTTCCATGCACTAAGAGAAGCAGCACATTAGGAGACTGGCATTTGAAATATCATGACAGGACACTGCAAAGACTGGAGCAGCTCATGCCTCTGAAAAGC
The DNA here is from genome assembly GCF_002078875.1 of Numida meleagris. NCBI lineage: Eukaryota > Metazoa > Chordata > Aves > Galliformes > Numididae > Numida > Numida meleagris. Next base: position 47,387,459 of record NC_034411.1, on the reverse strand, counting down.
TGTACTCAAGTTCGTGAAAATACAAATGAAAAAAGCAGCCTAAAGCCACTCGTAATACTGGTTGCACTCAGCTCTCAGTGAATATGCTATACTCAAAGAAAAGAATAATCTTAGATTCTAAAGAATTCTTAGAGGAACCTTAGATTTTTGTGAACAAGATGCCAGTGAGAAAGTACCAGGATGTCATCATGTTAGATCAGCCGAATGGGATGATGTAATGAAATGATTGTACAAACGTTTCATGCATCTGGTCAATATGTTTACCTGGGAGACATTGCTTGGGCTCTTATTTTTATTCTGTATTTTATAAGCTCAGATTAAATAAAAGCAGATAACATGAAAGGAAAACTAAAAGACATGATTTTATAAATCAGTAAAAAATAAGTGATGTCAGAGCAGCAACTCTTAGTTTGTGAGGCTGTCACACCAGACATCATGAAAGGTTGGTCTTAAACTGGACAACAGGTTTATTCTTAAATGAACTTAAAAAAACCTCAAACATTGCATGTACATATCTTGAATTTTATCTTCTGTAGCACAGTCACATGGTAATGCAAATGCTAATTCAAATAAGTCTAAAATATTCCCTTAAAATACAAAAGATAACCTTTTCCTAGAGCAGTAGCCATTCTTCTGAAATAAGACATTTCCTAAACATATTTTAAGCTAAAGAGGAGGTGAAGAAATGGACACACAATAGGGCTTATCATGTTGCTTAATGGATTATTGAAAGGGTACTCAAAATGAGAACTATAGAGTAAGAAAATATCTTCAGAACACAACAAAATAATTTACACTGCCACTTAGAATGCACAAAAATGTTTAGGATTGACATTATCTTTTAAGGATTAACAAGGAAATGCTCTTGATATCATATCAAGAGAGGGAAAGAGTGAATTCTTAATGGAATTGAGGATCATTAAAGACAAATTTTGGATACTAACTACTCTTGAAACTGAAAGCAGGTCTGCAAGCTCAGACATCTGGCCCCAAGTGTGGCTATATTCCAAGTTTGGGAAAAGAGGAGAGAAGCTCTGGCAAAGAGACAAATACTCCTTCCATAGCATGTACTTCCACCACAACTGAGGATCAAAAGTTCCCCAGTTCTGTCTGCCCCAGGGTAGTCCTATGGTGACAGTCCCATGAATTATATTGCAAATTGAAGATGCTTGCTGCTAAGCAAAGAGACTGATGAACAGATCCCATCAGCAAAAGATTAATCTATTTCTTAACAAGCATTCTTTTAAAAAAATAAAAGAAAACGCCACATTCCATTTCATCTCCTCTTTCCCCACTGCCTCCCTGTTCTCTTGCAACAGCAGCAGTGGCCTGATCCCTGTCCCTCATCCTTGTGGAAGCAAAATTCCATTTTGTCACTCCTACTTAAAAGCCCAAATGAATGCTGATATCTCCATGGCCTACAGGATTTTGAAGAAGCATTGGTATAGCTTAATGAACTTTAGCATTCGAACAGAAGGATGTGACTTACTAAACATAGACTGTTACAGAGTGAAATTGAATCTCAGAGAAAAAATGGCAGATATTCCTGGGATAAGGAGGACTAGGGTCATCAGAGCAGCAGTTTTCTTAAAGGACATGACATCTCCTCTATCAGCTTTTTCGTGGTTGTTTGCCCCAGATAGGCCAGGGAATGGCCCATTTTCAGGTCACAAAAGTGGGTGATTCAAAGCCAAAATTTCTACTCCTCTCTGTGGAGCTACAGGGTAGAAGGAGTAAGTTTCCTTAGGAATGCCACAAGGAAAAAACATTTTTTTTTCTATTTAAAAGGATAGGGCGAGAACCAGATGTTAAAAACCTAAAGCATTCCTGAAAAGGTAGAAGAGATTGAGGATAATGGCAAACATTTCTACTTTCAATGAGTGAGCTTCTCCTTTTTGTGCTTGGCAGCAGTACTTAACTCAGGAAGCCCAACTCATTGCTGCTGAGGCTTTCAAGGGTAGAGAGGCAGCACAGGGACCAGTATGACTTAAAAGGAGGTTGCACAGTGACAGTGTTGTGACTGATTATGTATATTTTAGGGTCTGAACCACATCTAATTTGAGAATACTGTAATGCTATCTTGAAAGTCTTTTGTCATTTTAAACAGAGAAAGAAAGAAAGCACAGTAGTGATCTAAGGTTTCTTCATAGATAAAGTTTTCTCCCTTCTCCAGCTGTGGTACTTTGTACCTCTTGGTTATTCACTTACATGTGAACTGTAACTTGGAAGCCTGGGGGAAAAAAAGCACCTAGAAAACATACAAACTTTTACAAACTCCTAAAAATGTTGCAAGGCATTTTCACTAGAGCTGAGAAAATGAAAGTGTGACAGGTCATCACATGTGGTTCTTAATAGAAAAATAGTGGAAAAACTGCAATAGGGGAAAAAAATAAGTGGACATGAACAACAGTGAACTATTTCCATCTGTAACCCTGTGCAAGGTAAATTGATCACAAATTTGTTGGATGCACTTCACTAAATTATCATTCATCTAAACAGAGTAACTAACATGAGCACTGGCTTTCAGAGTTGGTCTGGAAGAGGTTTTGGCTGTACAGCAAATGCATTTTGTTTAAGCTTACTCAAATTTCAGATAAAATTACATTAAAAACTACAATTAAAGACAAGTTAAATTTGTGCTTAAGTTTCTTGGGGCACACTGAAAAATAAAACATACTGAACCCAACAGTTCACCTGGAACTGAGGACACTGTTTTCATTCCACATGCTGACATATCAATGACCATCAACACACATTCAGAATAAACCAACACAGTGTGAAGTAAGTGAAGGAATTAGAAATCTAGGCTTCTTATATGTTGCTGAAAACCTCAGTCAGCAAATACTTTCATGTCTACACAGCACTGTGACTAAGAAATCTGACCCCATGTCTCACTTAGGACTGAAGTACTTTGAAAATTTTACATTTCAGCACCACGTATGAAATTCAGACTTTCCCTCACATCCAGTGCTCCACGTTTCACAGAAATCCTAGTATCACTGACTTTTATGATTACATTTGACTTGAACTGAGCTTTTGAGTTTTCCTGCAGCCTGACATCAGAGCTCAAAGAACAGAACAAGGATAGCAAAACTCACACATGTAAATAGAAGTTTTCAGGAAATAGCAAAGAATGCTTTACAATTCAATATCACGCTCACCTGGATCTGGGGTTTTGATTATACTTAGATGTCAAGTGATGTGAAACAATTTGTTACTGTTTTTTCTCCTCAGAGATTTGCACTGTATGAGATACATTACAGTCTTTTTCTGTAATGTATCAATCATTTGAAGTATATCATTAGCAGCTTGCTGTGTTCTCAGTTGAGTGCCTGTTCCCATGCACCTCAGTGTTTGTTAGGGATTGGATATTAGTTTCAATTTATAATACGCCTTTATGTAGTTGTCTGTAAGAAATGAATTTGCCATGCACATTAACCAGATTCTTCAGCATTAACATTCATTAGTTCCAACTTCTTTCCTAAGTGATGGAGTGTGACAAACAGTCTTTCCTCCTCCACAGTTTCAGGGCAGGGGCTAGAAAATTCCTCAGTTTAACTTCATCATTTGAAGTTTTATGATAGCTTTAATACACAAGACAGACATTGTACTGTGTACAGCAGATGAGAGGTAAGAGGGTTTTTCTTGCAAGAGTGCTCAGCATTTTTACTGTTTTTGTAACACAATAATGTCAAAGATCCACAGGTGTGTTCAAACAAAAAGAGCTCACTCACTGTTCTTAGAATTAGGATCTCTCCTTCCTCCCCTTCCTCTCTGAAGGGGATACAGTCTTACCAGATTTTCAGTTTTGTTGCTGATACATAGAGCAGTACATTGGCAGCATACCCTGACAATAATAGAAAATTGGTACCAACTCCTTAAACATATTGTAGTTCTTCTGCCCTGCTTATCTTCTTTTTCAGAAGCTGTAAAATCTAAGATAAAAACAATGCACAAGGTTAGAAAGACCTTGTATATTTGCACACATATAGTTCATTTCTGGGTGCATCACTACACTGATAACTGTAACAAAAATATCACCACAAACTCTTCAAAAAATAGATGCCTAGAGCATGATAGCACCCAGCTCTCAAGGCAATGTACATTTCAGAGTTGGAAAAAGATTATGAACAGGGAAGCTTCAAATCCTGAACATACAGCTGCTTTGAAGTAACACAGCCATTGAAGCTTGCAAAACTGAGGCTGCTATCCAGCTCATACTTGCAGAATTTACTACCAGCATACCTTCGCAGCAGTAAATGGCAAGCAGGATGGCGATCAGGTTTTGCTAAGCAGTTTTCCAATTCTGCTGTCAATCTCACCCCACCAGAAAATGTATTAGTACGAGCACATACTAATGAATATGGCAAAATAGTTTCTTTGCTGCTGGAGAAAGCCAGACTTGTATATAGACAAATTTTGGGTTGTTTGTATACTTGCAATGTACCTAACTTAAAGTTCTAACTTTATTGCTACATACTATGAACTTTTTTGCATGCTTTCTTAACTGCCTTTATCGATACAGAGGTACCCAGCCTTAGAAAAACTTTTTTTTTTTTTTGCACAAAGAGCTTCATAAATAGCAAAGTCATTTAAGGAAGAATAAATGTGATGATAATATCATAATACCATTCATCTGTTATTGCCTCTGTTAAAATGCATATAATCCCCAAAACTACACATAATTGAATGATTCTGTTTATAGTATTATTTAAGCACGTTTTTCTTCTGCTATAAAGTAAGGTGGGGAAAAGAGTACTGTAAAGGAGGAAAAAATACAAGTTTTCTGGAAATGTTTGTGGAAGTGTTTAGTATATGAATATCTACTCTGTGATGTGGCACAATGAACAAAGCACACTCTTCACATACTTCCTTAACAACTGCAAAATTAGTTGCTTAGCTTTAAATATATCTCTCCAAAAATCAGTAAACAAATTTCAGTTTATCCAACTGTAACAGCTTTGGCTTTCAGAAACAGGCTATTATCTGGAATTATTGTTGTGCTGCATTGAACAAAGGGATACCAAATAAATGTGTTTCATCTTCTCTGTACTGTGTGACAACACTTTAGTGGCCACCGTTTAAGAGGCTTGGCTTTGTCATGGGGCTTCCAAAGGAGGAAGCAAGGCATGCTGGTGCAGAATTGCACAGCTGTGCAGACACATTGTATGTGAGTCTGATACCAGAAGGCACAATTCTTCTGGGACAAGAGGGCACTCAGGATCAACTCTGTCCTACAAAAATATTTGTTAACAGTAGGTGCTATAGAGAGCAATTAAACATTTGAACTCTTGCACAGATAAAAGATGAAGCATTTCCAGTTGCCCTTGCTTTTTGAACTGAAGGGCCAACTCTGACTTTTTTTTTTTTTGCAAACAGAGCAAAACACACTGAGTGTTCACTATGACTCCTCAAACAACCTCTGAATCATTTTCCACTGCTTCAATTTAACGTCATCTAAGACTAGCAAAGCCCTGCATGTACCACAATTCCATCTCCAATGGGCTTAAAGTGAACACACTGAAAAATGAAAACCACTGCGTTTATATTCACCTACTGAAGTGAAATTAGGAATTCCATTTCCTCTATGAAGCTGTTGGGATGTACACCAAGAAAAAGAAAACTGTAACTCTTCCTGACTTGTTTCCCTAAATACAATTTGAATCAGTTTAATAGAAAAATTTTTAGTATTGACTGTTGGGCTGGTTATATTATTACGAGTAGATAATTTATCTCAAAACACTCATTTGTTCCCTGTCATTTATGCAGATAGTCCTTCCTTTGGTAAAACTGAGTGAGGAAAAACATTGTCTCTCACCTTCAACAGGAAAAACAAGCCATGCCAAGATCAACTCGTAACTTCATTTTCCCTTTGGACAAAAATTTATTTTACAGTTTTGGTGATTAAATGATCCAAGATACAACGTACAAGAGAAGGGTAACTTTTGAATGTGTTGGACACCTTGCACAGAAAAACCACTGTTATCTTCACTGTGCTGACAAATACAAAGTGAAACTGTGGTGAAACTTAGTTCCAAGTGTATTATTTTTGTTTCGTCTGTACAGTTTAAATTTAAGGTATTTCCAGCTCTGTGTAGCACAGTCAGTGCCATGTCAGAGTAGAGCTCTGTATGAAGCTCTAATCTGTTTAGAGTTGCCTATAGCTGCCTCAGGCTGCACTGCAAACACTAAATTCTGTTCACTGATGTTGTTAAGAATGGTATTACTTGTCACGTTCAGGTGAAGGAGGCAAATGAACACTGCAACGCCTTCATAATTTGGATTGCTACAGCAACTTTCTCACAGAGTATAAGTGCTGAAAGGCCCATAAGACTTGAGAGTGTCGACTTGGGACGTTTGCTGGTAGGAAAATCCTGGGAATTCTAAGTGATCTTCTGAGTGGTGGCATAAAGTATATGAACAGCAAATTAAGCAGAAAATTGTACACGTGCATACACAAGTATATATTCCTTTATGCTAGAGTTTGCCGTATCCATGGCATACCTGTTTAAAAGCAACTACTACATTATTGTAATATTTCCCAGTGATAGGGAAAATTTGTCTTATATGTAAGCAACAGTCAGCAAAAACAAACCACCTTAAGGATTCGCAGTCCTACTTCTAGTCCAAGCAAGCTCCCAGATAGCTTCCAATTAGAACTATTGTTAGTGTAGGAACACAGGATCTAAAATACCCTAACATGAGAAGAGCTGAACACTCTCTCTCCTGTTAATTGCTAAGTGAGTGCTTGCCAACTGAGAGAAATCTGATCCTGTACATACTGAGACATCCAGACAAAAAAAAAAGCCAAAAGCAACTTCCTTGATGTCCACGTTAAAATGCTATTATCTCTTTCTTCTTTTCCTACTTTTTTTTTTTAATATTGAAAGCAAAGGAGAATATTTCCACTTATATTTCACTGAAAACAAAAAACTGAAAACAAGTTTGACAAATTTAAGTGGTATTCTATTTAAGATGCACATCAGAGAACAGGTTCTTATGTTACCTGTTAGCCAGAAGAAAGACTGAAGGAAATTCAATTCTTATTCTTATACAGCATCCTTGTTATATCTGCTGTACTTGTATTTTAATGAAGTAGAGAGAATGATTAAGAGTTGAACATGCCACAAAAAAATGTCCTGTTCACTAAAAAGGGAGGAAGACAACATGCACACAGTCTTGAGTAAAGATGAATAGGATAGCACAAATGAGAAAAACATTCCTGAAAAAAAATGCAATTTGTTCATCAACTTGATCTTTTTGCCCAGAGATTTCTTAAAAACATTTTTTTGTTCGAGGTCCTCCACCTCTTGCCAAGGTGAGTAGCAGAACTAAACTACAGTGACATGAGAAAATTTATTCATTAGATAATGTGAAGGTTGTTGATGGAAATCATTGATACACAGTGCACTTCACTGAATCACACTGACTACAGTTAGTAACAGCTACATCATCTATACCTCTCTGTACACAGAGATTTTCAGAAGCTTACCAGATCTTCTTGGCTTTGCTACAGAGCAGCTCTGTGATGGTCTTCCAGCACCACAAAGAATTGCTATTTAGTGGAGAGACTGAACTGATCAAAGCACAAACCCAAAGTGCTACAACTCAGAACAAGAAAAAAATTTTTCAATAACAATTTTCCAAGTAAAGAAAGCCTGAGAGAAAAGAGATGTTCTGTGCAGCCCAATTACACTGCTGTGGAGTGAATGGTATGGGGCTATTTTCATAAGCCAGGTCGAATTTCACCAAGCCCGGTCTTAGAGGCTACATCAGTTTGCCAGACTGTACTGACACATAATGCCAACACATCACTGAAGCAACTGGCCCTGCTACCAGCACAGCTATGTTATGTACATTCTAGGGTAAGTGATCCCCTAATGGAGTCAAACATGAGAAACACTCATATGCCAGGCAACTTCAAGAGGTAACCGAAAGCAGAAGAGCAAAGATGCTCTTCTAACTACTAATTTAATGACATCTAACTACTACATACAACTACTAATTTTAAATGACATCTAGCAAAAAAGTACATGGTTAACAAGAGTATATTTCCCCTAACTTTAGGATGGAAATGTGCCCATTAGATGCTAAATCCAGAAGGCTTTTGTTTCGTTAGAGCGATCAAGAAAGTACCTAAAACTATAAGAGCACATTTTCCCTCCTCTCTCATTATGCTTAGGTTTCCTCTCCAGCACACATTAAATCCAATATGTTCCTAGATGCTGATGTAAAAGTTGTCTTGTGAGTGGGCATTCTTTAAACTTAGTTGCTGTATGCTATCCATGCTAAGGCCAGCTCACATTTTTCAAGCAGGGCCCACTGAATTTAAAAGGAATTAACTTACGAGGAGAAGTTAAACATGCCAGATTTTGCTCAAGCCAAATATATCTAGCTGTGAATGGAAAATTAAAGGTCTATATTACAAACTTTTTGCTGTCTTCTCAACTGTCTTGCACTTATGACACCAATTATTTAGTTAAAATTGAAATTTTGAAATATAATTTAGAATTTTATTGTCAGTTCATCAAGTCTGCTCCCTCTTCAGGTCTGACTCATTCTTCCCACTTAGTAATAATCTTGCAAGAGTGACTTGAGTCACAACTGAAATACAATTTAATTTACATGTAAATTAAATTAAGTATAATTATGTTTCATAATTACAACTTGCAAGTGAAAATGCCTCCTTCAGAAACTCAATAGAAATAATTTCTCAGCAATTTCTTTGTAATTAAGAGAGACTGTTAAAAAATCTCACTAGCTAGACATGCCTTGCAGACAGTACTTGTGCATGAGATGACATCATCTGCTGCATGGTGATTTCACTTGCACCGTTGTACACTTGCCTTTCTGTTTTTGAGGTTCCTCTGCAGTTAATTAGCCTCATTATTGAGGCAGCTCTACACAGGAGGAGACTACAGACACTGTCCCCTTTGGGCTTTGGTGGTTTTTTTTTAATGCATTTATTTTTAACTTCTAAATAGTGTAAATAGACTTACCAACCACTACCCAGCAGAACTACTTGCAAATCTTACATAGTTGGGAATATTAAAATGGAAAGAAAAAAATGCACTTTCTTTTAATGATTCCTTGCCTCTGTTAAAATTTAGAAATGCAAAGACAGATAATCCTCACAATCAACAAGTTCTACTGGGTCCAGCTGATTTCCATTGTTTAAGAAAGGAGACTTCCTTAACCCTTTGGGTGTTTGCAGGCTTTCCTAAAGTATTAGTGCTGTGCCAGGAAGGAAGCAGTAATCATACCAGATACTGTAATCCATACAGGGAAGAGGCTGAAAAGGTTTCTATCTTTATGGGAAACCAAGTACTAATGATAAAAACGTTGCATATATTCTGCCTACTCCCCTTCCAATTGCCAAGTATATTTGCTGGATTTTAACTTAGAAGACACTCAGACGATTTCACCACTAAATATCTTGAGGACTGGAGAGAAAGAGATTAGTAGAGTATAATTGTAGAAGCAGCAGATCAGAGTCTAACACTGTAGTATCATTCAAGGCCAAGATGTATTTCTATATGGAAAGCTTACATAGCAGAAGCAATCAGTGGAAATGTGACTCCATGAGGTGCATTTTTTCCCCCCTCTAGAATGCCTCCAAGACAGTAATAAAGTCTTCGACCTCTTTCCTCAAGAGGCAGTCTCTAACCACATGTGTAATCCAGCAGTCCACACTGACAGATCCTTTCAATTTGTACAAGGTTTGGGATTTTCCTAAATATCATGATTTTCCTTCAACACCACAGCCTCTGAATACTTTACAAGCAAAAAAGATGGCAAGAAGAGATGTTTTAGCTATCAATCCTTGTAGATAAAAGCTAAAACTTTTCATATTCTCAGAAAGGCTATTCATTTGAACAGCAGAACTTTATTCTAGAAGCAGTTCAGCATTTTATGAAGAGAGAAATGGCTCAGGAAAGCTGAGACATGATGCATTTGAAGCAGCCAGACGTATTGACACGGATGGGCATTCTATACTTGGCAAATAACGACTTGCATATTGATAAGGCTGACAGAACCAGATGTAGGAAGTCTTTTGTGGATTATGTGTTGAGAGCAACGGGTAACATTGATTTTACACAGATCAAAACTAAAAAGGCAGCACAGCATTAAAATAGGTTGAAGTAAACAACATGATTCAGCTGGCAAACAAAAGTAGAGGGCTGTTGCTCTACTAGCATAGGCTAATCCTATGCTAGTAGGGCTGCAGTATCATAGTCCTTCAGCTACGGCCCTAGTTTTATACAACCAACAGAAAGTCATTTATAGATGAACAAAAGAAAAACCACCAAGAAAAGAAAACAAACAAACAAAAAAAACCCTAGCCTTCTCCACAGGACAATCTGTCACATCCAAGTGGAGACATTCTCACCATAAGGTTGGAATCAGACACTGGAAATACTTTCCCCTGTGCATCAACTGCAGATGTCCAAAACAACATGCTTAGATGCGTTTCAGATATAAAGCTTAGTCAAAAGAGTTTCCCAAACTTAGTGCGTCCCATAACTGAGCAGGCAAGCTTAACTTCACTAGAAGTCATATTCAAGTGGCATAATTTCGCATCAGTCTTTCAACAGCTGCAAGTCATTATGACACAATGTGAAATTAAACAATCTTGCTGAAAAAATGAACTACTCCTCGCAGCAACATTTATGGAGATATTCAAATTACAGCACAAGATAAATGGTAAGTACTGACTCAACCACCACTGAAAGAGTTCAGAAAGTCCTTGTAAATTGACATTTGATCAGGGAGAAGTAAATGAAGTTTTCTATGACTGCCTACATGCTGTATTATATAATATAGCGTATATACATGGAAGTGTTGGTCGTACTATGTCAAGACCTATTTACAGGGAACAGTCATATTCCCTTCTCTAAGATGACAGCAGTAGCTGGAGGGACTCAGGCATATTTGCTCGGGTTTGGCACTGCTCTCAGAGGGGTGCCCGCAGTGGGTGTCCTTTGTGTGACACCCTGCCTATCCTCCTGGCACAGCACAGCATTAAACACTGGTTCAAGCACTCAGTGATAGAAATTCTACTTTACTGTAAGAATAGAGCTTTCTAGAAAAAAATTGAACTAAAATTCCTCAACTTTATCACACATAGACTGCGTTTTGATCTTCCTGAGATGATTGTTTCAACAGAATCAGAAGAAAAAGTTGGTTTTGGTGGATGAACTTTTCAGACTTGTTTAGCAATACCAAAATTTTACATTAAGACTACTTAGTACACAGACAGAGCATAATGTTTGCTGATAATGAGCCAGTAGGATCAGAGTATTACAAGTAAAACATGTCATGGGTGGGAAGACAACAGCACATCTTCCTTTATTTATCTCAATTTTAAGCGTTTTTGTTGTCTTCCACAGGAAAGACTTAAGAACGTACTCATGAATTTACTGAACTCCTAGCATTAGGAAAGCAGACATACAGTGAGGTGTTTGTTTGTGGTTTTTTTTTTCTTTTAATTACTTTCCAAACTCAGATGCAATTCTTCGGTGTTTTAGTCACAAATATATAACTGCACAGAACAATTTTGTTTCAAATGGACAGGAGTATTCCAGGATGCCTACATGCAGAGAATTGCTGCTAGCCAATAATAGTGCTTGAGTTTCTTAATAACTGATAAAATAGTTAGTTTATAAGCAGGAAGTCTCGCTGAGTAGTCTTAGATTTATGTTGAGATCTCCCCTAAAGATATGCTCTGAGACAACCAGAGGAAGCAAAGTTCAGATTATACCACCACTCTCTAGCTGCTGGCTGCAGAATAATAAAAAACAAATAACTTCAAAGCAGATGATGCAGTTAAGGATTAAAATAATTTCTCATGTATTTTTAAATTCTCTAACTTTTCCTTCTTATTGAATTCCTGCTTGGTGCTTAGCAACTATGAGCTGTCTGAACTGTTCATTGCAGTTATTACTATCAACGAGAGAGACTAAGGGAAATAAATAATAGGGTTGTAGAGGAAGCTCATCAGCACCTCCTTTATTATATGAGGTAATAAAAAATGATTAATTAGTTAACGCATCCCATATACTGACATAAAATTCAGGAAACAACATTAACCTATACAGGTGCTGCTCTGAAAGCAATGCCTTCTATTTATTATGTTGGCCATGATGTCAGAGATGGATGGTGGCGGTAGTAGAGGTTGAACCTTCCTGCCAATATCCCTTCACATGTTGTTGCTGTGTGACAGATGGCATCTAACATGGAAGTGCATATGAAACAAAGGTGTGGAATTGAATTCCTTCTTGTGGAAAAAAATGGCACCCATTGACATTCATCCACACTTGCTAAACATTGATGGATACCAAGCAGTGGACACAAGCACTTGGAGGCAGTAAGAGGTGTGTTTCAGCAGTAGTAACAGCAACACAGAAGGTAAGCCATGTTCTAGATGACCATGCAGATTTTGACAAGAGCAGGGCTCTTGTTCATCACTGCTCAGGTAAAAATCATAGATAATGATGGTGACTGTGTCAAAAAACAGAAAATTCTAAGGAACAAAACACTATCTACAGCATTACTGTGTTCTTTGTACCAGTTGTAGTTTCCATGGGAATAAATAGGAGGCACTACTTGCAGTGCAACCTACATTTGTGTGCACATATATATACACACATAAACACAGGTACTTACACATTTTTATACACACTCCATTATATACTCAGCTCCTTTGGGTTCTTCCTGAATAATTATTGCTAAGATCTAGAACAAATTTCAAAGTAAAATGTCAACAAATCCTCATCCAGTTACTCAGAGCTGAAAAATTATTCATCATAGCAATTAACTGCAAGATAATGAACTTTTTATTTTACAGAGAGTATAAAAGAAAAGGATAAGCTAAGAGAATTACAACTACACTTTAAAAGATAATATGAAGCTTCTGTATTGAAATCATGGGGGGGGTCAATATATACCATCTCCTGATAAAGTCTTAAGAAAAAGCAAGAGTAGTTCAGTATTGCTACATGGCATGTTAACAAAGGCAGCCCTCAGAAATTTGGAGCTGAGTCCAATGAGGTGAGTAGAAAGAATCATGAACTCCTGCAGATCAAGGTCTAAATACAGAATGTGGAAGATGAAAATAATTTTTGAGTCACAATTCTTAAAATGTAACAGTAATAAATTTACTTGGAAGTACACCAAGAGCAGAAAGCCTCATCAAGATTACAAAGAGTCAATTGAAATATATATTATATATATCTGAAATTGAAGCAACTGTAGAATAGGTTATGGAACAAACTGGGGGAAACAAAAAAACTAACTTAATGAAATTGCCAAGACCAGATGGTGTTCACCCAGAAGCTCAAAGGAACTCAAGGATGAAATGACTGAATTACCAAGGACAGTATGCAGCCCCTCATTGCATTTGTACCTAAAAAAGATGACAAATGTGACATCAATTTTTAAATAACAGTTTCAATGAACTGCAGGCATCTTGCTCTGGTGTTTTTAATAGGCAAGTTAGCGGTATTTTCGAATTAAAAAAAACAGTGAAGTTAATAATCATCCGAATGATTAATTTGGAGTTAATGTGGCTTTTAATACAAGCCAGGCCTTGCAAACTTGCATCTGAAGAAAGCAAGGATCGCTATGGATAAGAGTGATACTTTAATTTTGCCAATGGCATTCTTATTCAAGGGTCTGAAAAGAAAGCAATGATAACAAAAGATGAAGGTATGAGCAATTATAATTTATCAGTTGAAGGAAGCAGAAATAGAAGCTCAAAGTCAGTGGTCATTTCTTGCAGGCCACCGTTCAGACACAGGCCCATGCTAGTTCTCACTCTCATAAGAGGGGCTGAATAGTGCAGTGAAGAATTTTGCTTTTTGTAAAGGGCCAACAGAAAAAACAGGTGAATCTGAGAGCTGAGTGCCTGAACAATAAAGGAGCATGGGAAATCCACTGTAGGTGATTAAATATACACAAAAGAAAAAATACCATCCCAGTTTCACATATAAGTGATAGCCCTTACCACTGAGGAGACCATTACCACTCAGAAGCATTATCTTGGGACTCTAACATAAGCAGGAATATCAAATAGAACTACATAAATGAAATACAAGGCTCCATGAAAACAAAAGCTCATTATTTGCAATGCTTAAAAACTTAAAGATTAGGTACTGTTGGGTGACAGAACAAAGTGAGACAATCATTATGCCATGATTCATTTGAATCATTGATATTATGTGCAGTGAAGTTTCCAACAGTCTTGTGAGAGTCTGGAGCAGATTCAGAAGTGAGAAGCAAAGAGCAAAGATGTAGGTGAGATTTTCCTCACTCAGAAAAAGAGATGACCAAAATGTGATATGGTACAGGTCTGCAAAATCCAGGGACTCATGAACAAGTTGAAAAAGGATGCTTGTCTGCCCTCTTTGCCAATAAAAAATAGTAATAAAAGAGAGGCATTAAAGCCTTTTGAAGCCAGGTTCAGAGAAAACAAGAGGATAATGTTTACTATACAACATTCCCTAAGGCAGTAATAGCTGTAAACTGAGATAATATCAGGAGCTACCTGTGACTGTGCTGCATTCACTTTTCCACATGCATCTACTTGTGGTCACTGCAGGAGCTAAGACAGTAAACTGGATGCCTCTTTATCCTGACCCTGCCTGCAGCGTATCTTCTACTCTTATATTACGTTGAAGAGTTACAGCACGCCACTTCTAGACAGATATATACAAAATATAGCTCAGGAACAGCTTACCTGGATTTCAGAATAAATATGGACACTTTTATTACAACTGACAGATTTTCAGGAAGTAGGTACCATGGATCTGAATACTGACTCTACAAAAGCATGCATGTAACAGACGAAGAGACTTGAAGAAGAGAAGGACCTTGTGAAATCAAAGATAATTGTTTCAGTGTGCTTTCCTCTTGGCAGTAAGCTATCAGATTTCAGTAGTTAAATATCAGCATAGCTTCTGTCATTTCACTGCAGCTCTCCAGGAACACCCAGCAAAGGTTCTCAGAAAGGAAATACTGGTGCTGTCTGTCTCATTAATTAAATAATGCTTAGAATTTTCTAGTGCATGGAAATATGATGGCATTCCTGTTTGTTAGCATGGTCTAACCAAATTACAATATGCCAAGAACTCATAGACATGCTTCTGAATCTAAGATGTTCCAGTGACCATTGGCAGGCCAATTTGCACGTGGACATTCTGTTTTGAAGTCAAGGGAAAATGTAGGACTTTCCTGCACAAGAAAAGGCAGCAGAGATGCAAAAGCAGATGGTAAAGAACTTCTTTTAAGTATTGTGGTAAGCCCCGTTGCTGAAACCCTTTGTTCCTTCCCCTCAAATGATCTCAGAAAAACACAACATCACTCACAGACCGCACTGTTTCAGGCCCTGAAATTGCCCTCTTTCTTATCTCCATTGCCACACCATCTGCAGTCATTATAGTGTAGGAAGAGCTACAGGTATATGAGACAAGACCAATTTTACCCCTTTGGTATTACCCATACATGGCTAGAAAAGTGGAAATATTCCAGTATTTGCAGACACAAGGTGTTTTGAAGGCATATTTCTAGAATTAACATCCATCAACATTTTCAATTTCCTATTGTCCCCTGCATTTGAGATAGCATGCATAGTAAAACTCTGAAGTTATAGGTAGTATGCAGCCTACTTAGTCCTTTCTACTGAATGTATTTCTGGTTCTCCTTTTTCAATTAGCTCCACAAATGGCAACAGACTTTTCTGAGACTATGTGCTGCATAATACATATACTGCGTATCCAAAGCCTGCAAGGCCAGAGGAAGGCTAGAAGCTGCCACCTACCCCAGAGGACAGCTCCATGGCTGCAGATGGTTTACCAGCGGTATGTAGCACAGAGACAAGAGAGGAGCAAAAGTCCTAAGTGCATTTCCTCTTGCTGTATATGGGTATTATGTGTTCTACTGATACAAAACATCTGTCTAGTATCACTATCTGCTCTCCTACAAACCCTCTAGAAGACCCATGCATGAAATGAATGATTTCTCTGAAGTCTGAGAAAATCTGTGGATGGGGAAGGCATTCTTATTTTAACAAACTGAAGTTGGAAGACAGCATATTCTTCCTAGTGAAATGACCCTAGATAACAATGAACAATGTATTAAATAAGAATAAAGTTGACATCTATACAGAAAGTACATACAATTTCAATTCAGAGTTTAAGGATGCCCAAACAAGAATTAGTCTGCACATAAACAGATTGAGCAAGGAGCAAGTTCAGACTGGACACTAGAAAAATTACTTACATGAGGTTAGTCAAACTCTGGAGCAGGCTTCTTAGCTTGGTGACAGATGTTCTGTGCCCATCAGTGTTCAAGTGACATTTGGGCAATGCCCTCATTAGTGTTCTTTAGCTTTTGGTTAGCCCTGAAGAGCTCAAGTAGTTGGAGTAGATGATTTTTGAACATCTCTTTCAAATGAACTATTCTATCCCATCCTATCCAATCTGTTCTGGGAGAAGCTTATACTTCTCTCTCTTAACCTGAGTCTTGATGCAGAAAATATAAATTGCAATTTATTTTTTAAGGATTAAGAAAGCATATAAGAATAAAATTTGTTTACATGTTGAGTACATGTAAAGACTACGTCTCTTCTATAAATACCCCTAAAGAAACATAGCTTACCTCCATATCAGCTGGATCGGTTTTGAAATGATTGAACATCCCTTTTCTTTTGAGACTGGAATATTTCTATTTTTTTTAAAATATAATATGTTGAGAGATTCTGGCATGCAAGTCATTCTACCACATTAACTTTACTGTAAAGTTAATGTGAAAAGACTGAAAAAACTCAACTATGCTGAACACGAAAATAAGGAAGCCATAGTTTTGGAAAAAGCTCCTTCAGTAAACAATTTAAAAATAAGGGTGGAGAAAAAGCCATTGAGTTTTCACTCTGCACAGTAAGAGGTTCAGCTAGATCCAAACTCTTTTTTTCCACCTGTGGAGGGGGTGCCTTGGTGTAGTATGACTTGAACCCTCTGAATACTATTGTAAACACAAGTTCTCCTTAATGTAGAATTTCTGCAACAGTACATCACTTTGCTTCTTGTATATCTCAACATTTCTACTCCTGTTACCACTTCCCAGCACTTGCTGGTGTTTAAAAACCAGAATGCTATTCCTTACCTGTCCCCTGGCTGTGGCTCACAGCTATGGAGTACTCATAGGGTAATGGCTCCATTGCCCAGCTGAGTAACAAGTGTTTGCAAGAGGAACCTGAGGACTTCCAGATCATATTCATGGGGCACAGAACATAACTTGTGAAACACCTGGAGGAAGTCTAGGAATTGACACAATTGCAACGCCTTCTTAGAAAGGTGATTGTAACGTTGTAATGCGATGGAAAGTGCAGCAATAGTAGTAAAGCAGTCCTAGTCCTAGGCTAGCAAGTAAGGATATGCCCAAACATAGCAACTGTGGACACAGAAACAAAGGAAAGAATCCGCTTGCCCATGGAAAACTTCAGGTACACAGAGATCTCCAGCAAAATACCCTTGCCTCCACTGCCAACCCTTAAATGAGGTCTGGGAAGGGGTGCATCCTGGCTCCACCCCTTCTGGTCACTCAGGTACATTGCACACACCTGAGCTCTCCTGGGTTGGCCCTGCCTTCCCACCAGATGCTCAGCCACTGCTTCAAGCTGTGACTTAGCATTTCCACTACAGGTGATAAAGTGACACATGATAATTATTTACTGTTTCAGAGACAACAGCCCCCATCCACATACCAAAACTGCACTCATATTCAGATTGTTTAGCTGTAGATAGCCTTGGCTTTGCCTTCTGAAAGCTTTCTTGACACAGCAGCTTACATCTAGGTGCCTTTTCATTAAAGCAGCAAGGGTCTATTATCATATCTGTGTCACTGAGATTTTCTTTCTGCCAGAGAACAATCACCTCGCATATCTCTGAACTATCATCCAGCCTTACAAAAACAGCTTCCTGCATGTGTCCCACAGTTTTCTGAGGGAATAATTCAGTGTAGGAAGGTCAAGCCATCACTTCACTAGAGGATCAGTTCACTAGAATAATTATTTTCAGACAAAACAGAGAGTTCATATTCATGTCAGCTGAGATCATTGTCAGTATTACAGCAGCTTCTCCTAGGATCTGCAGCCCTGCTGTGTGGGACGTGGCACAGAACAAATGAGACAGGGGGAATACAGCATAAACATGGTCTCTGTAAGGTGCCAGAGGCAGGAGACTGAAAATAAACAGTGCATTTTTATTTCTGCCACCTGGGGAACTCTTGAAGTACATTCATGAAGTGCTTGATTTTGAAATGTCATACTATTGGGATTGAACTCACTAAAACAGAAAGCAAGAAGATATTAATGAGACAGGTCACCTGCCTACACAAACAGGAATTCTGCCCAGTCTGGCCCAGTGCTATTAATGAAATCGGGACAGGAAAGACTGGAATGACATATGGCTGACAGATGCAGTCATGTTAATTTGATGGTGCAGTGGAAAAGAATTACTCAGTACATCATTATCAGTTCAGTGTTTTCCAATTTCTTCAGGGAAAAAGTCTTCACTTTTGGTTCAGCTAACTAGAAGTTAACTTTCCATAAATGTATTACTTACATGTGGCTTTTCAAATGTATTCTTCATGTGTAATTTACTGCACCATACAACAAGAAATTTGAAAAGGACTTTAGGAAGTTACATAGTATGTCGTTAGATCTTGTCATTTCTGATGGATGTTTTTCCTGTACTTAAAGACCTCCACAGCTAAGATAGTATTTCATCATCTTACTTTTAGATTTTTTTCCTAGTGCTCAATCTCTAGCTCTTTAGTTCCAATTTAAGCTTACTGACCAAAACCCAAGTGAACTCAAAGCTTTTTGCTGTATATCTGAAGGCCAGAGATCAGATTATTCTTTCATTCTTTGTAAAAAAAAAAACAAAAAACCCACAAAACACAACCTATCCATGAAGAATCCAACTTGCTCTCTCTTTTTTTCTCTTTATTTTCAAGCCAAAACATTGATAATGACATCCGGATAGCAGCATCTATTTTTCTCTCAACCCAATTTCATAAGTACCACGTTTCCGCAGTTAAATCACAAAGACTTCACGTGAAATAATGCCAAAATATCTCTTTTCTCTCAGGGCATCATCATACTGTCCAGTCAGAACTCTAACTTCACAGTAACTTAACTAGAGCTTTAAGTATTTAACTGCAGGCTATGGAAGACAGCCCATAGACAAACCATTCGAATTCTTTCCCCTCCCTCCTCTCATTATTAAAATTTTTAGGCATGCTTTTTCTTTTTTGCTCCATATCTGTGCTACAGGATGAATCTCTTGAAGGAATGCCCAGAAAGAACATGTAATGGTGGTAGTATTGGTTGTCAGGGTACAATTGAACAAGTCCACCTCACTTTTCAGGCAGTGCATTTCAATTCAGTCTTGTCTCCTTTTTCACATTATTGAAGTTAGTACTTGACTTTCAGTTTGCAATGCCAAGTGAGCAGCACCTTGAATTCTGAGTCATCTGGCAGGAATACTGCCTCCAAAACAGTATGCTCAAAGTTTCATTCTCTCCACTTTCCTATTTTTCCATCCTTTTAAATGCAGGTGGTTATTTAAGAGAGAAAATAAGAAACTCTTCAGTTCAGAAAAGAATATACTGCATTAATTTTTTTTCTTTTTTTTTTTTTCCTCCAGAAGAGCATAACCTGTATCCTTCAGTAGCATCTTAGATATCTATCTCAATAACACATATAGGTTTTCTTGCTTGGTAAATCATACGGATCCTGGAATATTAAATTACAGCAATCTGAAAACACAGGAAAGGGAAGTTTGATACCTGGAGATGAGTTCAATCTTAAATAAGGTCATTTAAGCTGATCTGAACTATTTACCAAAGACGGATTTATCACATTCAGCAGGCTTAGTTTCAAGTATTTGCTTCAGTGGCAGCTAACATACACATTTAACAATGTGTATACGTAAAGGACACAAATATAGGTTAACTATCTTTTTACCTTTGTTTCAAAACATAGATGTTAATCAGATATTTAGTTGTGTTTAGAATAAGTGACAGGTTTATCCATCCAGAATCTTACCTGTAAATAGCTAAGACGGGATTTCACAATATTTTTACTTTCTATAACTAGAAGAACTTAAAGGCAGCATTGCAGTACACATGTCCTCAGCATCCTGGGGGAAAACAGATGAGCCCCTACACTTCATCTATAGTACAGTGAAATTCAAATGAAAATCAAAGGGACTTGTCTCTTAGGGATTCTCTCATTCTGATTTGAGCCTGTTCTTATGTAAGCAAACCCTACACATGTGGGCATGCGGTAGTTCAGAAACCCATACCTCTGAGGTAAACTTCCCATACCATGGTTATACTGAATACCATGTCAGCTTTTTTAAGCTGACCACAGAAACAAGGCCTCTGCACTACAATTTATTGCGTGGCTGCACAATGCCATGCTACTGTATGCAAATCCTGGTGATTAGAGACTTTTTTCCCCACTAGTGATGCATGTATCCTTTCTCAATTAGGGTATCCAACTGTGTGGCCTAGAGCAAACAGGAGGGAGCGTGCAGAGTGCTCTCACAGCCATCTTCTTGCACTGGTTTAGATTGCAGAGGGATGGATCAGGTTTTGCTCATTAGCTGTTACACTCCCCATGATGAAGAACAAATTTTTCTGACCACTGCTTACATTTTGGAAGCAGCAGAGAGAATGCAACTGGAGCTAATGTCTAAATCTGAGGAACAGCCTTGAAGGAATTTTCTTGTTTTGCCTTCCACACAGCAAAACAGATTAACTCTAGTCTGAGCCTGACAATTTACATTAACATGTCATTTATCTACATACCATGAAAAAACGTTCCCAAAGTTAGAAAAGGGCCATGTTCGGAGTCACTAGTTTCAAAGCCTGGAGATGAATCAGCAATTCTGAAGTTATACAGACAGACAGACCAACCAAGCACTGCACCAAAACGTTGCTCATGACAGCTCCCCTCTGTTTGCCTTTCCAACAAAAGCCACCACGAGCCAAGCTTTTGTCTCAAAACAATCATCAGACATTTCAGTGGAAGTGATTCAGGATCACATGTCCTTAGGCTGAGGTTTGCAAAAAAAAATCTGATGATACAAGGCTGGTCGAAAGAGAATGTCTGTGAACCAACACTCCTGGGAAAGAGTCTAAAAATCACAAAACAACAGCAATACTTCTGTGAGAGATCTGGGAAAGGCTTGTACCAAAAATCCTCAGGAAGGCTCCCCCTGAGCAATCCTGTAGAGGACATAGTCCTCTATTTTACCTGGTTCTGAATAATATTTTTCTTTTAAGTCCTTACCAGAGATGTTGACAGAACGAGACAAATTCCACATTAAGCCTATAAATGGGCTACCAGTGTTTAAGCAGAGGCTTAATGAATGTCGTCTCTTGAGACCTCTGAACTTGTTACACTTCTTTTACATGTCATAGACCTGGGCTTTCACATCTCACACAGGGAGAAACATTCTACAGCTTTTCTGTGTCCCAGGACCCTATCAGAAAGGCCTGCTCCACTAAGAGACTATAGTCTCAGCTGTAGGTAACACTGCTTGGCTACAGCCAGCTACAGTATACTACCTGGAGACATACGAGAACAGCAACATCTAATTCAAAAGCAAGGGCCCTGTTCAAGATCTTCCTTGAGAAATCTTAGACAGGCATCACTCAGTGTGGAGATAACCTCTGCAGCTGAGGAACTAAATTCTCGTTTGTTACCTCCTACATCCAGAAGCTTTGTCTTGTCTTAAGTTCTTGTACAAACATTCTTACAGATGTTGTCTTCTACCCTCTTTAAATACGAGGAAGGAAGAGAAGGCAGAATGACTTAAAGACTCACTTTTAAACTGGAAGCTAGCTTTGACCATGAACCATTCATACCAATTTGTCCAATAAATTGTCCAAACTCTTTATGACCATAAAGTAATGGTCCAGAAATTAGTTGAAGGAAAATATATATACATTTTTAACTGAAGTAATGCAGCTTTTCCCTTGGTTTCACATTCAGATATTCACTCTTCACTACTGCTCCATAAGCCGGCAGCTACAATAAAAGACTAAGTAACTGGTTGAGATGGATGCTACCAATGAAACCTCCACGAGGCAGCAAGAGAAACAAGTCTGAAAACCAAGTATAGCTAGAAGAGTGGTACAAACTGAGATGTTTCCAAATTCACAGCACTCCAGGAGGTAGCAAATAGCTAACATACCTTAAAGTCATGCTTTCCCTCAACACCTCCCTTAAACATTTTCCAAAACAGACACTGAAAGATTTAAGCATTGTTACCTTGCAATTCTCATTCAAATTAACCCAGAAATATCATGATGTAAAGTAGAACTTCACTGTGTGTATGTTTTTGGTTGCTTTTTAAAATTATCTTGTTTTTGTTGTGTGTTGTTTTTTTTCCACCCTCTTTCCTTCTCATGCTGGATTGCAGTCTTCTCTTTTATGCACAAGACAGACAGCATTCATTTCAACAAGAATATTGAACTCCTAAAATTAGGTATGAATACAAACCCCCAAATAGACTTTGACTGAATAGGATACTTAAAAGGAATTTTTTTTATCTCTTTGTTCATTGAAAGAGAAGATAGAGATGTTGAGTATTTAAATATGTAATTGCCTAAAGGCACATGAAGGAACCCATGCAAGTGACTTGTTTCCAAATGATTTTAGCAGGTCTTCAACCTCGTAGCTGTTATTGAACATATGTTCAGCATTTATACGGCAGTGCTCCTCACGTAATTTAGTAATCTTCAAAGATCTTTCTAACCACCAGTTACCTCTCTTTAATACCAAGGACATAGTTTTCTCTCATTAACTCACCTAGACCTTAAACAAAACATTACAAGGAATAGAAGGTAAAAAAAAAATATATATTAATTTGGGGGTACTAAACCCATGTATATTAACAGAAGCCTGCTATGTAATTGGATTTCTGTTTTTGTGTATTTCAGACTAGTCTATCATTGTTCATCTCTGACTTAATCAATGATTGAGCAAATATTGATCATCTCAGACAGACAGGACTGATAACAAGCAAGCAACTGATTTTTTGCAGGCAGATTGAGAGTATAGCTTATGCTCCTTTTGCATTTTCAAAAGCCTTTTTTAGTCCTTTCGATTTAATAAATTTCATAGCTGTTGAACAATTTGGCTGCAGAATCTAAGAAAACCAAGAGCCTACAGCATAACATTAACTAACTCAACCATTATAACAGCCCCTATTTAATTTCACCTTAAATAAAAAAGAGGAAGAAGAAGAAGAAACAAACTACAATGTGTTTTGCAAACTGGAGAAAACTGTGACCACTATGGTAACAAAATCGTTTATAAGTAGGCTGTTATTTTTAGAGCTCTGTGTTTTTTAATTGCCAGTAAACTTACCCTGCTGTGAGTGCTTTGTGAAGACTCCGATGAAAGCATGCACTCTCCAGAATTCCACAGGGCATAGAGACTGTACGTTATGTCTTCCAGAGGAGATGCTGACAACAACTGACAGAAAGAAAAACAGCCCAATGAAGATATTTTTAAATGAAAGAGGAGAGAAAAAGGGAGCCCTATTAGCTCTCCCAACCCCCAGCTCTGCTCCACGTGGCTCAGCTGTGGCTCACAGGTGTGAGGAGATGAGGGTGTCCATCAGATCTCAGCCTTGACTGAATTTCAAATTGCCTCCAGCACGGTCTGAATCTCTATGAATTTGTGTGGGATAAAGAGAATTGAAGTTGGATGGAAACATCCTTATGAAAATCACTAGAAACCAGCTTTTCTCTTCACCAAGCATAAGCCTCGTTCCTGTAGTATGTGGCCTAAGTCAAATGGTAAAATACTTTTCACTGTAACAACCATCATTCTGAGACAAAAGGTGCCTGCATATCTGTGTGCCTATTCAGTCTTAAGAGGCAGACTGAAGTGACTGATGTCACAATTGTAATAACAACACCCAGAAACACCAACAAAGCATTGACAAGTGGAATTTGTTTAGCAGAGGTTTTACCAGACCTTTAGGAGAAAAAGCAACGTTAATGAAGACAGATACAATTTTCTAGAAAATTACTGGATGTAATGTGCTGTTTCTTTCAGTCCATGGTACCAGTGAGGTAAATACTGCAGATTGGACCACAGCAGTTTTCTCAGAGATAGCATTTCTTCTTTGGGAATAAATAACAGCTGCTGAGTGCCCTGTGGCCTTCCCTTGCTTGTCAGCCCTGGGCATACTTCCATGTCCCCCTGCTATACCTCTCACAGCCTTTTTCTTTTCTCTTCAGTCTTGCTGCCCCCAAAACTCTCCACACGTGGCTGCACATTGGCTTTCCAAATGCTCCCAAAAAATTTCCTGCTAGTGGGTCTTCTCATTTCCAAGTCTTTGTCCTTGTTCTCTAAAATTATTTAGCTTTACCTCAACTACCCCCTTCAACCTATTTTCGTGACTTGATATCCAAGTTATTCATTATTATTATTAGTAGTAGTAGTATTAGTATTTTCTACTGGAACTGAATCACTCCCTTGGTTTGCATGACTCAGGTTTCTTTGTATGCATTCGGTATTATAGTGCCCATCTAGCCTCTCCATCAGCACTCGTAATCTCCAAGATGAACTCCATATGTCCCACACAACAGTATCCTTGAAAGCATGAGATTTCCAGCTGAGGAAAAGTCCCTGTCCAAAAGGCTGACTATTTACTTAAAATTACTCATTTATTTACTCCTTATTTTCCAGCAGAGGTACTCAGCATGAAAAAAACTACTTTTCTCAGGAACTTGTCCAGTCCCCTAAGGCCAGATCTGTCTCAAGCACTTTCTTTGGTTTGATACGTGAGGCAGGGTGCCAATGTCTAGGTTTTGGCCAAGGACATTTCACAAGAAAATGAGCAGCAACGCAGAATTTATTCAAAGTGGTAGCAAGCTCTGCACAGCTGTAAAAAGAAGTTTTATCACTGTAAGTAACAGTGCCATCTGCTGACTCTCACTCTAACCATACTGGGAGGGTTCCATAACAGATAATTAAGCAATAAATTTTTCCAAACTCCAATATATTTCCACAAAAAACAGCTGCTGTTAGGGTTTTTTTTTTTTTTAAGT
Source organism: Numida meleagris (assembly GCF_002078875.1). Classification (NCBI taxonomy): domain Eukaryota; kingdom Metazoa; phylum Chordata; class Aves; order Galliformes; family Numididae; genus Numida; species Numida meleagris. Next base: position 47,362,322 of record NC_034411.1, on the reverse strand, counting down.
CTTCTGATAGGGTTCTGGAGTGAAAATACTTTTTCAGAATGACTTCTGAAATCAAGAAATCCTCAGCAGTATTCCTAAGGACCTAAGAGACAGCAAAGTCTTTCATCATATATTCCTCTGACCTCCATAGGATATTTGATTCCTTTTACATCACTGCACAAAGCATCATAAAACTTTACATAACTCACCCCAGTTTGTCATGTCTTTATGTGAGCCTAATGAACCAAGCTGATACCTTTCCAGATGATAGCAAGGCCCTTGAAGTTCACAAACTCAAACCAGCAGTGTCTGAGCTCAGCTGTTCGAAATATAAGCTGTCACTTTTTAGGAAAAGTGAAAAAAAAAAGTCCTAGTTGTTATGTGCCCTGAACTTGTCAGTCTCAGGAGACTAAAACCTGATTATTGTTCCTTAGGGATTCAAAATAGCAGGGGACAAATGCTGACAAGACCCGCTTTTGTTTCCAGTCTCCCAAGTTCTGCTCACAGCCTTGTCCGTGCCCAGGCACACTGGGGTTTTTTACAATGATTTTAAAGATAGTTATCAGTCATTCTTTCAATCAAAATATGCTTGGAGATTTCCTTTTACTAAGTAAGGAATATTACATCCATACTTACATTATCCTTGTTCTTTCCAGGAGAAAGTTTTTGTCTATTATTCTTTTTACAATTAGCTTCATGGAACAGATTTTAAGGATGAGTCCCTAAGAAAAGGAGAAGATATAAAAAGGAACCTGGTGTGGGGAAGCAGCATAGCTGCAAGACCTGCTGAGCCAGCTTGAATCTTCTCTTGAAAGATGTTGTAGCACATATTTCTTAGCAGTTCAGAAGAATTTGCTTTCCAGCCCTCTATTGCTAGGCTGATGTGGGCTGGCTGCAAACAGAAGATGCGATTTGCTACTTCTTCAGATGTTCCTTTCCTGCCACCCCAGATGGTTGAGTAGCATTTGCAGCTCACACACTATAGGGACCTTTGGTGTGAGGCTGGTGTCACTATATAATACAACCAGAAATCCGAAAACATCATCAAATTATCATACCAAGTTTTCTAGACTCAAACTGGCAGAAAAAGCAAGTGAGGCAAATTTACTCATCTAATTTTTATTTTTTGTTAATCCAATGAAGCTTGGATGGGCCAAGCAAAAGTAAATAAAAAGTCTGAGACAAAAGGTACAGAAAATACAGAGCAGAAACTGCATATAAATTCTACTTTAAAGGTTAGATGCCATTTGAGGCTGGCATGGCTTTGTGTGATACAGCCATGTTCTGGTAAAATGTGACTGTGGGGAAGGTAATAGTGAGCACACTTCTTTCAGCTGCGGATGCCAAGGAGGGAACGCTTTGGCAGAGGTTTTGAGGACTGACTGAGATCCTGTTAGAGTATTCATATGAATTAATTAAATAAGAGAAGACATAAATTAATAACCTCATTGAACAGATCCTTTGACTATATAGCCATGCAAATATGTTGGAAAAGGTTCATGCCATAACCTATTGCTCTGGGTCTGCTCCTCTCAAGTCAATGAGAGTTTTTCAGTTCCTTCCAATGAGGGTAGAGCAAAACTGACACAGGGCCAATGTTCATATGTTTATATTGCTGCTTCCATCTGGTGATGTGAAAGGAGGCTCTATGCTTTTCCTTCCAAATTGGAAAAGGGAGCTTGGGAGGTAGATTGAACTGTCATAATTAGTTTGGTGGTAAATGAGGAAATAACTCTACCTCTGGCTTGACTTTCTCCCTCTTCTGTACTATTTGCAGTGCAGAGAATTCGTATCTATTCACTGTTTTTTTCTCCTCATCTGCTTGCTCTTTCAAACAGGAGAGAGGGAAGAGTTCATAGCTTAGAGAAAATTGGTAAAGCCTGACTAAATCTTACCTGAACTTCCACAGCCAGTCCAATCTAGCGTTACCTCATGTGGCTCTGAGGCTCTCCTCCAGTAAGCATACCCCAACATGAAATATGCCATTAAATTTTCAGTGTGACGTTTCTGACTCTTGGACAATCTGTCACCCTCTGAATTCACTAGCAGAATTTTTCCCTGAGCATCTGCTACTCATGCAGTTCATGTATGTTCCTGTATTTCTGCTTTGGCAGAAATTGAACTTGCTCTTTCATACCTTGTGCCATTGCAAAGAGGGTCTTCTATTCATCAAATTTTTCAAATTAATTTTTATTTCTAATCCTGTTCTTTAGTACATCAACAGCATTTTCCAGCATGGTGCAACCTGCAAGTTTAATACACTCTTGTTAATGTGGTCTTGGGCAAGCATGCTGCTCAGAATCTCTTCTGTATTGGCACTTAAAAGATCCAGGCTGGACTGCCAGTTCATGAAATCACTTAGGGGGCTGGGAAAGACCATAAATATAATTCTGGACTAAATATAGAGGCTTACTGAGTAATGAGATTTGTTCATCAGGAAGAAGTGGGTAGGATCGAGTTCTGGCCAGATAGCTGTAAGATAGAGCTATAGCAGAACACCTCAGCTGGTACGTGAATAATCCAGGAGAATGATTATGGAGATCCTCCCAGGAATGCGGGAACCACCACATATCTGAACATTGATAAAATCCCACTCAGACTTACTCACACAGTAAATATATATATATAATTCTGCTCTGTATTATTCAGAAGTGACCCCTAAAATATGTAGAAGTATGTATGGGCCAGGTGTGTGGCTTTTCTGGTTATATTTAATAAATGCATATAGAAACTCAGTACAGTGCAATTTATAGCCTGGAGGCTGGCCAGGTACTCAGTCTTTCAAGGACTGTCAGTAGCATGGAGGCACCTACCTTCTGCCATTCCTTATGGAGAAGTGAAGGACTGTCACCTCCAGCAGGGAAACCTGTAGTTTCTTTTTCACAGGGGTGCAGTGTTCCACACCAGTGCCTCCAGATTCAGAGTACAGATCATTGTTCTGGATTATCTCTAAAGAGTTTTCTGAGTCATTACAAAAATTATGAGCATCTCTTTTCCTCTCTATCTTCCTTCTTCTCTTGACTTTCTCTCTTCCTCTCACTTACACCTCATCTCTTAATTTGGACAATTTGGGATTTGATTTAGCTCCAGGTTAGAATAACCTTGTGTAGCTACACGAACAGTCTAGAAAGTTCATCTTAAAATAGACAATTGTCTTTGGTCAGTGAATAGTTCCTCAGGCTCCATAGCCTGAATTTACTGACTTTCCATTAACCATACTAGAGACCCAGCTTACATTTAGACACCTAAATTAAGGTATTTAAATCTGCAAATTTATTCTACCCCTTTTGTGAAGACTCTGTGCTGCAGGCAAGGTCACTGTGTAGAGCAACTGTTTGAAGTTCACCACTACCTTCTCCAGGTAGAATTACTCTATTTTATCCAGATCAGTCTGTTGGCATTCAGCTGTCCAGACTATCCTGTCCAAGTGCGGTCTTTGATTATACCTTTGCTTTACTTTTCCCACCATCATTACAACCACTATCCAAACAAAGCAGTTCTTTTCTGTGGGATATCAACAGCAACGATGACTCACTTTTCATAGCTTGTCTAAAGTTTCCTTCCCCTCTTTATTTCAGGTTTTATCAAGAGAGTCATTTTCATTTCTGTAGTGGAGCATATAGTGCCTCTCATTCAAAATTATAATTTTTATATACTTTTAAAGGATGAAAGACAGATTTACACACTTTTAAATGTAACTGACCTCTTTTAATTCCTCACAGATAACTCCTTCCAGCTAGGGGATTTTTTAAATTAAGCATCTTCAGTACTAATTTAATAAGCAATTTAAGCATGACAGAGCCATCCTTAGCAATTCAACAGCCAAAATATTTGCATCCTTTACTCATCAAAACTTTCTATGGTAAACTTTACTGTGGCCCATCTGCCTGCCCATAGCAGTAAGATTTGTCCATGTCACTTGCCAACGTGCCAACATTTACTTCTGTCACTTTATTTTGTTTGAAGATGGCTTGCAGGACATCATCATAAACCAATTTACATGAACAAGAAACTGATGAGCAGTCAGAGGGCTTAGGTAGTGGTAAAAATTTTTACTCTTTAAAAGTGTTTGTTTTTTCTTGAATGAATTGTAAATGAGATTTTGTGATGATGATGATTCACTTTAAAACACTTCTTTGGATTTGAAAAGAAATAGAACTTCATCCCTGTGCACCACCTGCTAATATGAGGACTGCTACAGGCTGCTTTGCATGAGGCATGAAATCAATGTAGTTGTGGTTCAAATAATTACACTACTGTAATACAAAACAGCCTTTTATGTAGATACCTCTCAGAAATATATGGGTGGCAAAATTCATTACTATCTGAACACAGAGGGATTTTTTCTGCGGATCCTGTATAGTAGAATAACTTTTCTAATTTCTGTGCCAATCCATTTCTCAATATAGGGGCAAAAAATGTGTTCAGTGAACAGGTCAGCCTTAATATCTTTTGCTTAAAAAAAATAAATATAATGGATTTTCATCTTCAGAGTAGACAAAGGCTATTACAAATTCAACACATCCTCAAAGTAGAAATTCTCACCTGGGCGCAGGAGCAGATGTTGGAATCATCTTCCACAACTGTGGCCACCCTTTGTAAGATGTATGAAAATACTAAGGCTTAGGGGTTATGAAGAAGTTCAGATGTAGATATGGGGTTCCAGTATTCTGGATTTTTTGCCCATTATAGAGATAAAGGAATTTGGAACTAGAGCTACAGTCTTTATGATTTTTATTTTGATGATTGTCTCTGCAACTGAGAACTATCATCCTGGGGAGACCACAAATTTGCATTAAGTTCCTGTATCATTAACTAGAGTTGCTGTGGAGAGAATACAAAAGACAAGACAGTAGTCAGTGTGCTGCAGAGGTGTTACTGTTCTGGCACAAGTTTTTGTTTTATTTTTGGCTGTTCACTAAATTCATCCTTTTGCACTTCAGATTATGCAACACTGAATCAGAAAACTGACATTCTTCTCCTGTAATACCTGTGTAAGACTTTAATCCCCAAATTTCTATTTATGAAACTGAACACAGTTTAATCACAAAGAAACTGCATCTACAAAGATTAAGAAATTATAAAAAAACTATTTCAGCTACTTTGATTAAGAAACTACTCAAGCTAGGAACTTCTGAATACTTAAAACTAAATTTGATGTATTTACCGCATGTGAAAAACTATTTTAAAATTATAAAGACTTACTGTTCATGCTAGAGAATTTTTTAAAAACAAAGTGAAGCAAGAATGTTTGTGACTCTTCTGTTTTGTTTTGGTTTTGTTGGTTTCTTTTTTTGTTGGTTTTTTTTTTCTGTTTGTTTGTTTGTTTGCTGGTTCTAGTTTCTTCATGAAAAGTTTAGTAGCAGAGTTTGGCTACGCTGCATACAGACTCCTCCAGGTATGGATATACTACATTTTCACATCCCCCATCCTTAGTGCCTCCATCCATTTGCCACGGTAGTGACCATCCATAGGCCTGGTGCTGCTCATTTATGAGGGCTGCTCTGAATGCAATGCCTCCTATTTTATTATGTTGGCCCACAAAATCAGAGACGGATGTTGGTGGTAAGGCAGTAGATCTTGAGCCTTCCTGCCAATATTTTGTTACATGTTGTTGCTGTGCAACAGCTGGCAGCAGAGAGGCAGTCTGACAGAATGGTGTCTGACATGGAAGTGTGGATGAAGTAAGGGTGTGGAATTTAATTTTTTCATGAGGGAAAAAATGGTACCAATTGGCATTCATCAATGCTTGCTGAACATTTATGGAGACCGAACAGTGGATGTGAACACAGTGAGGTGGTGGGTGTTGCGTTTCAGCAGTGGCGGCAGCGATGTGAATATAAGCCATGTTCCAGATGGCCATGCACAGCTGTCACACCATGAAATGAAAAGCTCATCCACATGAATCGGCTTACGGTTGTGATTCTGTTGAAAAACTGTGTTTTGCAGCTGAGAATTTGCTCTATCGGTGTTATTGTGCTCCTCATATCTGTTGCAGTTTCCTAGACAGGAACTGTGGGCTGAGACAGGGAGTGACCATGAAGGGAAGACAGGGAGGTTGTCTCCATATCTACCAGTCTGGTCCTGTTGTTCCAGCATTTTTACTTTGCTGGAATTCAGCATTACTGTCCATGCAGGGAAGTTATCTGGCTGTTTTGTTCCAGTGCCAAGTGCAGACGGGCTTACCGCTGGAGTGGGGCTGCATTGGAAGTTGTCTGCAGCAAGGAGCACCTATGGTGCTGCTCAGTGTCTCCTCTGCACAGACGGCTTCTGAGGCAGCCCCTCTCTGAGACAGCCTGGGCCTCTATTTTTGTCCCTTATCACTTGCTAGCAAAGTGGTGAACACAAGATTATTTCTTCAGATGTCAGCAACGCCCAGTGATTATTCCCCTGCTCACTTATAAATGTTTAGTAGCTGAATCACTTCCCAGCCAGCAATTGTGAGCTCAGAGATGGAGGCATCTGTTCACACAAACTGAGGTGTGGGAACAAATTAACTCTTGGTTGGAATGAGGGGGAAGGGGAAGTTCCATTTTAAACAAGTATCTCAAGCCCAAAGGCAGGAAAATGCTACACACCACCCTGTGATACATTCGATAGGGTCTTCTCAAAATCACACTGGAGAGGTTTTTGAAATCACTACTGAAAAAATCATGAACAGCAGACAAGCTGCAGTGTTGCACCTTATTACTGTCTGTTGACAGTTCATCTCAGTTTTTCATTTTGTAGCTTGGCCTAAACATTTTACCAAGTTCTGTCAGTCTGCACAGCAATATGATTTGATTGTTCTGGTGCAGAAAGGCTTTCACTGGTGCGAGATGATCAGGGACTCCTCAGTCTGAATTTGCTGGATTCTGATGGCTGAGGTGCCCCTAACCTTCTGAGCTGCTAAACATAAAGCCTTGCTGTTTTCATCCATTTTTTTTTTACCCTCTTGTATGGCTTCCCACTACATTTCCTAAATGCAACAGACTGCCTCTCAGCATCCCAGCTGGCTTCCCACCCCTCCTCTGATGGAAACCTATTCAAGAACAGTCCCCACAAGATTTCCCCAAAGCTGTTATGTGGGCCAATAAAAGCCTCATGGACAAACACACAATCAGCCATTTAAAGCACCTTTTCCAGAGCAACACTCTGCATTCCTGATAGTAATTTTCCTGAGGTTAATTAGAATGTGTCCAGTGTTCATTGTATTCCTATCATCACAGCTTCCCTGAAAGCTGCTATAAAGCAGCACAGACCATTACAGCTCTTACTTCTGATAGTGACAGCTTTAGACTTGGCAAAGGATGTGCAGGAAGGGGAAGGGAGGAGGGAAGGGGAATCAGGAGAATGGTCAAACCTGAGGCAGAAGTAACAGTGAGCATTTGTAGCCTTGCAAAAATCACCCAGGAGCTCAAGCCCTGCCAACTTTCACACATAATCCTGCCCTTGCAGATTAGTGCAAAACCCTTGTGCACCCTGCTGTGTGCTCCACAGCCAGTGCTAGATAACAAAAAAGACCTAGACTGCAAACAGACAACCCCTCTGAGTTCTAGCATAACTTTATCAAGAAGAATGAAGTCTAAAAATCAAATCTTGCAACCTGTTTCTTGCAACATGACTTATCTGGACAGCTTTGGGCTCTTTTTAAAAAATACCCCTACGTATCCTTCACTGTGTAATTGCCCTTATGTATATGTGTCAGCATTCCTGCGATCCTTTATACGTGTACGCATTAGCTTCAGGAACTCTGAACGGATGGTTAACGATTTCTTGCAATAGAGTGTAATGTCTCTGAATTTAAAGGAACCATAAAACACAAATATTTTACTATGTGGTTTGGGCTTAAATTTGTACACGCGGTGCTTTTCGGTCTGTGTTTGGTTAGGTTTGCTGGCCCCGGGACACCAAGAGGCCGAGAAAACTGCTGAGCATGCGCACAATGTAACGCAATTAAGAGTTACCATTTTTTCCCTAAAGGTTGAGGACTAGAAGCAACAAATTAAATGTTGCCTCACTGTTGCTGTTTCTAAAACCACAGGAAGACCTGCACGCACAGCTGACTCTGAAGAAATTTTCATGGCAGTTCCTGAAAAAAAGAAGGGGGGGGGACGAGCCAGGGACTGTCTTTATGTCCAGATAAGGGCGCAGGAAACAGGAAAGTTGAGCTAAGGCACAGAAAATGCTGCCATGGGGAAGTAAATAAGGCCACTTGGGTGCAATGGCAAGATGGAGTGGCAGCACTGAGTCCCCTCCTCTAGAGAAACCTTCAGAGAAAACTCATCTTCAGCCCACGCTTCAAAATAGATGGCACAGCTGTAAGGTTTGACTTTGGAGTGACAGCCCCGTGGAGGATGAGTGTTTGGCTTGCATTAGGACCAGAGATGAAAAGTTACTGTAAATTCTTTTTAATTAACTGGCTTATGAGTAAAATGAACTAAAGCATGAGAAAATTAGATCTGCCTTTCCTCGCTCAGCCTCCCAGTAGGCTGTACCTGCTGCAGCAGTAAAAATGTCTCTTTCCCTGGCTGATGGCTTTAGAAAGAATAGGGAAAACAAAATTTTGAGAGCTCCATCTTTACAATAAATTTGAATGAAATTGGCCAGATAATGAAAAGGTGATGGGCAGAACCACTGGTCAACTTGCAGGCATCCAAATCTTGTCTCTGCAGAAAATTAAGCCAGAGATCTCTTTTGCACAATGCAGGTATTTGGGTGTACTCCAAAACTGGGTCAGAGCATCTGCAAGATCACACTTGAGTTTCAGTACTTTGCTCCACATCCGTTCAGAGCTGCAGATAGACCATTTCTGATACCCAGATAAAGGGTATCTCAGGAATTTTGTGAACTAGACAGATAGGGCTTGAACCCAGAACTTACAGGAGTGGACTGCAAACAGATATCCTTGAACTTCCATCAGCTGATGCTGAGAAGTCAGGCACTGGGGTGAAGCCAAGGGGGAAGCTGTACAGGGGGAAACCTTTGCAGGCTTTTCATCAGCATCAGAAATGTAGGTAGGGATTTCATAGAGGACTGGTACTGTTATAAACAAAAAGATAATATTTTTAGTAGCACCTAGATACTTAGGTGTTTATTCGCTTTCACTCTTCATAGAGATAATTAAAAGATCGTTAGATAAATATTTTGATTACTTACTTGAGATCTGGCTATTTATGTGAGAATCACCCTCGCTATTCATAATCCGTTAATTAATCTCTAGAAGATGATGAGTGAATTGAAAATTGCAGGTCCTGATGCTGGGTGGGGTACTCGTCAGCCCCAAATGGCAGCTACTCCTGCGATAGTGTATTTCCCTCTGTACCCCAACCTGGCCCTTCAGTAATAAGCCTCCTCAAGCAATAATCACCAGTGACAGTAGCGATGGATGTATCCAGTTGTGATGGCTGCATCCAGCTCAAATTGGAGGAGGTACAACACAACAGCCAACAGCTAATTGAGGATGCACCAACAAAAGTACAGCTAGTATGCAAATGTTACTATGAGTCAATCAACTCACCCCATGAACACGCACAGCCCAGAACACATTCATCTCTCTTTCATGGCAGTGGGCTGCATGCCAGGCTCTCCCCTTGGGCAGAGATGCCTCCCAGATTTGAGACTGAATGCTGAAGCTTTGCAAACGTTGTGAAGTTGCATCTTGGATTGATTATGCAAATAATCTTTTAGACATAAATTGTTGACCAAGTCTGGGGCGAAGATTGGATCCAGCTGCACCCAAACTCTTCTGAGCAGGAGTTTGGAAAGAAAGAGGCCCACTCTGAACCTCAAAACTCAACAGGAGGGTCTCCTGGATGATTTCATTTGATCCTGTTTTCTATGCAGTAAATATTTGAATATACTTTGCCATTGAATCTTGTTAAATCACCGTCTCATCCATCTTTACACTTTGTTAAATCTCCATTTATTGATATTGTTACATCAATAAAGCATATTGCTGCTTCTCTCCTATGAGTGAAGTACATCACTCCATTCCAGAAGAGCTCCCCAGCATGCCAGCAATAGCCAGGTGAAGAAAGTAAAAGGGGTTTAGGGAATGAGAAAGTCAAGGCCTTGGTAGATCTCATAGATCTTTTTCATCAGAAAGAGAAGAATTGCAGTCTCCTCTTTTTATCTTAAGAAAGGTTAACAGTTAATGAAGGCGAGAGAGTTCGTGATGATAAGCAGAGCTGGAACAGTGCAGCACAGTCAAAAGAGCAGCAAAATCTTTATCAGTTCTCAGGAAGCCTGCTGGGTGTGAGATTGTTTTAAAACATAATTGTGTCAGAAAAGTGAACTGGAGAGTTTAAGAACTAATGCCAAAACAGAGTGTAAGACAACTTCCTGATATTTGCCTATGCTGCAAAAATGCTGTGGTTTCCTCTGTCTGGTTTAGACATGTCACAATTGTTTCTACTGCCTCTAAACCACCATCAATAGAAAGAACACAGCAAAAAGCCACTCTGAGATGTTTGGACATTTTGAATGTACATTTGGAGTTGCAGGAGATGATCACTGGGTATTTTAAGCTGCTTCTGGATTAGCCTTTTAATGAGTGCTCCTCATCCAACATCCTAGCTGGACAGAGCTTGGGGGCAAAATGTAGTACTGAAATGTGAAGAGAAGGCTCAGATGCTAGTACTGCTAGCAATTACATTCATGTTGTGAAAATTTGTATTGGATCACACATACATTACATGCTGGTCTTCAGAGAACAATAGATACAAAGAGATTTCAGTTGAAGTTTTCAATCTGATTTATTTCTGCTTTTAAAACATTGTGCATATTTCAGCACAATAAACAAAAATCTAAGCAGATGCCAGGAAGAATCCTCAGTTAATAATTTATTTCAGTTACTTCCTGCTATGTTCCATTAGTTAATTTGGGGAAACAAAGACCCTGTGGGCACTACACAGACAGAGCAGTTACCATGCCAGCAAACTTTGCTGGAACAAGTATTTCCACTAGGACAAAAATAGGAAAGCCTAGGTTCCCATAGATAAGTGTCATACAACACCTGAGTGCCCTTGCTATGATAATTCTTGCTTTGTATATCTTCCCAGTATTCCTATCATGGAGCACAAATATTTCTCAATGTCATATATATTTTCCCCTTCCTTTCATGCATGGAGATAGCTGTTTACATTTGCCTGTAAGAGAAACGTAGGAACTTAGTATCCTTGAGACATTATTGCTCAAGTTCTTTGTAAATTTCACTGAGGTATGGCAGCTGATGGAAAAGAAGGGGAATGGAAAGGAGAAGGTTGAACAAAAAGAGACAGGTAGATCTGCCACATTATCTTTGCTTTGTTGGGAAAAAAAGACTGACTACCATTCTCGGTCAATTCTGAAGACACTACAACCTCAGAAGTGCGTTTGAACAATTTGACTTCTCCTCCCCAACAGTCTTACAGAAAGTGAATAAGCAGAGGAGTGGCAGTTTAATTAGCCACACTGAAGGATGAGAAGAGAAGCCTCTCTGAAGCTTGATCTACTCAACATTCATCCTTCCAGTGTTTGAATGAGATGCGACAATGACTGGGCAATAAAAGAGCTTTCATGCTTACTAATGTTCACAGCCTGATTCCAATCATCACAGAAATGCTTTAAAATGTGAAAACATACTATTTGGTGGCATGACAAGTACAAGATGTCAGATTCTGGTTGCACAGGTATTCATTGTTCTGTTGCCATTAATACTCCCGATCAATGGCAATGGAAACTATTGGTGTGCATTAGTAACACATGAACAAGACAACTGAGAGGATTGCTATCAGTAAGGCTCCCTGTTCCCACAGAGACTGCCTATTCTCCTGGAAAAGAAGTGCTCCAAACAGAAGTCCTTTCAGGGTGTATGAAGGAGCTCTCACTTGTATGTAATCAGAGGCAGTGTAGAATGCTTGGAAGCATCAGCTATTCCAGCATTTAACTGCATTGGTCTGGCTTTTTCATTACAGGGAGGAAGAGGTAAAGATGAAGGATGCCAGTTAAGTTCTCTGTAGGCACCAGGGAAAGGAAGAACTTCATTCTGCTGCCCAGCTATTGCTCTGAGGGCAACGGGCACCCTGGCATGTGCAAAACAGTTCTGCATAGCTTTCCTTTCCAGTCATGGCTGCTTTTGTGAGCCTGTAGCCTGAACTTCTTCCTGTCACCCTTGGTCTGGCTCTGGCTGAGATGAATCACACAGTCTTTGCATACTGCACATCCCCAGGCAAAATATCTCATGGAAAAGCAACCTCAGTTTAGTCACAGCTTGAATTAGATCCACTCAGGCACATGCTATCGGGGGGGGGGGGGGGGGGAGGTTGTTGGTTTTTGTTTGTTGCCTATGTACTGGTTGTTAATTTTTATTGCTTGTAAACTTTTTCTCTATAAAATCTGTGTGAAAGCTGGACTACCATGTTACAGGAAAGTTACCAGATGGGGAAAATATGGTTGATTAAAGTGGCTGTTTCCATGTTTGCTCAGTGTTGTGACACATCTTCACATCGAGTAAGGTGATTGGCAGAGAAATAACAGCAGTGAGCACTGATGAGTGTATGTGTCATGTATAAAACGCCTGGAGCTGACTAAAGTTTGGGTTTTACTATCTTCACAGAGCTTCCAAGTCTGATTTATTACAGGTTCTGCTGGGGAAAAAAAAAATCAAAAATAAAAGTTACAGTTCCTGCTTTAGACTACCAAATGTAAAACGAAGAGAAAGCAGGAAGGCAGACTCAGACCGGGAATTAAGGTTATTGTAATATTAGAAGTATTCTGCAGTATGTACAATCCTATCCCTATTAGCCTCTTTCTTTCCATTACATGAAGGAGCAATGGTTAACCCTGGAGGTTTGGGCTGACCTTCCAAATCTGTCACAGAGGTTGAATACGATCTGGAAACTATGTCATCTCCTGTTCCCTCAGCATCCCATCTGCAAAATATGGATAACATTTCTTACCCTTTAGTCTTAAATCTTGCATGCCTCATGCAAGTTATTCTATGTGTGTATGTATAGACACAGAGAGAGATCAAGACAGATGTACACAGGCTGGTCCCAGTCACCTCTGATTTTTCTGGCCTCTGGCTGGTGTTATAAAGTGAGAATAAACATCTTTTAGTGGGGAACAAGTCTGGTGGCCAACTCCTTAGCTCACTTACTGATCTGCAAATGGATACCAACAAAAGCTGTGAGCAGCTGTTCCCCTGATGTCCCACAGGCAGCAAGTAGAGACACAGTGGATGGTTTTCAAGATTTACACCTTGGGCTCTATAAAGATTTCAAGAGGGCTTTTTTCATTAGTAGAGAAGGGACTGCCACCGTCCCCAGCTGCTGGGATGGAAAGCCCAAACACAGCTGTGTTAAAACTGCTCACTGTGCACAGGATCCACAGCACTTGTTACTCTCACACTCTTGGATACTGCAGCCCAATGATCTAGAAGGACAGTGGTGGCCATCCCCACTGCATCTTGTGCTTGCTGTGCCAGCCACTGCTTGTCCCACCTCATGCCCATCCTGAAAAACCTGTTCTTCAGACTTCCAGCCTGTACCTAGTTATCTTCTCTGTCAATTGTCTTGGTGGTTAATTTATATGCAGATTTAGGTGACTAGATAACCCTGTGGGATCTGACTGAAAAAAAGTCTTATTCCCAGGTCTCTGCTTTTCTACGGTTACTGCATCTGTGAGTACTGAAGTCCCATGGGGAAAAAATCAGCTGAAATGTAAGGAGAAGAAATGTGTTAGTAGCTCTTGCAGGGAACACATGCACAAGGAGAAGCTTCACTCCAACTGCATCAAAACCTGTGCTAGACATGCCCGCACTGTACAACAAAAAAATCCTCTTCCACTGGTTCCAGTGAGAGCACAGCTAAATCTGGATGTCCCAGAAGATTTCCCACAGTGAATTTTCCACAGCTGTGGCAATGAAATGATGATTAACCAAGAGACCATGGAGGGGCTAGACTAGCTTCTGAATTTCCCAAACAAAAATCCAAGTCAAGGAAGGACAAGCAACCAGAGGTTACTAGAATGCTAAGCCGCCATGATTACCTGTAGACCTCCTGCGTAATATGAGAGACTCTTGCTGTTCAAGAAAGATGGCTGTGCTGGTACCAGGGGGGATGTCCCCTGCTCCCAGCTCCAGATGCAGCAGAACCACCCCAGCCAGAGGCAAACAGCAGGCACTGGAGCTGGTGCTTGCACAAAGGGTGTTTCTGATGAACGCAACTTTCTTTTCGTTTTTCTCACCAATATTTGTGATACCTAAACAGGTGTTCTGCCTGGAAAAAGGCTTTGCAGTTCACAGTCATTTATAGAGGACCAAGCAATAAAGTACAAACCTTGGTGATGAATTTTATTTTAAGTAGTCTTATAAATGGCAGAATAACCAGACTTGCTCTGGCTTGATAATTTATGAGCTAGCTGACAGGCAATAGCTTAATAATATTCCCCTAGAGGGCATGAAGTGTTTTTTGCCAAGATGAACAGTCCTTCAGAGGTTTTTTAACTTTTCTAAGCAAGGCTTTTCCTCTCAGGCTTATTAGCAAAGGCTGCTTGCCCACTTGGGGCATATTCTAAGGGGAAAAACATGGTATGGGATAATTTCTGCATAAGAATATGAAATGCAATTTGACTGGGCAGCATGATGTCAAGCAAAATAACTCATTTCAAGGGAGGCTTTGCCATGACAGCAGTTGAATATTTAAATGTAACCACTGGCCAAAAATTCAATCAACAGGGCATCCCCTTTCTGGGCTTACTTTTCCGGGCCTGATACGCAGAGGGCAGGCATCTTTCCCTGACAGTTCTCCATCAGTCATTCTGAAAATTCAGCTGAAGTTTCTGCATTCAGCATCACTCAGAAAAAAAAAAAAAAAAAAAAAAAAGACAACTTTTTGTTAAATAATCTTTTGTTGGTGAACTTTGCAAAAAATTTGGAGATATAGAAAATGTATGTCCAAAATGAAATATACATCCAAATAAAAGGAAAAGCATGGCATAAACTATTATAACATTTAGTTCTAGATTTGAAGACATGACACAGCACTCTTAAAACCAAGAAAAGCTCATTCTGCTGTCATACTTGTTCCTTCCCTGCTTCCAGGTGTGGCAGCTTTCTGAACTGACTTCTGGCTGCAGCCCCATGGTCAGCCCAAGGCTGGTGCCCCATACAGACGACGATCCTGCAGAGGTCCCTTTATGGCATTTGGGAGAGCCATGCTGATGTGATGTGCATGAGGCAGTCCAGGCACTGTGACTGTGCATGCAAGCCATGTATCCGGAGGTCTGCGCAGTACTTGCAGATAGACAAACAGCGTGATTCTGTTCCTACGTACAAATAGCACAACCCATGTGGATGAGTTATTTCTTCTTTTTCCCGAGCTGAGAGCACAATCTGTTCTGTTGCCCGGTCCATTTAGGCTACACAGATAAAGACTTTGCAAAAGATCCTTGACCTAGCCACAGTGTTTTCTCAGTCTGTACTGAATTTCCGAGAAAAGAGACATGCTCCACCGGGGACAAATAGGAGTAGGAGAATAATGTCACTCTCATGCTAACAGCAGGTAAAATGCTGAAGAGGATAAAAAAAATCAAATTGTATTTGAGCTTTACAGAAACACAGGAACTGATTTAATGTACACTATTTTTTTATGTAGATCTCTGTTTGCGCACTCTGCTGATGTGGGAAGTAGCAGGGGCTGCTCCTCACATCACCAGGATCACCGGTTTCAAGCAGTTGTCATGCCCTCATTAGCAGTGTCCTCACTGGGAAGAGGTGTTTCAAACCCCAGCTGGGTAGCGTGAGACCAAGCACCTGTGACAAGCAGAGCTTTCTGCTTTGGCTCAGATGAGGGAAAGTCCGCACAGTGCCTGTGCACTGCTCCTGCATTGCCTGTCTCTTGCCACATCTCACTGCAGACAGGGGGCTAGCCCAGCCCTTAACCCACCCCTTAAGCATCGCTGTAGCACAGCTGAATAACATCTGCCTTGTGGCAACTTGCTTACAGTAGCCCTGAGCCAAAGTCCACAGGAGACCAGCTATTCCTACCCAGCACTGCAATGGCCCCATCCTGCTAAAAATCCATTCCTTTCTAGCCTGAGAATAGAGAGTGTGAGGTAGTGTATTTTTTTGTGGGTGGTTTATTCTTTTTTTCCCAGTCTCATTTATTTCCCATCACTGTGCCTGTGATTACTTTCCCTCCAAACCCTCCCTCTCCCTCCAGCCAGCTTGCCTTGCCTAATTCCTCCTGAGACATTATCAGCTGGGATGATGAGCAGCTGAGCTCCCGTATTACTGCTGACGCAGGCAGGCTGGCAAACAAGGCAGTGAGCGCTAGCCTGGCAGGGTTATGGCACTGAGCGAGGGAAGGAGGGAAGCTGATGGGCTGGCACACTGAAGAGTTTGTGGCTTCTTGTCATCACCTCCTTTGGTGCTTGGGCACAGGGGAAGACCCATGTGTTGCTCTGCCTTCTGCTCGCTAAGCAGCTCCTGGATCCCTGGCAGGTCTGAGCCCTGTGCACTCTGTTATGCTGGCAGCTTTGCAAATGGATTCAAGGCCTTTTATTAGTTGCTTTTTTTTCCCCCTTTGCATGAACCCCTAAGATGAAGAAACACATGTGGTGTAAGTGCATCAGGCTGCTCTAGCAGAAAATGCTGCATGGCTGAGGGAGGTGAAATGCTGTCTGAAGCAAGATGGAGTATGCCCAGAGCTCTTCATAGAAGGGCTTTGATTGGATCCTCAAATTTTTGCAGCATGCGTCCTGTGATAACAGTGGCAGTCAGGAGCAAAACCAACAAGCAGCCAGGGATGTGGTTTGCCTCTGCTGGCTCAGAAGCCTCACCAGCACCTGGCATGCTCTGTGTTGCTGGCACAATGTACCAAGGGTTAGAGCAAATCTCAAGCTGGTGGTGGCATGCAGAGAAAGCACCACAGTTCAAGGAGAGCAACGATCCAGGCTCCCAGCTTCATTCACCTCCAGTCTGTTTCACTGCTTAACTGTAAGCATTTGACACAGTTGATTTTGTACAGAGTAGTCGGTTGAAACAAATCCTGAGATTAAAATGGTGATATGGCTTCAGATTAAAAGAGCCCTCACTGTGGCAAAAAACTACAAAGGATACGTGAAGGTGTAGAACATGGTCCTTAAGGTTGGTTGCAACCATGTTGTTGAAAACTGCGTTTGAAGAAATGGCCACATCCTGCTGACCAACCAGTCAGCGTAGATATGTGTGCTTATGGATGCCCCAATAAATACTGAGAAAACAGAAGGATGCAGACTCCAGCTGTTGCAGTACAAGGAGAATTCAAGCACAGGCCAGGACAGCAGCCCTAGCCCCTCACCCTCTGTCAATCTGAACAGGCTGTTAGGGCCATGCAGCATCTCCTGTGATTGCACTTTTACCGCTCTGCTTTTAAGAGGAGAGATTTATGGCTTTTACAGCTTAGCAACTGATTATAGAGATAATGGCAGCAATTTGTCAGCAAGCTAACCTTTATAAAAACTTCCTAATGTGAAGATCTTCCTCTCACATAGTACATCTTAATATGAATAATAATAGTCTCATGAATTTTGCTGTTTCAGGTTTTCCCTGGGTTATGGTCTTTATTTCCCCTTTTTTTTTCTGCAGAAATTGAAAGCTCCTTGCCAAACACATCTCCTCACTGTGTGAGCCTGCAGTGCTGGCCAGGTAATTAACAACTTCATCCACAATCAATACAGAGAGTTTTTCTGAGTACGTGATGCCATGAGCAGGGAAATGAAGATAGATTTTTCCTGGGTAAGCTTTCCACAATATACCTGAGTGTTTACATGTCTTGCAGTAAATCTACTTACCGCCTTTTAATCATGATAAAGAAATCAATTAGTGATATTTTACTTGTCCATCCAAAACCTAATATGGAGAAGATTTATAGGGAAGCAGAGCGTACTTGACAGTGAATTACTGAATGGGGACTCGGGCTGGCCCCTGGCTCTACCAGACTGAGAAGCCTAGTTAAGACCTACTGTGCTGGACAGGTGTGAAAATACACCAGGCTGCCATCAGTCCCCTAGGCTTTGCTTTGTTCCTGTGGCAATAGAACAAAGAAAATGCTGTGTTTTTGATTAGCAGTATTACCATACAAAGGGGAAACTAGTCCATATTAGGGAGCCAATTTACAGGAACAGTTGGTTTACTTCCTGACAAGCAGTACTGCCTATGAGAGCCCAGTCCCAAGCACAGCTCCTGCTGATTTCAGTAGGAATGTGGTGTGAGTCAAAGGAGATGGCTCAGTTGTGCTCTATAGAGAAGCATGGTCATAATTATAGTAAGGATTATAACTGGAGATTTCCAAAGTCAATCCGGCCACTTCTGTTAACATCAGTAGCTATCTGGTGGCTAAATTCCCAGACTAATTCTTTTTTAACACCTCAGACATAAGACTCATCATTAGACAAATGCCATATCCTAATATATACTGCATCTTAAACACAATGAGAGCTTCAATCTGTTTTATAATCCCTGTGATATTCTTGTTGCCCACATACCAGGGAAGAAAAATTGATTGTAGGCAGAAGACTGCACGGATTGTTCCCCATCGGAAGGTTCTTGGTCTTCTTGTCCCTGAAAAGTGATAGGCTCGTGCAGACTTTTGATGCATGATGATATTTGTAAAATAAGTACTAAACAAATTTAAGAGGTCTGCTGCAGCTTTCAGTGCTGCAACTTAAAAAAAAATGCTGAAAGAAAATAGCATACTAAAACGTACCAAATTCATAAATAAAAAGGTCAATAAGCTGTGCAAAAACTTAAGCAGTGCAGAAGTTGATGGTCTCCAGCCAACCAAAAAAACTGCTATTTTCTTCAATGAAATTAAATTCGACAAAGTTAACAAAGTCCTTTAATCAAAAAGTTAACCACAATCAAACAAAAAAAACCTCCCTCCCTCCCAGCAACAACAGAAATCCCTGCCATACAGTGAAATGTGTATCAGGGAATTTTCTTCAGAGTTGAGTACCATGGAGGATTACAAGGTGTAATTTGTCCTCCAGTTGTGGAAGAAGGCTGAGTCCCCATGCTCACAGATCTGAGGATTCAGTCCATTGATTCTCAGGGCTTAACATTTCTCTACTCTTTCTTTTGCTCAGCCTACAGCATTTTAAGATTTTTAGGAGCTGTTGGCCAACACGTGCCCTCTGTCAGTAATTTTGAAACCTCCTAGGTTTCAAAAGAAATCTCATGGGTTCAGATCTTCCCCTCCTGAAGGAGTAGATAGCAAAATGGTAATGTTACACTAGTATGGAAAATATCTACATCAATACCCCGAATCTGAACCCAATGGCACAGAATGGCTTACATCCATCCACTTCAACTTTCTTTCCCTTCAAATGGGTTAACTCTACCCAAAGGGCCTACTGAGTACTATTCCTCTCAGACACCCACACCTCAGTCATGTCAGGATGCCCTCTGGCACAACACTCACTGGCTTGGGTCAAAACCAAGCCATGAAGTGGAGTAACAATGCAACATTACATGTGAGGGCATGGCCCTGGTATGATTCAACTTGCAAGAGTCCGTGCAAGAGAGAACGGACCCTTGCTTATGCCAATCCCCCATTTTCCTTTTTAGCAAGGTGCACAGTGTGGACCTGGTGACTTGAGTGAAGAACCTGTCCACAGCCAAGCACATGCACATCCAGTGAAACTGGAACCTGTATGATGCCTTCATTCATGGTGAGGGCCTTCAGCTCATGTTCCCCACTGGCACAGACAAGTTCCCTGTCACTGAGCAGCACCCTCAAGATGGTGTATTGCCTGGAGTATTTTTATGCTTATTCATTCTCCGGATCTGTTTTAAAAGGAGAGCACTGAACTCAGAGATGGCAGCCCATGTTTTCAGAGGTAGACTCCCCAGTAGTTAATTCAAAGAGGCTTGATCACTATTTACTCATTAATGTTTATAGATATGTAAAGGGTGAGTGTCAGGAGGATGGAGCCAGGCTCTTCTCAGTGACATCCAATGATAGGACAAGGGGCAAGGGGTGCAAGATGGAACATAGGAGGTTCCACATAAATATGAGAAAAAACTTCTTCACAGTAAGGGTAACAGAACACTGGCACAGGCTGCCCACAGAGGTTGTGGGGTCTCCTTCTCTGGAGACATTCAAAACCCACCTGCATGTGTTCCTGGGTGGCCTAATCCAGGTGTTCCTGCTCCAGCAGGGGGATAGGACTAGATGATCTTTAGAGGTCCCTTCCAACCCCTGACATTCTGTGATTCTGTGACTTTTGGTGCCTCAGTTTAAAGCAAGTTCCTCAGCTCCTCACAAAATCAAGCCAGTTTAGTTAGAGACCTACCTTTCGGTAACTGATTGGGAACATCATGACCTGACTTTAAACTGTAACGTTTTACAAAATTAGAGAGGTGATTTATGGGACAGCAGATACTTTCTTTTGTGAGTTCCTGAGTCTCCAGTGCATTATATCCTTGTAATGAGTCAATAAAACAAGCCACAGCTACAGCACAATGAATGTCAGGAGACGCAATGGACAGCAGGTATTCCTAATGATTTAAGTCTCTCAGACTCCTGAACAAGCACTTGAACTTCTTAGAAGTTTACAGTACTACACCGAATGAGGTAAGCGATTATTGGTACTTTATCTGCACGTTTTGTGCTGCAGTGAGATCAATACCATGTGCCATTGTCAGCCCTGCTGGAGGAGAAAGGCTGGTGGAGCCACTGTCTGGCCCAAGGGTGAGCACTGAAGGCAAAAAATGGAGAAATCTCTCAGGACCCAACGGCTCAAGGCAACTAATTGCACACAGATGACGTTTCATGGGAGTTCATAGAAGCAAAGCTTCACCCGCTGGTTGGATAAGCTTTATTTGAGATTGATTGCAGAGTGGTTACACATACTATCTTTGAATGGACAGAGGGGCTAAGAGTCATACAAAATCACTCCAGCTCACACAGATCCGTTGTGCTTCAAAGTAAAGTAGGGCAAGGCGGGGCACAGGTTTGAAGGCCCGGCTGAAAACGCTGAGCCTTTGTTATTATGCAGACCAGTGCCTTTCAGTTATTATTTCTTATGTTATTTATAGCACGACTCCAAACTGAGTACATATTTTGCTGTGGGGTAAGTAAAAAACTAAGAAGCGGCTCAGAAACCAGCCGGGGTCAAGCAGAAACCCAGCGCTTCTGCAGCGCGGCTCGGAGAGGAGGGCTGCAGGGCTGTGTCACGGGTCTGGCCGCGTCCTCCTTCCCGCAGGGAAGTGCCCGGACAGCCGCGGGCCCGGCCCTGCCATGAGGGAGGCGGCGACGCGGGGGGCTCCGAGCGGCCCAGCCGCAAGCGGCCCTCCCGCGCCGACGGGCGCAGGCACGGAGACGGCTCCCTCTGCCGAGCCGCCGCCGCAAGTGCACCTGGTGCATCTGGCCCAGGGTCCCGGCGAACCCTGGGCTTTTTGCTGGCGCTCTGAAGAAGACAGATCGTCGGTTTGGCGAAGAAGCGCTGGGAGCGCTCTCAGATGTTTGCCTGGATTGTGCTTTCACGAGACGAGGACACAGTGAATACGGGCAGAAGGTGTTCCGCTCCTCGGAATGACCGCAAAGCTGTCATATTTTGGTTTCACTGATGCAATGTTTTAGATTTTATGCACGAAATCGGCAGCGTCCAGAGTACACGAAAATCTACAAATCATTTAGTAAGGTAAACACTCGCTTAATTAGCTTATTCACAACGTTTATTACCTGTTGGCATCGGCACAATTCAGGCTTCTCGTTTTAGAAATCCCTCCGGGCAACAATCATCATTATGAATTGTTAGAAGTGGATGAATAACTCAGTGCCCAGATTGAGTTGGACAGTTCTGCATTGCCCCTGTACTATCGGTGCTAGCATGGGGAATAAATGACCAGGGCGAAACTGTTCTGTAGGCTTCTTTAAAAGTCGCTTAAAGACTTTCATTTACACTGTCTTCATATTACTTTCCCATCTAGCCATCCTGACAATATGAAAGCAGAAATGAAACCACTGGAAACCATGAAAAGGAATGGAATGATGCAGTGTGTGATCTTGATGTATCTGCAGGCAGTCGGTGTAATCGGGCATGTCACTGCCCTATCCTCACACATACTACTGGTGAAGTCCCAGTCTCCAGCAGATCTCCAGCTGAATTTTCCTGGGCAAGGACACAGCCTAACAAAATGTCTCACATCTGATTTGCAGCATTAGCCTCGTTGTATTAGTGTGTTAAATTATCTGGATGATAGCAACACACATGCTGATAGGTACCTGGGGGAAAATAATAGATCCCTTATTTTTGCTAAGGTCGCTGAGAAGACTGAAGTTAGAACGATACCTCCTCTTGACTTGTTTTTCTGTGCTTCTCTTTTGTAAGTGTTATGACAAGGAAGTATTTATTCTTTTACCTTAGCCAGATTTCTGGTGAATAAATCAGAATCATTAAGAGAAAGCAGATATGCGCATAAGCAGACATACACTCGCCATAAACAGCACTTGAATTTATCCACAGTCTATGTATAAATGGTATTTCAGAGTATCAGCTATCAAAAGAGTTTCCATCTGCAACATAGCAGCTGCAGTGTATTAAGACTCATGGGGGAGAAAATAATCAAGGGGCAGATACTGGTGGAGTCTTTGAAACTGCTACCACTAATTAGCTTATGTCAAAGTCACTCAAGCAAGTAGGAGAGATGTGCTGTTAGGAAAATCACCTTTTGCACTGGCACAATAGAAAAGTAAGGGAAAATGTTTTCAGTGATGACAGGCAATGATGCAAAGGTGAGTGGAATCAGCTTCTGATTCCTTCATTAGCTGAAACTCACATCTCATTATACATTTCTGTAGCTGAAGAGAAGATAGCATAAGCACTGGATTTGTAGCTAATTCCTGCTCTCATCTTTTTTCACTTCCCAAGAGAGGTGTTTTTAAGGGATGTGTATGACACTGGGATGTACAAGTTTTGATTCCCTTGTCTACTCGGTAAACGGAGCTGCAGTAGTTCTTGCCTTTCAGCATCTGTGGTTCTAGCTTCTGCCAACAGCTGTGTCCAGAACCAATTCAAGTTCTAGCCACAGTGCAAAAACACTTAAAAGCTGAAGGGTTGGAGCTGACTGGTGGTTTCTGGTATGGGCAGAGCAGAGACGAGGAAAGATGGATAGATTTTTTCATTCTCCCTTTAGGTTCCTTTTAGGCAGTTTATACTTTCTGTATGTTTGAAGCAGTCCTGGTGATGCCGTAGCTGACAGCTTTGACTGTTGGTAGCTGATGTCTTCTGCGGGTATACTTCCCACCTGTAAAACGTCCAGTTAGTGCTTGCCCTTAGGGAAAACTGCTGAGCAGAGGCACCCATGTTCAAAGGAAGAGTGAACATCCTGACCTGACCTGAAGTGACAGGTCCTGGCTGCACTCAGACCTGTGCCTTTGCTCAGTCTCAGATTAACCTGCTAGCTTCTGAACTGCCATCCCTAAGCACATCCTTACTAAGGCTCTCAGTCTTACCTGAACCTCCTGCACACACCTGCCTCTTTTCTGTTATTTCAGCTTGCAACATCTTCAAAGCATCTTTCCTTTATGCTATTGTATTGCTTCCCGTCTTTGTTCTCCTTTGAGATGGGTGCTACAATAGCATCTTGTTTTTCTGCAAATAACCAGAATAATTAAGTCATTGAAACATTACCTGGACATTGACTCTGTTAGG
This sequence comes from Numida meleagris, assembly GCF_002078875.1. NCBI lineage: Eukaryota > Metazoa > Chordata > Aves > Galliformes > Numididae > Numida > Numida meleagris. The sequence goes on along the minus strand of NC_034411.1, from coordinate 47,338,682 downwards.
GCTGATTCAAGAAATGAATGTGTGGAAAGAAGAGCTCCAGAAGTGAGATTTCTCTAATTCTGCAAACTGCTGTGTGATTATGCAAAGCTGTTCTCTTATGTTTTCTGCCAGACAAAATATGTAGACACTTTTCTTGCCTTTTGGAGAGGAATTGCTGTGCATGTGCATAAATGCTGTATCTCTTCCTTGAATTAAAATGAGACCTTACATAGCTGGTAAATTGCACATTGCTGGGGTGAGCAGACTGGCAGCTCAGCACTGAGCCTCATTTCACAGCACATTGCTTGTCTCAGCAGCGAGGCATCCTGGAACGGACTTGGTCTGGTTTTTCGTCTGTAACTCATTGTGTAAATGCCAGCCAAATTAAAGCAAAGCAGATGGGACCAGTCATTTGAAGATTAATGAAGCTACTTGCATTATAAAGTAACTCGAAGATATGTATTTTAATGAAAAAGATCCTTTCTCGTTCCTAATAGCTGGTCAAGAAGAAAGGATCAAGCAGTGAAAATAGCTGAAGCTTAGCAGAACACACCTACAAAGAGTTATTAAAGTGATTAACTCATTACAGAGTTAATCCCCATTAAAAGGAATTATCAGTCAGGGACTGATAATCAGTCATTTCTTTTTCAGATTCCTACATGACTTTTTGAATGCCACCATTTTTCTTAAAACACTGAAGTAAAGCAAGCAAACACGGAAGAAATCTTCAGGGATTATTCACTGCACATGCTGAGAGGTTTTCATTCTTCTGCGGCATTTGCAGTGTCCTCTGGAACTTTCCAGAACTTCTGCTGAATGGAAGTTCCTGAATGCTTCACTCTGTATGACGGCTATACACTGCATGGAGGAGAACGGGGTATCAGGAATTAGTACAGCAAGCAATTCCTTTTTGTTTTACCTCTTCAAAATGAAGCAAATCCCTAAAGAGGTCCTTGAATGTGTTCCCCTGTACTGAAGAATCACTGGTTATCTTTAACCAAAATTAAAGCCAGTCACAAAGACTGACTGTGAAATATGCCATCCAGATCGAGCTATCTTGTCTTGATTCTGTAAAGGGCTTGACCGCATGTTTCAGTCTCTTGCTGAAGTCCTTTGCTGAATAAGAAAGAAAATAATTTAAAGCTTGTTCTTATGCCTCTACTGAATCTGGCACTGAAGGTTGAGCAGAGTATAAACAGCAGCAACTACTCATATTCTAGAGCTTTTCTTACAGGAAATCTAGGGGAAATGTAGATACTTGATGAAATATGACATATTTCTTAAAAGTACCACCTGTAAAAATAGAATTTGAACTACTGTACTGAATACAGGCAACAAGTTCCTTTGATATAAGGGCTGATTAAATTTCACGAAACTGTGATACTTAAAAGCAGTCATACTCCAGAGGGTAAAAGGACAAAAGTGCTTTATCCCCGTGTATGCACAATTTGACTTTTGGGCAACTTGGTCTAAAAATGGGAGGCAAAAATAATTTCATTTTATAGACATCTGATATTTTTACTTGTTTTCCTTACAGTAAAGTGCTAAACATGATGGCTTCTTGTATTATTCCAAAGAATTTCTTTGAAATACAGGCATGTTTTGTTGTAATTTTTGTTCACATCTACCCACCGACTTAGCCTGCAATGTAGTGCACGATGTAAAAAGCTGTTGTGTTGATGTAAAACTGAGCTTTTAGAAGTTCCATTCATCATCTGTTTTCTGTGTCCCATGTATATGAATTCTTTGGCACAATCTGAACAAGGCTGTTTGTCTCCCTGGCTCCACTACAAAAAATGTGGATGTTTTGTTTTTGTTGTTTTTCCCCTCTGGAATATTCACAGGGATTTAAAAAAAAAAACACAACTGTGCTTTTCTTAAAACATGGCATGCTCCATAGTACATGCAGTTAAACAGTGTGACCGTAACTCACTCCCTCATCATACCCACATCATTGAATAGACAAATAAGCCAACAGAGACACAGCAGATTCGGACTATGCTACATTACTCTTTATAATAAGGAAATTATGAACCTCACAATTGTGCATAACAGCAGAACTAGATTTGTTAACGTAGATCTGCGTACACTGTGTCGAGTTCAAGTCAGTTTTATAACTGTTGTGATCATGCAGGTTATTAGCTGCATTTTTTGACATTTAGATGTCAGTTATGCTGGCTTCTGGAATTGGACTGATTTTTACAACAGAATGTCATTATAGCACTTGCAGTGACATCAAGAACAGAACTTCAGCTTGATCTTCCTCTACAGAAGCTCATTAGAGATTCACATAAGAAGACAACGAACACGTGCTATTGCCATGGAAACAAGTTGGAATATTACAAAGCAGTATAGCCCATATTCCAAAATAGAGAGGACAAAGTCAGAGCAATTATAGCACAAGACTGACAGGCTTTTTATTTGCAGCCTGTATGGGTCAAAGCAAAACCTAGCTCCTGCTCTTTGAAATAAACATCATCAGTGCAGTTTTAGGACTCTGGTTTCAATCCCTTATTTGCAAACACAAAAACAATCCAGTGAGTTTAGTTTGTGTTTTATGGGAGGAAGGAGGCCAAACGAAGGAAGAGGCATCACAGCAGGTGTGTAGGTGTGGCAGCGTACAAAGAACAGACATAACAGACTGACAGAGAAACGAGTCAAGTTCAAGTCAAGCAGTGAGGTTCTAATAAAACAGAGGTGAGCAAAACCAGCAGAAGCTGAACCGCTGGTATGTCGTTATGATTCCGAAGAAGAAAGGCTAGTTTCAAACGTGATGGCTACCCAGTATCAGTGGCCAGGAAGCAAAGGGTAACGTTTCTGGTGATTCGTGTTAAATAGGTGACTCACAGTCTCCCATGTTGCCTAGATAACGGAATGGACATATTGTACATATACGACATGTAGGCAGTCTAACTTCCCAGACTTCTGCATGTGACTACAAAGACAGAGAGTTCTTTAAGCCATTTATAACAGCTCCGTCTGGTCTAGAAACAGTTTTCAGTGTTGTAAGAGCTTTAATCATTCTCTCTGACTACAGAGTGCGAGCTATTGCACATATATTTTTTGTGTTTGATGACCGTACTAAAAAGTTTAAGAATTCTGAGCGGAAGTATCTTACCCTTCATGCAGAAAGCCTGTGACTGCCACTTTATTCACATACAGGGTCTACTTTTAAGAAACACTTTTAAGTTTCAGCTGAGCAATCACTTCTTGCAAAGACACTGGGGGGAAGAAAACAAAGTTTAGGAAAGAGTAACAAGATTTTAGGGAGTATTCAAGATGCCTTAGATGGCTGTGCCATGAGTTTGCCACTATAGACAGTTATTGTGAGATTAAAAATCAGTTATCAGAATGATGCCAGATGTGAAAGAGAACAAATACTATGGTACAGGGATAGTTTGTGTCTACTAAAGCAGCCTTTGGGAAGTCTTCCAATGCCTACATAAGAGATATGTGGTATGCCACTATTTAATTAATGACTTAAAAAACTGGTAGGCTGCATTCACTGTTCCAACTCTGGCTTGTTTTTGACTGGTTTTGTTTTGATTGATTGTAAAAACAGGATTAAAGCATGATTTTGGGAGAAAACTGAATGGGATACAGATGTATATTGCAAAATTTTATTTCCAGTAAAATGTACAAAAGTTAACAGTGATGAGTAGCACTTATAAAAAGCAAAATATCAAACACTGTTAAAAAAAATACTAGCTCAATTTTTTTTGGTAGAACCAAGCAGAGAGATATAACGTGTTACACTTGAAACAAACACTGGAAAATAGCAATTAGTCTTTTTAATCTAGGCATATAAATTTTATTTCCCAAACAGCTAAGTAAAATTCTGTAGTATTTCCTACTACTTTCTTTTCGCTAAACCTTTTCCTTGCTTTTTTTTTTTCGGCGTATCTTGGCTTTTCTTCTCTTGCTCTGTTTGCAGCATTGCATCACGAGCTTCCAATTCCTCACGTTTTTTGAGTTCAGCCTTTAGCAGCTTGCTTCTGTATGCTTCCCGAATGCTGTGAATTCTGCCTCGCATTTCATCTAAGGATGCCTAGGTAGGCAGAAACAAAAAGCCACACCCTTACTCCAACACATGAATCTGCGTTTCATCGCAAGCAACTGCATCATTTAGGTTGTATTTCACTTTCTGACAGTGTAAGTACAGGTAAGGCACCTCTCCTTTCTTTTTTATCTGGTCATGCATTTTTATTGATCTCTCACAGGGACACAGATATGTGTCAATCTTTTCACCATGAAGAAAAAGACAAAGTTCATGAAAATCCTTTTTATAAACTGCTGGCTGAATAAGCTAATTGTGTGGAAGGAGTGGGGGCAACAGACTAGTTACCCATTTGGGTCTAGCATAGATTCAGTCACTGACTTATGTTGTTGTCTTAAACAAGTTCCTTGAAGAATAGTTTTCAGAAGTACTGAAATAGTTTAGGAGATCACATCACAGATCTTATTTTCAAAAGAGACTCAAGGAGCCTAAATCACACTGACCTCCAGTGAGACTTAGGCCAGGTGAGACTTGGACACATAACATTTTTTTTTTTTTTTTTAACATTTCTATCCTGAGAAATGGGGATACCTGAAGACATTTAACATAATTTTCTGAGGTCTACAGATGAAAAAACAGTAAAAGTACTAATCAGCACAGTATGCATATTCACAAGTAACTCTCATTTTAAATTACTACTGTGAAAGATTGTAAATGTAAATGTTTTCTAGAAAGAGCTGAGGAACTGCTTTAGAAACATTTGCCATAATAATGTATGTTAGACATCCAAAATCACAGCAACATCTGAAAACGTGGACACATTATTATCAAGGATTAGGAATCAGTCAGTCACTGGCAGAGGACTACGGCACCTTGTAGGCTTGTAGCAAAGTATTACAAATGAAGCTGGGTGTTTGTTAAGGAGGCATTTTCAAGAGATTTCTGTTAAGAAGTTGGTTAAATCTAAGATTATTTTTACTGTTTTCCAATTTTAAGACTCTAAAGAGTCACTAGATGATTTTTAGTTGTCATTGTATCACCTCTACATGACAAAACATTTTGCTCCTGTCAACAATCAAAGGTTAAGCCAATTTTATTAGGATATTTGTACCAATTCCATGTACGATCATAGAATCACAGAATGTACTGGGTTGAAAAGGACCTCGATGATCATCTAGATTCAACGCCACTGCTGTGGGCATGGTTGCCAACCACTAGACCAGGCTGCCCAGAGCCACATCCAGCCTGGCCTTGAATCCCTCCAGTGATGGGGCATCCACAACCTATCCATTGATCGAGTAATCTTAACAATGGATCCTTCACTAATGATAACAAAAGTATTATTTGTAGCCATGTTTCTTTAAGAATTAATAATGCAATTGTCTGTTGGCATCATGCATATTCCAGGAAGGCTCTATTCTCCAACTTTGCTGTAGGACATACAAGGAGCAACTCCCTCTCTTATGTAATTATCTTGTTTTTGTTTTTGTTTTTTTAATTACTTTTCCAAGCCCCCCAATTCCATAACAAAAACCAACTAAACAACAACCACCACCAAAAACAACAACAACAAAAACAGAGCATCTGGTCATATATCTAAAACGCTCAACTTATTGTCACTTTAAAATATACTATTATGGAGACAGTCTTAAAACTGCATTTGCAAGGAACTATAACAAGAACGTAACAAGAATATTTAGAACTTTGTGTATTTTTTTCTTAGAGGCATTAGTTCTAACCATTGTTCAAGTAAGATTTAAAGCTTGTATACTGATTCTAATTATTGATACTTAATACAAATGTTTAAAGAATTGTTGATCAAGATATTCATTATAGTGGTGGATATTACAGTAACACTTACTGGAATGTAATCTGGAAAACGTACCTGTAGATTCTCATACATTTCAAGTACATTTTGCTTCAACAAAGCTCTGGCATGTTGTTCGATTTCTCTTTGTTCCAAAGCCAGTTCTCGAAGTTGCCTAAAATGGTTAATTTTTTCCACTTTACGTTTCTCTTGCTGTTGAATTATAGAATCATTTCTTAGCACAGATTCAGGCATTGTTTTCCTGAAGGAAACAGAAAGATATTCGTCTCATTTCCAGCACAGTTTTGGGTGGTTTATATTTTGCTTAGTACCTATATGCATATATTTTGTTTATATCAAGCGAAATAACCATTGTACAGTTCGATAGAGTTAAGGGATCACTTTTCCTCATCTTATACATAACACTGATGAGGAAGTGCATTGCTGAGGCCAGGTCGTCTTATACTTGAATGTCTACTTTAAAATACTGGTAAAATCACGCTCATCTTTGAGCTCTTGAAAAACTCCTACATGTGACACTTATTTTTAATTTGCAAGAAATATCCTAGTTCAGGAAGTCTTTGGTATTATAATTTAGCACTGAGACAAATGTATTTTTTTTCCATTGGCATAATGGCAGTTAAGTGGATAATATATTGTTGTAATTTGACTCAAATGACTCGTGTTAGAGTTGAGGAGCTGAAGACAAATTAAATCCCTCCAAAACTCAATCCTATGGAAGATACTTTGCCATATTTTCTGATCTTTTAGTGTTATTAATTTCAATATAACACTGTTTTCCCTTTAAATTAAAAGTTGAACCTGGGGAATTTTTCAGCATGTTCTAAAGTTTTTGAGCATGAGTGAGTTGCATAAATGCTACACTCAATATAGATGGACTTATGCATGAACTGGGTTCTGTCTGTAGCTCACCAAACATGCAGGTGTATGCATACAAGGTAGATAGGATCATCCTGACACGTGCAATAAAGAAAATATTTATTTTGAATAAGGAATATATATTTTTTTCAGTTATTAACTAAATTGCATTTGTTAAATGTCTTATTAGAATCTAGCATCATATCACGACAAACTTCACATGCACTTCTTTCAAGATAACCACTGAAATAAACATATTTGGCTGTGTAAGCATTTCGTTAAGGATTTTATGTCACATTTTCATTACAGGAATACAACTCCTTTAACAAGTATAACCTTAAAGAAAGGGCATACATTATAACAGGATGTAGGAAAGCATAGGTTTTAAAAAACACCTATGTCAGGTAAATCAAAGTGGGAAACGATCAGGATGCCATCTACACTCACTACTACATGATTCTACATATACAGCATAAAGGACAGACAAAACACGGACCAGGATTTTCACAAAAACATTGAAAAGTATGTGACAGCATTGTTGCTTACACCAATGACATGTGAAGGACAAAGTCTAAATTCACATCTATTATACTGTATCCAAATATGGAGGTACAATTGCTTATAAATATATTGCACTTACTAATTCCTGTATACTAAAACCCTTAGTCAGACTTTCAATTTGGTGTTTCACTGCCATTAATTTTTCCCTGCTACAGTTTACCTCATGTAAGGACTAAGGTCTATAGGCTCCCATTTTTTTTGCTGCATTGGTAAACTTGAGTCAATAGCTGTTTGTGATGCTGTCTTTTCTGTAGGAAGAGAAAAAGAATCTACAACAAAAAAGATTCAATTGGTTATTCAGTTATGACAGGAGGGTCCATCTAAAATGTAACGTAGTTGTTTTCCTCTTTTGGCTCAGCAAAATATCTTATTAAATGAGAACACAGATTGGAAATGCTTTTTATTTCTAATACTTATAATAGAATCAAAGATGCTGAAAAAAAAAACCAACTACATATGCTAGCGTGAAATTTGTGTATGTACTTTAGATAAATCAACACAATACATGATGGAGAGTAAATATAAGAAAGAATAATCAATTTTAAATGCCTAAAGAGTAAATTTTAATCAGCAAGGAATCACATTCTTTTATAAACAAAAAAACTATAAAAATCTGATCACTCCTGTATATATCTCAAAGAACGATATTCTCTTTTGGGCATGTTTTGTTTGGGAAAGGCCAATCTCCAAAAAAAAGGTCCCATGACAATTTAAAATTGTCAGTCTTCAGTCTTAGAATGATTTAACCACACGGATGTTAACTGAGTTATGTTTTAATGTAGACTTCTCAAAATACAGTGACACATTTGATACTAAGCATGCCGTAATGCTGAGCTGTGTTGTGATTGTTCCAGCACTTTGTCTTCCAGTTCAGAAAAGCCTGTGAAATTTGGTGAGATTTAATGATGTCTGCAGTAGTTTGCTTCCATAAAAATTCTATTTATTGTAGTAATCAATTGAAACATTTACAAATCATTTAAAAATATATTTCTATACTAATGACCACTGCTTCCAAATTTGAAATTGAGGGAGTATTTTCCACTGAACTTCCAGAAAGGTCATCTTAATTTAGGGTTGGAATTCTAGTGTGAAAGGACTGCCTAAACTTGGCTTAAGGGTAACTTAGCAGACTCTGAGAGCCATGAGGCTGTATCCGTGTCTGAGGCTGGAGCAATGCAACAATTAAAACAGAGGGTATAAAAGAAGACAAAGACTAAGCATGCGATTGTGTATTTGGACTCCACTACTGAGACTGTTCTCTCCATTTACTAACAGTATTTAATGGAGATGTCTTTGTCAAGGAACTGAATGACTTATGCAGGATGCTTTAAATCCTATTTAATTTCACATTAAAACACTGGTTGTGATATGTATGCGATGTATTTGAAAACTCATAGTAGGAAAACCTGTATCATGAATGTTTTTTTCTGAAATGATTAATATCCCTTTATATTTTAAGATTATAATGCTCAAAATGAAGATGACAAGCAGAACGTTACACCCTTACCTCTTCCTTCTGATTTGGATGATAAACTGGCAACGTCCATCCCAGCTATGGGCTCCTCAGAACCTCTCGCAACATACTTATTAATAAACCGCATGCGTTCCTGAAAAGCCTACAGATCAAATTTTTAATCCAGATAAGTCTTCCATTGAATACTTTAATCCCAAATCATTTTCTGAAGTAGGAATCTATCAGCGATCAATGGGACAGCAAATCTTAGAACCCAGCACGTGTTGAGATACGATACTACTTTATTATTACTAGTGAGTATATTTCACTGGTTTGATCTATGGAAACATCACTTCCGACAACATGAATAGCATTAGTGAGACAGCAGATGAAAAAAAAGATAAACAAGAGGAATGTGCTTCGGGTCAGTCGTATTCAAATCATCACTGCAGTAGTTTTTTTTTCCTGAAATAATGACCTGTCAACATTAACCATACAATTTTTCCAGTAACATTCAGGAACTTTTATATGTTTAGTTTTAATCTGCTGTGTAGAGGAGAAATAAATTGTCACTGGTATTTAAAGTTTATCTAATTTAAATTGTGTTCTGAGCATATGAATAAGAACCTGTAAGTAAACCTCAGTGAAACGGTAGCTGAGTAAAATGAAAAGTAGGCAACACTTGGGAGGGTTTGACTCTTCTCAGTGCATACTGGCTATATTTAGTAAGTATCCCAGATGAGAAAAAAAATGCTGTCAGTAACAAACTTAACACCAGAATGCAGTATGCAACTCTGCCTGGGGCAGGAATCAGAAAAGATGCTAGAGTTCCCATTACAAGAGGCTTGGAATATGTACGCTAAAGATCACCATGCAATGAACTACTGGAAAACCCCTAATCTCTCAGTAATTTAAAATAATATTTGGATTAAAAAAAATAAAACTTTGAAAGTAAGGTCTATTCCCTCATAGCTGAATAGAGGTTCAGAACTTCTCTCACCGCATCTCCTTAGGGAGCCAGCACTTCCTCCTAGGAGCTCCTGCAGCCCGGCAACTTGGACCTCCTCCTGAAGAATGGGAGCCAGGAGTGCAAACCCTTTCAGGCTCAATTGCTTCTGATGCTTAAATACAGACATCACCACTCTGCTTGTATTTTCAGATGGTGATTTAGGCTCACTGGGCTTTCTCTTAAGGGCTCAGATTGTCAGAACGGGCAGAGGAGCCAAATGTCACCCTGGAAACAGGCAACCAATTTCCAGGGTAATTGGGCGTGTGATGCTGGAGAGGAGTGACCAGGAGGAACAGAGAAGGGAAGCTACTTAGTTAGAACAGCAGACCCTCGAGTTAGACCTTCTTTTTTTTTCATTGGTTTTTAAACCGCCTAAGGGGCTGTTAAAATGGAAACCTTTAGTTGTAATTAAGTTGATTTTCAGAGTAAAAAAAAAAGGCAACGGTGATAGAACCAGCATTCTAGAGAGACTGTGCACATCAAAGGGAAGACATTTCCAGCTCATCTTCAGGAAAATGTGCTCACATTTTCAGTCTCAGCACAGCCAACCAAATCTGCAGAGTAACGCATCTCTTCTTAGATCAGAACGTATAAAGTAGTGTCGGAACATTTAATGAAGTTTGCATATGCTGAAAAGAGAAAATTTGCAAGCATAGCTGGGAAGACCTATTACTGAGGCTTCATTTCTGAGAGGTACCTTTAACACTGTTGTGTCAAATGAGCATTTGACACATCTGAACTAGTATTGCTTCTCTAAAACAGTGAATTCATACAGAGCAGCATATACAGGCTCATGGGTACCTGCAACTTGGAATGAATTTGGGAATCCTGGATGTAGGAGACAATTAGATTGATGATGTGATCGGGAGCCAGTTTATCTTTCTGGCACATGTATAACAGCATATTTCATAATATATTCTCATAATGTCCATACTGAACATTCAGCTTGACACAAGTGACAGCTTTGCAGTTGTGTAGAGGTAGTGGGTGTTGTAAAGAGAAATATTTTTTCTGTTCAGTAAAATAGAACCTTAAAGTCTCAATGATCTCAAGAAGTCTAAAGTAGACGATGTGGATTTCTGCCCACAAGTCAGCACTTTTGATACTTCAGGCTGTGTAAAATTCCCCACCTTCCACAAAGTGGTGAAGAGGGGAGTCATGTGAACTCATTTCTCTGTTGTGAAAACTGCTGTGCTATCACAACAGCTCCGCAACTTGTGAAGGCACATTACCACGCAGATTGCACTCTGATTACCTTGACAGCTCTTCCTGGCTCTGCAGACTCCCATGCTTGCTTCATGGCTTTGATCTCATCTTCTTGTTGGGTGTCTCTCTTCACCTCCAGAATTTCCACCTCTCTCTGCTCACTAACGAGACGTAAAGTCCAGTATGGTTTGTTTATAGCATCTTGCTGAATGTGGAAGTACCACGGACATAATTATTGGTATTTATCGGTATTTATCTGTGATCGCTATTTCAGATGAAGCTCTGTATACTAGTAATTTTCATGACTGGTAGACTTATACATTGATAGAATTTGACATTCATTACTAGACAAAAACTGTCTGCCAAAGGAAAGGAAAATTATTTCGTAACATTCCGAACTCTTTGAGGCCTTTTGTATACTTCTCTTCCCTCATCCCCATACGCTATACAGCATGCTCTACACTTCAAGTTCTTCTCAGCAGTCTGAATATTTGTAGCAATTTTATTTATTCATGCAGTTATCTTTCTGTCAAGCTTTTTTTTTCCCCTTCCCTTTCCTTCCCTCCAATTGCCTTTTTTTCCCTTACCAGAAGTCTTCTTATTTTTAACCAGAATTTTTGTATAGAGATACATCTTGCTCTGTCTTCTCAAACATCAGGGTCTTTCCATTCACTTCCCAAATTCTATAAACTATTTTAATGTGCGGCTTCTCCAGAACCATAAGATACAAGTAGTGCCCAAAGGGTAAGAGACTGTTCTGCTGCCTCACCAATGAATGAAATATTGTGCTGCACATACTTCTGGAAAGTGTACTACCTCTAGAAGCCTGAATCCCAAGATTTAGAAGAGATAGATTGCTCAACTTTGATTTGAGACTAAAGACATCTTCCTAATCTGCAGGCAGTATCCTCTTGAAACTTGCTTCTGTTTTAGCAACAGACTGAAGAACTTCCGCAGCACCTGTAGCATAGCCCATCACTGTAGCTGAAGGCAGAAATCTGACACAGCCTGAAGCTGCGTGACATTTACGTGGCCAGCTTTCTCAAACACCGCCACTCTGACTGCTCTGGAAGAAGGGTTAAGGCACTGTTCCTGAAATCTGTACAATTAAGTGTGGATGTGAATTATACAGAAGCTTGCTGTTCAACAACTTAGTCAACCAAACAACACTGTAGAAATTTCTTCATGAAAAACTCTATGGAAATGCCCTCCTCTTGAACTACTTCCAAAAAGCATGAAAAAAAAACCAAACAACCAGGAGGACCTGTCAATTTCTTCGCCTTCCATTAATCTATGTGCAATCCATAAAGTCAATTACTCCTTTAAAAGCTGGTCAACCACAGCACACTCAGACCATCCTACCACAAATGAGAAGAATTTGCAAGTAGGCAAGTAAATATCAATTTTTATGCCACTAGATATCCACGAGCTAATGACAATTGTAACATATAAGACAGGAAAGACCTATTTTATTTCTCTGATGATTCTATGAAAACCAGTACAATTGACTCTAATTGGACATCAATATGGCAAATTAATGGAATTTAATAAACCTTCAGAGACAGAAAATAGACATTCAGAAGAAACAATCAGTGGTTGCTTTACACATAAGCAAATAAATGAGCACATCTCTAATGCACAATACAGGTCTTTTGCATGTGTAACTCAATCACCCTAAAGTGTAGAACATGAAGGTGGTAAAGCAGGGCATAGAGAAACAGAGGGAATACACTAAAAGTGCTAGTAATTCTAATCTGCAGACCTGCAAATACTTTTACATTTAGTACAATGATTTCACATTCAAAAAATCTAAGTATTTATATTTGTTCTCACCTGAAATTCAGGTTGAAATACAAGAGACATAAGTGATCCTTTTTCTTTATTGGACTTCTCTCTTTCTGTCTTCTCAGCTGCTTTATCTTTTGATTTTCTGGTTGACTTAGGAATACCTGCAGACCTTTGTCCTTCACAATGATTGGACTTCAGGAGAAAACCGTGCTCCTCATGCTTTTCACCATGTGCTGTTCATACACAGTTATGATGCACGATGAATTAGAAGATACCATTATCATCCATAAATGTGTTTACCCATATAATATCCAGGATGGAACATAATAGCACAAAACAGCCACAGGAAAAACAAAGAAAAGTCTTATGTAATTAGTTGATACTTTAAAGTACTACACCAATATTAACTGTTGGACCAAGAAAGAATTCGGAGACAATAAAGCCTTTAAAAACAAGCTTACAGGGTAGACATTATGGCAGCTTTATTTGTCCTTAACAGCATTTTACCCAGGACTTAATTATTGGTTTACCATGGTCCATATGAATAACTGCCCTATTGTTCCATGTATAGGTCAGTCCAAAGAGGAGATTGCTGTTCTGTAGCTAGCAATCTGATTCTTAGTTCTCTTACACAATCTCTGTCAGAAAGGTGAGAAGCTCAAATTAAGTAAAGCTGATGTTCTCATTGCCTCAAGTACCTGTAAGCCTGAAAGACTGAAGAGCAGAACACACGCATACCGAAAAAAAAAATCCAAAAATGTGAGGAAGTTAAGGCAACAAAACATATTTAAGACTCAGTGTGTACCTGGGAAAATCAAAATGATCATTCTCAGAACAATCAGAGAAATTTTCGAATTAATTACTTAATCAGTACATGAATATGCTATATGTATGATCTTCGCCGTTGTATGATCTTCAATAGAAGAGCTGAGAACTAACATTTGTATCACTTTGATTCTGCACGTCTTAGCTAGTAGAAGCTGTTAACAAGATTTTTTTTCATGCCATGTTCTTGTTATAAAAATAAAATAGAATAAGTAAAGCCTAAAATAGCATACAGCTTTAATAGCATAGGAACACAGCAAATGAAATAAGCTGGACTGGGTCCACAACAGTAAAAGATTGAAGATCAGAGACTGATATCTCTATTTCACTCCACCTTCATGCTGCTTGAAACATTAAAACAAATGCTGAAAAACGAGATTTGATCAATGCAATCAAACAGGCAATTTCTCTTGGAAAAAAAAGAGGAAACGAGTCTGAAGATAATAACAAGGCACCTTTCACTTAATGCTGTGTTTCTTTCCTCAGTGGAAAGAGGTTAGATCACTGTGCTGCTTGATTTGATCCAAAGTCCACTGAAGATATTCCACTGGCTTTAATGAGATTTGGATCAGATATTCAGTGTCAGGGTAATGTGGAAGTATGAACTGGTAAATTTGAAAGATATAGAAGCAAATTTATAATACATGCATACTAACTGCATGTACAAATATATATGACATACTTGTATATCGCATCATACATGAGTTTATGTATAAATTACATCCTTACCTCCTTATGCTACTTAAATAATGTACAATGGTACCAAAGAGCTACGTTCAAATTCATTCAGTGCAATCAAAACATACAATAAAGAATGAAAGCAAAATTTAAAGTAGTCTCCACAAGTACTGAAAATAATAAAACATCTCCAGAATAAATGCAAATATAAAATAAATACTGATGGCATTATCTGAAGTTCTAATATCATTATATAAAAGGCTTTCCATTTAATTTCATATTGTCATAACATATTAGGAGACAAAGACTATCTATTTAAAGGCATACAACAAACTTTGGCTTCTATAAAGATTTTATAACTCTGAATTTCAACATTTTGATGTTCTAGACTTATGTACATTGAGAAGTTATTAAATGGGATGAGGTTCGACAAGACCAAGTGCCGGGTCCTGCACTTCGGCCGCAACAACCCCAGGCAACGCTACAGGCTTGGGGCAGAGTGGCTGGAAAGTTGTATGGAGGAAACGGACCTGGGGGTATTGGTTGATGCTCGGCTGAGCATGAGCCAGCAGTGTGCCCAGGTGGCCAAGAAGGCCAATGGCATCCTGGTTTGGATCAGAAATAGTGTTGCCAGTAGGAGTAGGGAAGTCATTGTCCCTCTGTACTCAGCCCTAGTGAGGCCCCACCTCGAGTACTGCGTCCAGTTCTGGGCCCCTCACTGCAAAAAAGACACTGAGGCCCTGGAGTGTGTTCAGAGGAGGGCGACGAAGCTGGTGAGGGGTCTGGAGCACAGGCCTTATGAGGAGCGGCTGAGGGAGCTGGGATTGTTCAGTCTGGAGAAGAAGAGGCTCAGGGGGGATGTTATCACTCTCTATAACTACCTGAAGGGAGGTTGTAGTGAGCTGGGGGTCAGCCTCTTCTCTCTTGTAACTAGTGACAGGACGAGGGGGAATGGCTTCAGGTTGCACTGGGGGAGACTTGGGCTGGACATTGGGAAGTGCTACTTTTCTGAAAGAGTGGTCAGGTGCTGGAATGGGCTGCCCAGGGAGGTGGTGGAGTCGCCATCCCTGGAGGTGTTCAAGAAACGTTTAGATATAGCGTTGAGAGACATGGTTTAGTGGGGTTATTGGTGGTAGGTGGATGGTTGGACTAGGTGATCTTGTAGGTCTTTTCCAACCTAGCTAATTCTATGATTCTATGATTCTAAATAAATATCATAGGAACAGATGAAATGACACGGATAAAATGAGCTACCTTGCTTTAGTTCCTGGTTAATGTCTTTTTAATGTTTTGTTTATGCAAAGTGCTATTTAATAAAGCATTTTATGAGATGTCATATACAATAATTGTGATTAAATATTATCATGAAATAACTTTTGCAGAAAGTTATTCTTACAAATACTGTCAAACAGCAGTATTAAGGATTATGAAGAAAGAAAAGGATAAACATCAATAAAGAAAAAATACAAAGTTATTACTGGATAACTTAATTTCTTCCAACATTTTCTTAATAAGTACTTATAATACCAATTAATATGAGTCTTCTAAAGGGAGACTAGTTTAAAAGACTGGTAAAGGATAACACAAAGCAGAAATATGTTTTTGACACAATAAATCAGCTTTAACACAAAGCCAACTCCAGATGGCACTATTGCTTTACATGAAATTGTAGTACCTGAAATTTGAGATTTGTTCCAGGAATTTTCCACCTGGCCCACATCAATTTTCTTAAAAATCACACTATGAGCGGACACTGTTTTGGCTAAGCAACAACACTGCTATAGTATGAATTCTGCGACTGATAAGTGATGCTGACAGCCTTCAATGGTAAATCTCAGTTTTCAAATTGCTTCAATTTGAAGTATCAGTTAAAATGGAGAAGGAATGCTATGAACAGTAGTACTACCAGGAACTGAACTTCAGAGTACTTGTGCTACTGACAAACTTCAGCAGCAACAGCTGAGAACTAGCAAGGAAAGTCAGTGATCAAATGACCTCTTTTGACCTGCAGCTTTACAGACCATCATGGTGGTTGTAGAAAGGGTACATCAAAAGCATGGCTAGTATGGTATGTGCAAGCTGTAGCCAAGTCAGAAAATGGAATGTATGAGTTTGCAAGACAATATATTATAGTGAAAGAGGTATTTGGAATACCTTGAGACATTTGCTGTGATTTAGAAGTAAGTACTATGTATCTTCATTTTAAAACATTTCTCAACTAAACATGTAGAATATAAAAATAACAGATCTTCATTTAGGCCATTTAGTAGAATTTTACGCACATACTGATGCAGTTAGCACGTGGATGGCAGGATAAGGCCATTGGTGCTGTCTGTGCTCACATCAGTGCTTTGAGTGCCTGTCTGTGATTGCTGTGGTTGGCCATGTACGTACATACATACATAGCTTCTATGCATGTTCCACGTGTGCATGCCTGCTGGGAGCAAACCATCTGCCTCACTACCGGTTGGATCTGGGGACATGGAGCTCCTTCAGCCTTACCTCACCCCAGCTGCTGGATCTAGCCTGATGTAATTTCTTCTACAGCGTTTAAGGTCTAAAATATGCGATATCACTGGTGAAATGCGAAGCAAATATGCAACATTTATTTAAGATTCCTCTGTTCCCTTCCTGACGTGGATACAGAGCACAGTCTTGGGACATTTCCGAGTCTTGTCTTCTACCTAAATTCATCTCCCAATACTATAAAAGTAATACATACCCAGAAAGAGGCCTTTTTTCCTCCTGTTAGTGTATTTGCTTAAATTATCATCAGGCACGTTTCTCTAGTTTCAGTAAAAAATCCTCTACTCAGTTATAGTTTGTCAGAACATTGTGCCTTTATATTTATACTTCACTGGTCTCTTAGATCAAAAAGTAGAAGTGCTTTGGCAATTGTTCTAGACCTAAGTAGTTTAGGTACATTTTGCAGAGTATCCTTTTATTTCTGTATCTCTTGTGAATTGTAGATATAGAAGCACACAACCAAACCCCAGTTCTAGGAGCCACAGAGCAAAGAGCATTATTGCTTAATTATTTCATTCAGGCAGCAAATAAAAGAAATGACATACGGTCTTGGTTTTTAGCAATATAACAAATTTAAAAACAAGTAACGTGCAGCATCTAAGTACATACTTAAGGTGGCATACCTTTGAGTTCAGTTTTCTCCATTTCCTTCAGTGACTGAACAAACAGAATCTGGCCTTCTGTGAGTGGCCAACTGTTATGTAATACCAATGCCTGTATGATATACTTGTGAGGCTGTGAAAGAAAATGCTAGATGTGAACATGCTGGGGACATAATAAATACAGTAAGAATTTAAAAGTCCTGTAGGTTAGTAAAGTGGCAGTTGTTGAACTCAGCAAATGAAACACATGATTACTTTACAAGCTTGTACATTACAGTATTCACAGGAAGCTTAAAAATATCAGTGTTAATTCCACAGATTTTAATTCCTGTGAAATAAAACAATTACTCGTGTGTTTATTGACTGAAATCAAATTGGGCTGTACAATAAGGAGCTACATGCTTTAAAGACTTCTGTGTAACTTTCCTGTGTATGCGATGTACTAAGACAAATAATTCTGTCTTTCATTTTAAGTCTCACTACAGAGCTTTGAACACTAATACTTGCACTCAATATCTCAAGGTGGACGCAGCCGGGTCAGTGGGTTATTTTACACATTTTCTACACTGAAAAGGAAATCATCCCAAGACTCCTTTTAAAAATTTTCTTTTGTTTTTTCCTTCAAATATAATGCTGCAGTTGAACCCAGCAATCAGGAAGAAAAAACCCACAAAGAAACACCTGGAGACGGATAAAAAAATGACTGAGACACAAAACATTATTTTCTGAGATAGACAAATAATATCCAATGAAGTCAAGAGAAATGCATGATTTTGACCGCCCTCTAAGGGCTGAAGTAGCAGATGCGTGTGTTAATAAAGCATTCAGCTGGCTGGCAACAGGTACTTCTCTGGTAAAACTATTAATATTGCCTTTCTCTTACATTACTTTTCAAAGAGAACTCACACTGAAGCATCAGAAGTTTAACTTGTTAGTGGTATTTTTTGGCCCTCAGCTGCAAGCCATGGTATACTTGCATTGAGCTTTGCAAGTGAAGACTGCCTGAAGACTGAATATGTCTACCTCCTTGATTTGAAAATAAAATTGAGCTCTTGTTAGTTGGTTATTCATACAGATACATTATCATTTCTCCATAGCTTTATTCACCAAAAATCTTAATTTTAGATACTCTGTTCTTTCCTCCAGTTATCAGATCTCCATCTGCATCAAAAGAATTGTCAATACCCCTTTATGTTTTCCTCGCACACACACACTCCATTTCTCCCCAGGTTCTGGTAATTTAAAATCTCTTACTTGTTGTGGACTTCCCTGATTATTTTCAAAGTTTTCCAAGGGGAAAGATTCTTCTTCCAACACAGATATACTTTCTTGTGAAAGTCCTCTCTTGAAAGCACTTTTTGTATCTTTTGGAGCTGAAATATGACCTCTTTTTTTAAATCCAGTTTCCGATTCCTTCTTTCCAACGCTTCGGATAATCTGGCTTTTACTTGCTGCAAGAAGATTAATAAGATTAATAATATCAGTGCAAATTTCCAAATATTCTGTGAATTATGAATTACTGAGGTAAACAGAAAATATACAAAATAAGAATATTTTCTCATGCTGCATTATGATCATAAGGTTCCAATTGAAATTGTGTTTATTACAACTATTATCCTGTATTCATTCAGCACACAAAACACAAATCACTTCAAAGTAAATTATGAGAAATTTGAAATGATTCCTTATCTAACTGTTGGCGACTGTTCATCATAATTCTGGTAACTGCTGTCTTTACAGAAGTCTCTAATGTCAACATGACAGAAAGTCATACGTGAGTAAAGCCAATCTTATCAGGAGCTAAAGAACTATTTGTGATCTATCATGTATGACATTACACCCGGGTTTCCTACAGAAGATATTAATGTGGAAGAACTATGAAACCAGGAATGTGCTAAAGAAAGGCTATAATGGAGACATTAATCCAGAAAACTTGAAATTACACTCATTCACATGAAAGGAAAATATTTCAAAAAGGAAGTGAGCAGGAGTGGGTAATTATTTCTCAGACTATGGAATGCAAGACTGCTGTGGATTTAGATGAAACTTGTACATAACTCTTGTAATAGATGGAAATAAAATATAAGCCCAGGAATTCTGAAGGTAGCCGAAAATAAATTATGCTAGCTTAAGACTGAGAAAACTGAGACAAGGCTCTGAGACATATAAGGAGAAATCTCACTGTTACACATGCTCTTATGTTTGTTTTTGTTTTGTATTATCCTCTTGTAACTTTGCTCCATGTTCTCAAATGTGTAATTCTGGGGAAAGTATTCTTTTGTCTCCTTCACTTGCCTTACAATCAAATTTACTTGAGTACAATTTGTCACATCACTTCTTTTACAGTGGTTTCTTCATCGTGCAAACTGCTAATGTGCGTAACAGCATACATAATGATCTGCATGGACAGATGCTTTGTGTGTGTTGTCTCATTGAACACTGCTGAGAAGAGCCAGGCTTTGTTTCCTTTACTTCTCTGCCCTCTACCTCAGGTACTTACATGCTGCCAGGTTTGGGCTTAAAGTGGATTCACAGTGATGGTTTGCTGGATTACACAGAGGTAGCTTTAATTAATGCCAGATGCATTTATGTAAAGTACAATCAATAGTTTCCAAGCACTTTGAGAAAATATGCAAATTTTAGCGTATTTATGAAAGATGATCTTTGAACACACCATTAGCAAGAGCTGAGCTGATAAGCCTGCAATGTAATGAATAGTAATACCACTTTTATGAAGAAAATGCACCTTTAGTAAACAAACTTCTCAGATTCAATTGTTCTGACAAAAATGAGTAGGGTATTGGGTGTTAACATGCAAATACATTTGTATTAAAGGAAATTTTATTTAAAATCAAGCGTTCCCAGAAGGGATAATTTTCTCACTATCTCAGTTGCTATCGTAAAGAGCTGACAATAGCATAATCAGCATTTATTAACTTTGCAAGTCACGGGGAAATAGTTCTTTCTTCAGTGGTTTCCATTTCTGTGAGGATCATTGTGTAGTTGTAAGAGAGGCTAAGTGAAAAAAAAAGTTTTTCTAAGGATAAATATCATCACATTTATTCATGAGTTTTTTCTTTGTACTCTGGCTTATATGATTGATGACAAGCCATGTGTGCTTCCATTAAAAGGAGTGATTCTCAAGATGGTGCATTTGAACAACAGGGTTTGTTGTAATCTGTGAATTATCTGCCATATTCCATGGTTTGGGCATCAGTTTCTTGACAGACAGAACCAAAACAATTGAATTTTCAAATCAAACAGAGGCAAGATCTTGAAAAGAGAGCATATTTCTGTTCTCAAGGACAAGGCAAGCATGTGCATTAAATTTTCAAAACTGAGAAGCTACTTCAGCAATCCAAACAACTATGTACACAGTTAAAAAACAAGGTCAAAACACAGGAATAAAGAAGTGATGGACACCTTATTTCAATCAATCGTTTCAGTGTCTTTCCTTCTTGCTGTGGAGCAAGGATTGTAACTCATTGCTCAAGAATTTCACTTAAAGCCACTAAGGATTTCATGGAAAAAGTGAGGAAAAAATTCTATTTTTCGTGTTTACATAAAGTTACTATAAGAATGTATATCCTTCAGTGAATAAAACTGTCAAATACAATACTTACAGTGGGAACTCAAAAGTGTTTCATTACTCAAGAAATTAAAAGCAGGAATGACTGCATGGCCCTTTCCAGTGACATTTACAATTTCTTCCTCGTTATCTAGGACTTGTAGCTTAATGAACACGTCTGATTTAGAGGTTTGTACCTGCACTGTAGCAATATGTGATGTCATGACTTTTACTGAATACCTAAAGAAGAAAAAAATTACAGCAATATAACCAGTAACACCAGATCTTTCTTTTCTAGAGAAGTATCTAAACACTGTGCTGACATAGAGAAAAACACTTAAAACCAAGTTTTTAGCTCACTGTTTTTTTTGCAATCTGGTGAGCTAAGCATCCTGTACTGCAGTTCAGTGCAGTGAATCTGTGATTAAAGTAAACATGGGCAGCTGCAAAAAAAGTAGTGGTATTGCCATTTTTTTTCCACTGTCTTATCAAACATCTACACTTATATTATCACTCTTGGTGTAATATAATTTGTTAAAAAAAATGGTTAGCTACATGAGGGAACTGTTTCCTTGAACAGTTAAAAAGCAATCCAGAAAAATTAAAAAAAATGAAAAATTGAGTAAAAAATAAAATTTAAAAAAATTAAAAAAAATGAAAAATGGAATTAAGTAAAAAAAAATTGAAAAAGTAAGTAAGTTATCACATTCTGATAGAATGAGTTCTTCTAAAACAATTGCATGCTCAAATAAAATCAGCTGAATAATATACCAAATTCTATGCCTCATCTCCACTTGTAAAATCCCAGTTTTAATGCATGTTTAATCTCCAAAAGTAATATGGAATTTCAGTCACTGATATATTGGTAAGACTGAGCCTAGAGAAATGCAGAGTACTGTTACTAGAAATTTGAAACTATAGTCCATGTATTTCATAACTGTTCTTCATTAAGCAGTAGTAGTATTTCAGAAAAAAAAAAGAAAAAAAACCACTTTCATTTATGAAATACAAAACCCGGTATCAAGTATCTCTGGCTAAAAAAATTGAGATGTTTACTTAAACACCTTCCCCTTCTAAGAAAGAGGAAAGAACATACTTTGCCGTAATGGACATAAAAAGTAGAATTTAATCATTATTCTCTCAATATTTACCTGAACATTACACACTTATCATTGGGTACGTAATACTCTTTAATTTCTTTAGTAGAATAGATGTTATTTACAGCCTCACGAGAGAGGAACGGGAGTGGACTATGAGAACTGATGAGTCGGAGCCTCCATCTTCCAGCAGCCAAAGACTGGTCACCAGTACGTGCTTCAGCCATAAACGTGTATCCTTTCTGGAGAGAAAAAAAGACATTTTTACTTGGAAAACACTTGCTACTACTGGAAATGGAGCTTGCTAGAGTACCAATCGAAGGTGAAATTGAATAAGTATTGAAAAGGCAAATCATAGATATAAACTGTAAAACTGCATCAGAAATAGTAAGACTGGAGTTAAGAACTGCCTAATGACAATAGAGAGAAAATAGAAAGCCGCACATGATAATAAAAAAGAACAGTTAAAAAAGTTGGTGGAAGAATAAGTGAGAAGAGATATAAAAGATATGTAAATAAATGACAAAGAAGTATAAATTCCTGTAAGCAACACATACACTAACATTATACGTAGAATTTTTAAGCTAAATATTTAAATACTTAAAGTAGCAATTATTTTAAATAACAAACAACATAAAGCACAACAATTAAATAAATAAATATTCAAAAGAGAAATACTACGCTAAAAACCAAACCAAAACAAAAATCTAACAGAGCAGAAGATGCTGGTCCAGCATCAGCAAGCTTGGTGCAATTAATTTCTGAATGATTGAATCAGTGTCATCTATTGATTTTGAATGAAAATGGGAAAAAAAACTGGGTTATACTATTGATAAGACTACTTGAAGTCTCAGATTTTTGTTTCTCTCCCTGCTGCTTTGAAAGGTTCTTATGTTACAAAGGGGGGGGGGGGGTTCTGTTACTTTTTTTTTCCCTCCTCTCCATTATAACCATGCCAAATGGCTCAGATCATTTCAGACTGCTCTGAAGAACAATAACTACTTTTTTCACTTCTGAACTAACTACTTTAATAGGTCACCTGCTGCCTGAATCAATTCCCACCATAGTCAGTTAGAAGCTACCTTTAAACTAATAAAGTGACAGGTAAGTTGAACACTTGAAAGCCACCCTACAAGACATTTCCCAACTGCTAATTCTTGGCACTGTAAAGAGCTTCCTTAATTTACTCGGACTTGTTATCATCACCCCTTTTCTAATCATCAGTAAAGAGCACTGTGTTTTCTTCTCATTCTGGCACTCCTGAGAGATTATGGATAAAGTGTTCCACACAAGCTTGTCAAATTCAAAATGACTTGCCCTCCTGTTTACTTTAGAATATTAACCATCCAAACAAAAGAAGTGTAAGGCTTTCCCCCTGTCAGGTGGGGAAGAGTGGAACCAGGAAAAAAAAAGAGGAAATGTTATCTGGGGGAAAAGAAAAAAGAGCACCGAGTTCCTATCAACACTAATATGAAGTGAGTTCCATCCAGAAAAAGTATTATTCCATTAACTTGTGACTCCCTTGTGAACTGAAAAGTTAATGTTTTTATTGACATATTGAGAAGAATATGAAATTTCAAGTTCTGTAGAAAGAATAGTTATGGATTCTCCAGAGAAAAAGCATTCCTATAGTTTTGAAAAGGAGAACTACTTAGAATGGCTAAACCATATGTTTTTGCATGCATGCCAAGCATATGAAATAACTGTGCTTCCAAGTGTTAGTGCACGTGAAAATTGCAGTCATTTTAAAACTGTAAATATTGTTAACTCAAAAGGTGACCACAATTGAAGATGAGAATACTAATATTTTGGCAATTCCTGCACAAGATGTTTAGCAAACAGTAGCTGTCCTTATGTATACTAACGCAAAATGAGATAAACAGGAAATATAAACAAGAAAACCATTCACTGATAAACCAGATAAAATATCTCTTCATGCTGGAGGTAGTGGGAAACTGTATGTGAATACAATTTGCTGCATGGAGATGTAGCAATCCGATTCAATCCACGGTTACATTAATAACGCTCCAGCATTTAATAATTTCATTGCAAGACATTAAATTTCAGTATATTAATCTTCTTTAATGTCTTCTAAGAGTCCAACATACAGCTAGAGAAGAACATTGTGGACAAAAAGCTTGACAAGAGCCAGCAGTGTGTGCTTGCCACCTAGAAAGCCAACTGCATCCTGGGCTGCATCAAAAGAGGGGTGGTCAGCAGAGCAAGGGAAGTGATTGTCCCCTTCTACTCTGCCCTTGTGAGGACCCATCTGGAGTACTGCATCCAAACCCGGAGTCCCCAGCACAAGAAAGACGTGGAGCTGTTGGTGTAGGTCCAAAGATGGATCACAGAGATGTTCAGAGGGTCCCTAAGAGATGTTCAGCTGAAGCTTGAGAAATGCTTGTCTGTCATTTTCTACCATCTGTTAAAAAAACTTGTGTATAAGATAGTGAAAGAAAAAAAAAAGTAGACTAGCAGTATAGGAAAAAAAAGAGAGAGACTGGAATAAATAAACTAGCTACTTGCATTGCATTTTTCTTTTTTTTAATCTAGACTGTAATATCTGCAGAAAGCAGACACAAAGACACATTATTGCTAGTCTGCAGATTTTATCCCTATTTTAATATTCATTTTGGAATGATTGAAGGCATTCCAAGAGCGACTCTGCAGCAGAATAACAATATCTGCTGATAAAATTCACTTTTGCTCTGTTTTAATCTGCTGATTCTTAGATTTGCAACAGAACACCTAACTGGTAGATTTATTCAAAAGGAAAAATAACTTGTTTTACATTAATATATACATTTAGGAATTCAGGCATACTATATAATTTCCTTTTTCATTATTGACATTTCATATAAACTACTGTTAAAAGAAAGGTAACAATCAGATTAAAATAATACCACTGTATGCAATTATCACGAAACACAGAATAATTGTCTTGTCAAATTGTCAGTCAAGTTTTCAATAGTGTTTCAAGTCCACTGAAGCATTCATGGACCACTTACAAATAGGAAGGTAAACTGTATGGTATAAGTCCATAGTTTTATTGATAAACTCAGAAGCACTGATTATGTAATAAAACGAGTGGAAAAATATAGCATACGTGTACAATTCTGGTTTAATACTCTTAAATCAAAATCACTCTTTACTAATATCAACCATATTTATAACGTTACATGTAAAATCATAGGCTTATAGATTAAGAAAAATATCTGCAATAATAATTAAAGAGGAAAGGTCTTCAATAAAGAAGTGTAAAAAAAATAACAATAGTAATTCTTTAGTTTATGATAGAATCACTGGAGCTATCATGTGGTGTATCCGTGCAATAATAATAAGTAGGTGGGGTAGGGCATACCAAAATGAGCATCTCCAATATTAAAGCCATAGTACTACACAAAGGTTGGTAAGATCTTTTTTGGAATACCATGGGCAATCCTTGACATCTCTATTCAAGACAAGTATGTTGAATGGGAGGAAGTCAGAGGAAAATAAAAGAGTAAAATTGTAAGACACATTTTCCATTCTACAAGACAGAAATAGAAAAGTCACAGTCTGCTAAGCAGGACAAATGCTGAGATGAGTTCTGAAATAAACCTGAAGTTGTGATCATTCTTTCCACAACTTGCCTTCATCCTGAAAGGCTGTAAGTGGTGTTTATCACTGAGATTTCTTTTCACATCCTGCCACTTGCCACTGTCGGACTACAAACTGAACCTTCCTTCCTGATGGAATACACACCCCACCTCTGAAGATCCCAAGTTAACTACAAGAACTTGACGAGTCTGTCTGCAACCCTGGATATTCCTCCAGCAGTACTAGTCCCTAACTGCCGCATGCAGCTGGCGTTCACTGTATGCCTTGGATAAAGTGAGCTCATTCTATTAGGGGGACAGGGAAACAATATGATAATACTGGAAGTAAAGCTGCAAAAGAAAGGCAAGAAAACTGCTATGGTCTTAGACTAACATCAATTCCTTGTTATTGACAGAAAAAGCTAAAACTTGAACTTATCTTCGCTAAAAGGATCAACCATGGCTAGCACAGACATTAATAGGAATAATGTTGAAGAGTTCATAGGCAGGCTAGAATAGGAAAAGAACTGGCAAATAATTATAAACTAATTTCTGGATTAGTTCAGTCTGATGAACTTCTGAATTATCAAACCAATTAAACTATATGAAAACTATATGGGAATAGACGAAAAGTAGTCAACACCTGTCACTGATCATTCTTTTAAGTCTGGGGAAATGCTATCATAACAAAGAAACTAGAGAGGATAACCACATCCTGAAAACAATAATTTTGAAACAGAAGGTTCTAATTAGTGAGACTTCCAGACCTGGAACTGATTTCATTTAATATTTTATTAGTAATCTGTATAGTGAAACAGAGATATATGTTTAATTACCTGATACCATAAAGCTAAGGGTTATAATTTTAAAGAAAGAGAAAAGAATTCAATGTTACTTTAAATAAGGAAAATGGTCTGAAAGAAAAGCAGCATTAAAATCAATAGTGAAATACATCACATTTAGTCAAGAAAAATAAACAACAGGATTCAGTTCTTCAGGAAAGCACTTAAGGATATAGCAGTATGAGTCAACAAGGCTCTTGCAAGAAAAAAAAAAGAGGAGAGGGGAAGATGAGCATCAGTCAGTTTTATAAGTAGTAAAGCCTGCCCAAAAGACATGTAAACTAATCATTCCTTACTCATCATTTGTTTCATTTTAACTTAATCCTTGCTGCAAAGTTTTCTGTGCTGTGTTGTATATTATAAACAAGAAAAAATGAGAACTGGGAGCAGTCCAGAGGAGAAAGTTATCAAGAATGTAGGAACCCTAACTTTGTAAAGAAATACCGAGCAACCTGTCATCTTTAGTCTAAAAACTGAAATCTGGGTGATATAACTCCCTTTGGAATTAAGACTATTCATTCAACGTTAAAGCTTTAGCATGGAAGGAGGTCAGTGATAGTCTGTTTGAATTTTTTTACTAAGTATGGCCATACTTCTAAGCAGAACATTAATATGTAGCTGAAAATGTCTATAGAATTCAGCAATCAATCATTTTTATACTCCACACATTTACCTTATTTTTGGGGTAAATATGAGGTGCCACTTTCAGAAAGACATGTGGCATTTCCTCCAGTGTGTCATTATCAATTACATGAAGTCTACAGGAAGGGATAGTGGTATACATCTTTGGCACTATGAGCATGTCTTCTGGAACAAAAAATATTTCTCTAAAATAAAAAGAAAAAATTAAATTCATTTTATTGCCACAAATTGAATAATTTATGTAACAAAATAAAAGTATACATTAGAATTTAAGGAAAACAGACTTACTTAAAATCGTGTTTTTAAAACAGGATAGTGAAAAACAGAGTGTATCAATACTTATTCCCCATGAGAATCACATAAAAGGCCATTCAAAACTCACCTAAAAACCACAAACCAAATATTTGGTGGCTGATCAGAATATGTTACAGCATAGTCAGTGAAAGAGACCTTACACCATTCATCTTCATAACAAGGAAACTTTTTGATTGAGTTACAGTTTCTTTTGAACATTTCTCTGGAAAGTAGAGAAACAGATAACCATTTAAATCTATTCATAATCTAGAGGAGACATGTATCTTAATGTATAGTGTGAAGAACACTGCTTCATATTTGAGCGTAAAATGAAATTGTAAGATGTTTTACTAATGCTACTATCTTTTTTTTTGCTTTCTGATCACACCAAAAAATAATAAATCAGGTAAGGAAGGTGCTCTTCTAGTTCAAGAGCTAGTAGCCTGTAATGACTGATAGTTACATACAAACATGTCTATCCATCAGTCTATCAATTAATAATTTCCATTTTTATTTTTTTAAAACATTAGTTAGGATGCCTTCCATTTCTTTCTATTAAGCTATTAAATTTCTATTTCTGTCTATTAAAGCTATGGCATCATAAGGAGATTTAAAAAACTTCTTTCTTTCATCTTAAAACTTTATGGAAAAAGACAGGAATAAAAGCATAACCAAATAAATTCATAATGTGATTAAACCTGTTCCTTTCACATTGGAAAGAACTTAAAAGCATAACTTTAAAAATTTTTCTGAGGACAAATAAGCTCTTAGGTGTTATGAATTTCTATGGAATTAGATCTAACCTGACTGGCACCTGACTGACACTGGGAAGCTTATTTATCATTTGTGGTATTAAAAGTTAACGTTCCTCTGAACACATCCAAGTTTTCAATTGCTGAAGTAGTATCCACAAAAGCAGCCCAGTGGTACTTTAACGTTTTGCTTTCTCTAAAGAGCAATTGGAATTACACAAACAATCCCCACTTTCATATTTTTAACAATGATAATAGCCAACCTTGGCATTTAATTAAGGTGAGTCACAGAGTGGATCTAAACTTTGCCAGAATTAGTTTAAAGCAGGACAGCCTGAGATATTCTTTTGCAAAGCTTTGCAACTGTTCCTTCCATCACAGATGAGCAGTGCACATGCACCAAAGCAGCCCCTCAGAAGCCTCAAATTTGTGAAAGTCTTGAAAATTACAGTATGGGCAAGCACACTGAGCTTCTCTTTGTGAACGTGGGATTTATAATGAGAAACAGGTTGCAAACCTAGCTTAAACTGAGATGTTTTAGGGCATTTTAAACTATGAGACTGTGTTGTAAAATGGTGCTACTTCTGGCCTGTGGTATGTGTAGGCTTCAAGTATGAGAGAACTTCTACCCTAACACTGAACTCCTGAAATTTTTGCTTATAACTTTATTGGCCAAAGCACTAGCTTGTTATATTAAATGTAAGTCTGTAAGCTATTTAAAAAATAATGGTTAAAAAAAATCATAGTATCGTGATTTTAACAGTCAGCTGTATTCCCTGAGACAATACCTATGCCATGTGTATTGTAAGTCTGAACAAAGACTGAAAGTTGCATCTGATCTTTGGTTATTTATAGATGGTACAGTTCTAAAACTAAAGTCTAACATTTGGAATAAGGTTGTGGTTGCAAGGTCCTGATCTCATGCACACGCCGAAGTATTAACAGCACATAGTTACTCTGGTTAGAAATGCTAAAATGTGATCAGTTGTGTGAATGCTTGCAGAGATATTTTTGAAGGAGTTGGTGAAAATATGTGATACCCAAAGGGGGTGTCAATCTTGCAAATGATCAAAATGTTTTTTAAACAGATTCATACCTATGAAACAATCTACTGGATATTAATAAAATACAGAAGACAATATTCCAGCTCAATGAAAAACAAAACCAAATCACCGGACAACGGTATAGTAGCATTCTTACCTAATAGTTAGACTTGATGTAGTTTTATTCATGCAAATAAAGCACACAGAATAAAGCACAGTATATCTCCACAGAAAGCATCTTACCCTTTCTGACAGACTTCTGTAATTTTAAAACTAATAACACTCTTACCCCATTTATTACGTGAACAAGCAATTTATGACAATTCTATGGAAATGGCTGCAATAAAGTAGTAATTTATTACATCATTACCTTAACAGCACTACAGCGCACTGCTCAAAATTTAACTCAATTGCATTCCACAATTTTTGCAAGATTTCTTTGACAGCAGTGTTTTCTTTAGTACCTAGAAATAATAAAGTAAGTTAGAAAATGTACATAATACCTAACTTTTGTATTGTTCTAAATATACATCTACCAAATATTTGCAAAAAATGTAACTCAGAAGTAAATTGTCTTATGAATGCTATCTTATTTGGAATTTTATGGAGATGTCATAGAGCTGGCAACTACTTTCTCCTTTGACAGAGGAAATCCCCATTATCATCATCTTTATACTTTTCAGTACCTTTCCAGCTTTGAAAAATTATGTGACAAATATTTTGTTTTAAATACCTTCACAATAACATCTTGTGTTGACATGAAATGCCATAGAAAATTAACTAGGTATTAATTAAGAACAAAATCCTTGCAGTAAATATTTGAACAAGGTGAAACATTTTGCAAAAAGGACACACCTGGTTTTCTGCTGTTCATTACTCTCCTCACATAAGTCCCCCTCCAAAGAGCTTGGAGTTTAAGAGCTGCTGCTTCTTCTTCAGAAGTGGGAATTCTTTTCTGCCAGCTACTAAGGGAAGTCACCTCACAACTCTCTAAAAGAAGAGGAAGAGAATGAGCAACATTAATAAAGCTGGAAGCCTTGTAGCTGCTTGCTATAAAATGAAAATACAAAGGAGAGCTGCATTACAGAAATAATGGTTTCTGCATAAAATTTCCATTTATGGCAAAAATACCACTCCTAAAATTTTCCTCCTATCATTATAAAAATAGACACCGTATACCCTGTACAAAGTAGCTGCACGCAGCTACTATGCTAATGCTAAATACAAATTCGTCAAATCTTTGCTTCTCTCTTCAGACAGTTGTTGCATATTAATTTTTTTTTAAAATCACGTCTTTTAATATGATTTAAAAATCATCTTCCAAAAATAAACCAACAGAATTTGATGCATTAAAGTCTGAATCTGAATACAGCTTAAAAAAGCTTCACAAGATTTCAAGTGTTTCTATCTCTGAATCTGATTTTATTAAGCAGTAATTTAAACACCAATATTATTTAAAACATTGCATTTGACTTCCACCAAGGAGGTGTAGAATAAGAGTAATACCAGTGATAATGTGGAATTTTGTTTATCTGACCGTGACTTTCTGTTACAGAGGAGTTTTTGAATGCAATAGAAATTAGAATCATAGAATCCTTAGAGTTGAAAGAGACCTTTGAAGGTCATCTGGTTCAGCTCCTCTGCAATGAACAGGAACGTGCATAGCTAAATCAGGTTGCTCAGAGCCTGATCCAGCCTCACCTTGAAAGTCTCCAGGGACGGGACATCCACCACATTTCTGGCAACCTGTTCCAGTGCCTCACCACCTTCACTGTAAAAGACGTTTTCCTTATATCTAACCTAAACCTACCCTCTTTAAACTTGAAACCATTTCCGCTTGTTCTATCACAACAGACCCTGCTAAAGAGCTTGTCCCCTTCCTTCCTGTAGCTCCCCTAATTAGTGGGTTCCGACAGGTTACTAATGAGCTCTTAAATGGAATCCTTGCCAAGAATTAGCATCCTCGAAGCTATCAGCACAAGGGTTTATCTGGGGAGCACCACCACAGGGAGGCAGTGTCAGGAAACCAGCTGGGAAATGCATTGACTTACAACAAGGGGAAGTGAGCTAGAGGGAGGGAAGGATACAGTGCTTTAAAATGAAATACTATCAAATGAAAAGGTGGATGAAAGAGAGACACTTGAGAATGGGACAAATTAGCTTAAGAAAATATATTACTCTCATCAGAAAGAAGATCACACGTTTCAATCTAATATATTCCATTTAATATTGACAGAATTAACTGCTTCCAACCATTGTTCCTCCTTATTTTCAAAAGCCTCTTTAATACTTAGAGATTCTGAAAGGTTACATAAGTTCAGTCCAACAGAGAACAGATTAGAACTCAATATGGCATGGCACAACCACTTTTTAAAAAGAGAAGCATGCAATCACAGAATAATGTAGGCTGGAGGGGACTATTAATCCAATCTTACATTCAAATCAGGATCAAATAGAGCACATCACTCAGGGTGTTGAGCATATGCCCAGTTCATTTTTTAATATCTGCAGGGACAGTGACTGGGCAATTTCTTTTAAATTTTGACAGGATTGACAGTGAAGAATATTTTCCTAATATCCAACTCAAGTATCCTGTTTTTCACTCATGTCATCAATGTACATCACTGAGATGCGTATTTGAATGTGCATCACTGAGATGCTTATTTGAATCTCAAATACAGTTTACACAAATAAGATCATAGCAGATAGCTTGACTTCTAGACAAGTTTCAAACCAAAATGTTCATATAGAACCTTTATCTACTCTGTTTCCAGGAAAACACACAGCAGCCATGCCATCGAAAAAAGCATGCAGCTTCAGAAATTTCCACCTTTATGTCATACTGCATGAACTTCCTTGTCTCCTGTGGATCCACTGCTAGCTGTTCCTTGGGGGTGGATATACTATTTGGACAGATCAGCATCACTAGATTGTTTTCAGGAAGGCTTCTCAGAAACCTTACCAGACAGGACTGCTAACTGCAATACATCATAACATGACTTGCCATATACAAGCCTAGAGATGAATTCAGCGCAGAGGGCAAAATAGATACGCTGTTAAAAAATGGAGATAGCATTTGAAGTTCAGACTTGATTTGGCCCACTCTCTTACACAGACAACAAAAAAGATTTCATTCATCTATTATGGTACTTTACAGCCATAATTATTGATTTCCAAAGGATAATAACTCAACTCTTGTAAGATGCGCAACTAACCTGACAATTCAGCAGTGCTAACGTAGGCCAGTCCTTCTAGGCATAGAGCAAATTTATAGATTTTAATTTGAAAATTAACAGAACATAAATATATTTTCTGGAACAAAGAAAGTATACATATAAAGTATAAAAATACTTATAAATATACTTGCTATACTTTTCTTCTGAGATCTGTCTCACTGAATAATTTCAGACATTCTGCTAATAGCAGAAAACTTGAGTATCTCATAAGAAATAACCATGGTTATTTAGGCAGGCTCAGTTAAGATCTAGTTCCTTCCAAAATAAGAACAGCAGATACATTTGAAGTGATTAGCAATACCAGTACAGTACCTGAAGACACATTGTCATCCTCACAGACATCAGTGTATATAAAATCTAAAGTGAAGGACCTGAAGGCAAATTTATACTCATGAGGAATCTTCTTGTCCAATACATATTTGATCAAAGACCACAAGGCACTATTGAAAACCTTGAATAAAGAACAAGAAAAACATTTATCAGTGAATTATTCATTTGTAAAAGTCGATTTATACTGCTTCTCATTAGCGTTTCAAGAACAGTTTAGTTGTTTTCATTCTCGTGTCATGCTTAACTTTCTCCCACACATTAACTGACAATTAGTCCTTACTGTGGAACTACAATACTTCAAGCAAACAAGAGAAAACCACTTTCATGCCCAGCTTTTAAATACAGGACAGACTTCAGAGCACAACTTTTCATTACCTAAAAATGTGTTTTCAGTTTACATGAAGTAAGCTGATTGCCTCAGACCAGAGCGTAGAAGAACACATGATAATTACCATCATGACAAAGGCATACCTACTGAATCAGTAGATGACCCCAACTACAAAAAACAAGAATACACTGACAGGCAAAAAGGGAAAATTTGGTGTCCTACTTACATGACTATACTGAAGTCTGTTTTTATTCTCAGCACCTTGATGCTCTTTACAAAGCAGAAATCCAGTCTCTTTTTCCATCTTTAATTAGATTAGAAATTTTAGAGTATGTTTTTCTGAGCCAGTTTCACAATTTGAGTTGAAAAACAGTTATGCCTCAATGTAAAAAAAAATTATCACTCTGTTTTTCATTCTCCTTACCTTCAGATTGCTCTGCTTTCTGGAAACAATTTATCTTGAATTATGTATATTCATATTAATAAAAACTTACTCTACTTTGAAAAAATTAAGACTGATGAAGGAAGAATTCTACTTTACTACATGCCTATATTCAGAACCATTTTTCATTGTCTATATTAAAGACAGATCGTTTCCATATTTTCCTTCCTGAATCATTGTTGGCAAATTCAAAGTGTGCCTTTTTTAAAAATTCCTTTACAACTGCATACTAATCTTCTTGTGGGAGGAACAAGATACATATATGTACACCTACTGTACCTACTACAAGTCTCTAATTTACTGATGTATTGTGACCCAAGGAGTGCCCAGTGAAACTGATCAAGAGAGAGATTCACATTTAAAGCACATAGTGCACTTATTAAAATATGTACATAAGAGAAGATAACTAGGGAATGCAACTGCAATTTTTCATATGCACTTACGGTTAATAGTGAGTGCTACATTTGAAACATTCAGGAGGTCCTTTGTAAAAGCATAGCCACCGGTTTGCAGTAGACAACAACAACATTAAGCTGTTATCTGATCTCTGTAGCCTCTAGGTACATGTTTACTGAAACTTTCTTCACCTTAAAATGTTCCTCAGCCATTTCAGTATCATGGACGCCAGGAGGACAATGAGTTAGTTCCAGCTCCTTCAGAGCTTCAGAAAGTTCAGGCTTACTGCTGAAATTATTAATCACATTTCCAATAGCTTTCAGGATAGCAGTAGCCTGCCCAATAAATCGGTAGCTCTCCTGGGGAAAGAGGAGAAAAATTAGCCATTGCTATCAAGATTGGTTTAAGATTTTGTTTCCTTTCTAAGCTGTGACAGTACACAGGCATTTTTTTCCCTGATACTGAAATACTAAACATTCCTTAAATCAACTGTTATTAATTTTATAAACTATAAAATCAATAATGTATTCAAAAGTCCAAATTTTCAAAATTTGTAATGTGCAAAATTTCACTAACTTTAGCTATTGAAATGAAAATATAACAACGTTCTAACAAGTAGTATAAGGTATATCTGTCATGGATTTATTTTTCCTGTATCATTAGCCCTAGAACAATTAATCAAAAATAAGATGAACATAGAAACTTTCTACTGCAATAATAAGATGACTGCTGTTAGCTGAAATGCCCAGCACTGTTGTAGAATGGTATAGGTGAGTATTCATATTCACCTGAAAACAATGTCCAAATACATGCTGCCTAAGGCATCTTTAATCTTCACCAGGAAAAAAGAATTGGACACTTTCCAGCAAATGACGCTCTGACAACAAAGAGATTGTCCAGCAACAAATCATTTTTAATGTCCCAGCTTCTCTTAATGACTTTGCTATAGTTAATAGCATAGATACACGTAATGCTGCTTTAATACCCTATTTTTAGGATCCTGAATCTGAACTGCTACATGAATTTACCATTATACTCACCTTCCAATTTATTTACTTTATTTTTGCAGAATTGAGCTCGAGAAGCTGTATTCCCCCCCCCACACGCTCATGCCAAATATTTGGGCATACTGCTTGCCAAAGAAATCTTGAAAGCATGAATGGCAGTGATACCCATCTAGACTGAAGTCAACAAAGACCAAAAGCTGTAGTAATTACTCCCCAGGGCCTCTTACCTCAGCTGTGAGAAATTGTTTGAATCAATTGCTCATTTTAGGGATAAAAGCTACTCTGGGACCCAGTGAGTAATACGTGATCTCAAGGGACAAAAGACGTGACTATCTATTTTACTAGACATGCATGTTTGAACATAGAATGCTATTTGTATGTGTATTGTTCTACATGCCTCAAAGAGAGAGCTTATACACTGACTCTGACGTATGTATCTCAGCAAGAGTATTTTCAGTATTCCACTTAAAGCTGTTTTTCTATGTGTACTGCCTAATGCTTACTTACACATTCGTAGAAGTCAGCTATTGCAAAATCCATCTCAGTGTCCGCTCTAAAACATTTTTAATCTGCTCAGATTAAAATTAAATATTATACTCTCAAACATTCTAAGAGATCAATAGTATTTCAATTCAAAACCAAATAACAGTCAGAAATAACTTTAACATAATGCTTGACTAGTTTTAGCCATGCATACCTTTTCCAGATTTTGCATTACAGCATCCTCATCTCCAAAGACACAGGGCACCATGCTACAGAGATGAATATGATGCCCTATGGGAGAACTTACTGAGAAGAGAAGTATGTGTCGCCTAAAAGAAAAAAGAAAAATAAAATTTAAATTAAAAATAACTTTTTTCGTTATTGTTAAGTCACAGTAATTATTAAGCTTCTCTTTTCATGCCAAAATTTGTTAAAAAAATATATCCTTTCCCAGATTTTCTCGCTCTCCAATTTCTTGCATTCCTAACTCCTTGCTTTGCAAAAACTTGCAGATATAGTCAAATAGGCAAAATCAGAAAAGTCACAATTTTATTTATGTTTAGATTTTACTTTCTCTGCAGCAGAATAAGTAATTCCAACATTTCAGATAGATACAAACTCAAAGTTTTTAGGACAATTAGGTACACTTAAAAACACATCCGCTCTAGAAAACTTCTAAAGGAACTTAGGTGCTCTGGTCATATAAGTCACTCAGATCATAATTTCTGTGTTTACAGAAACAACTATCAGAAAAATTTAATGCATACGTGCCAGGTTAATGTTTCAGAATGATTATTTTACATCGCAACTGTGGGCCAAATTATCCCATAGTAACCCACTCAGGTGGCAAACAATAGGAACTCAGCATGTGCTATTAACATGCACTTGACCTCAACACACTCTGCAACATACTCCAGTTATAAAAGAAACAATTCTTGACTGGTTACACAACACAGGGGCCTCAAGCTCTTCTCCCCAGTGAATAATTTCCTGCAGTTCCTCTGAGATACTTGAGGAGGCTGCTGTCATCAAATAGCAAAGCTTCACAGTCTTCAATCATTGTCAGAATGGCACTTACACAAGTTCACACTAGCTGCAACTTCATATTAAACAGAAATATAGCAGTAAGAGTAAGAACATCCTGAACACTCCCACATTTTAATTACATCTTCTTAGGAGTGAAATATAAGACACTTCCCAACAACTGACAAAGCAGAGGGAAGAAAGTACCTTACAGGCTGAACAAATCCTATTTCATTTGAAATAAAATGGGAGTGTGGTCAATAAGCCCATTTATCTCCCATAGCTGCTGTAAACTAAAACTTAATGAAAGCCTGCTGGCCTTGGCAAGAGTAAGGAGAATCAAAGGTAGGAAGCTTGTAGTGTTGAATAGTCAGTATTTCTTGTAGTTTTGAAATTTGCAGGTGCAAAAAGATGCACATCTTATTGCTTCTGTAGAGGACAAGAACATGTAAATAACAGAAACTATGCCAAGGAGATGCGTGTACTGATAGAGCCAACCTATAATTAGAATCACATCTTTTCTATATTTAGACTGAATTTAGGCAAGTAGGGGTTCTAGTAAAGAGCTTATTTTACTATCAACATTCTAGTATTATGATATTTTCTTTCTATGCTCGTTCATTTGAAGCCCTACATGGTCTTATTTTCAAGGCATTTAAAATATTGGACTGACATATTCTGAATGAATTTTCTAAAGTACATTTTCTTGAACTGTGAATGTGTAACGCTATACTAGTTTATATCTTAGAAAAAATAAGTTGAAAGTCCAGTTCACTGATTCCTAAATAATTTTTTCTGACATCTTTTTGAGATTAAACTGGTGTGCACCTCTATTTTCCAAAAAAGTAAAAAGCCTCAATGAATTCATCAGCAACTATAAGCTTAGTAATGATAAAATGATGTCATTTTTCATTTGAACCATGTCCAGAAACTAATAAATATCAAAGGCTCTTGCTTTTTATTTACTTTTTTATTTTAAAAATCTAGAAATGCTTCACACTGAATACATGGAGTTATGTACATAGAGAAATAAATTTTATTACGCGCTAGTAATGCGGTTTTGTAAAAACTTAACTTGGAATGTGACATAAGCTATGCAAGGCCTCTTATAAACCCTCAGAATTTCTCCCCTCATTATTCATAAATCCTATTTCAAGAAAAGCTATGAAGCCTCCTACAGTGCCATCATTCTTTCATAGTTCCACTAAAATCCTAATATTTTTTATTTTTTCTTGGTCCTTTGACAAATATCTCAAAATCATTCTAGTTAGAAATAATTTTAAGTAGAATTTGTACTCTGTGATGTTTTCTGTATTTTTTTAAAGATTCTTTTCTTGCTAATTGCTCTTAAACAAGAGCAAAAAAAAAAATCAAACATTTTATAAAAGTTTTGGTAATTATTTTAAATTCATAGCAATTTTGAAGCTTTACCAAATCTTAGCTTTAAATGAGTTTGATTTAAAGAAAAACTTATGT
The DNA here is from genome assembly GCF_002078875.1 of Numida meleagris. Taxonomy (NCBI): domain Eukaryota; kingdom Metazoa; phylum Chordata; class Aves; order Galliformes; family Numididae; genus Numida; species Numida meleagris. The sequence goes on along the minus strand of NC_034411.1, from coordinate 47,300,835 downwards.
TTTAGGAAATAAAATCTTAGTTACTGTGTAAAGTAAAGGATTGTCTCAATCCCTCAGTAAAAAGGATCCTCATACATACCCAACAGGGAGATTCAACACAGTAGATTTGGTTGCGTATGTATGCATCTTTAGTACAAGTTCCCCTGGAGTCGCACATTTCCAAGAGAAACGTTCAACCTTCAGCAGTGCCTTTGAAATACTAGAACCTTCTTGTTTACCAGCTACAACAAGAAAAAAAAGGAAAAAAAAAGGGAGAGGTGGGGTGTAGAGTATAACGGTAAAGTTAACATAAATACAGAATTGGTATCTACCTTACGGAGGTAACTGAGGTCTTTACACAGACTTTGATGACTCAGAGAAAAGAGACAGTCAAGGAAAAACTCATAGGTGACAGAGAATATGGTTGATTTGTACTATTTTTTTTAGAAAACCATGGTTAAAGCAAAGTGTTGGAAGAATGTGTAAATCAGACATCTTTCAAGTCACTTAAGACTTCTCTAACACTCCTTAAAAATGCATTCTGTCCATACGCAAAGGAAGTAAATACCCATACAACACTTACATTCATATTATAGTTATTTTAACTATAATTTTGATTGTATTTTGATCAGTTTTTGTTGGAGTGGTTACTTTTTTGGACAGTTTAATTTGATTCTAGCTGCTCTACTCCTGAAGTAGTACCTGACATTTGAATGTCTTTTTAACTTAAGCTGATTGTCATAACAACCAACAACTTTACTGTACACTACTGTTTGTATTCCATTGATATAATCAAATATATATTCAAACCATCCAAGTTTCTGGATCTCAAAATAATCTCTCTTTAAATATACTTAAGAGCTTACTGTACAGTGGTTTAAAAATCAGTTCAAAAATCAACTCTAGTCATATTGCTGACTTTAAGGCATTTTGATCAATTCAGACATAAATTAGTTTTCAGGAACAAAAATTATGCAGATAAAAATGACAAATAAGAAAGACAAGGAAATCCATACCAAAAAGTTATTGATGAAAAGCATGCAGCAAACCGTAATAAACAGTAAGGAGATCCTTTCAAGAAAATATTCATCTTCCATATCAACTAACAATAAAATGTTGCTTGGACTTCTAGTGTATTTCCAATAATCTGTTTGAATATTTAATGATAAGCTGCCAAACAGTGGCAAAATACTCCACAGCCAAACACAACACAAACAAAGCACAGACATTAGAGTACGCACTTGCAGCCTGGAAGGCCAACTGTATCCTGAGATGCATCTAAAGAAGGGCAGCCAGCAGGACAAGGGAGGTGATTGTCCCCCTCTGCTCTGCCCTTGTGAGACCCCATCTGGAGTGTTGTGTCCAGGCCTGGGACCCCCAGCACACAAAAAGATGTGGAGCTGTTGGAGTGGGTCCAGAGAAGGGCCACTAGGGTGGCCAAAGGGCTGGAGCACCTCTCCTACAACGAAAGGTTGAGGGAGTTGGGCTTATTTGGCTTGGGGGAAAGAAGACTCTGGGAAGACCTCATTGCAGCCTTACAGAACTTGAAGGGAACTGACATTTTTCACATGGTCTAATAGTGACAGCACAAGGGGGAAGGGTTTTAAACTTAAAAAGAGAGGTTTAGGTTAGATGCCAAGAAAAGTTTATTTAATCAGTGGGTGGTGAAGCACTAGAATAGGCTGCCCAGAGTGGTTTAGGATGTCCCATCCCTGGAAGTGCTCAAGGCCAGGTTGGATGGGGCCCTGGGCAGCCTACAGCAGGGGGTTGGAATGGATGATCTTTAAGGCCCTTTCCAATTGAAGGCATTCTATGATTCTATGAATATGCACTTTTCTGCATTGGCCTTACCTCCAGTGTCATCCCAGCATACTAGTGCAGAAAAGCTAACCAGGATTTCAACAGGAGTCAGACTGTCCACAAGTAAATAATACAAGACTCGGTCATCAGTAGACTGTATAGAGAAAGAATTAGTTCATTTTAAATTTGTATTGAATGTTGTCTGCTCACACAGACAACAACAAAGCATAATTAGAATTAGTCATGATAGTGGAATTCATCTACTTTCAGGTGTTTTTCTTCATATGAACCTCAGTTCAGTTGTTCTACTAGCCAAAAAACATTCAACAGAAGACTAAAGTTTGTTTTGTGCTGTGGCTTCCTTACTCTATTTAATAACAGTTAAGTCTATTTATTTGTAACATGACTAATTCTGCTGCAATAAGTTTTTTTCTGAAAAATACTGCCTCCATATATTTTTGAATTCTCAACTTTAAGATCCTATGCAAATATAAAAAAAAATATAGAATAACTCTGCTGTTCACAGAAATTCTTCACAGTCTGAAGGTGAATGATCTTCTTTGCTACAGATCTGTTTTAATATGTGTTACATTTTCTTAGAGTCATACCAATATATTTTTGGTGTATGATCCTGGAATGCTATGTATTACTACTTCTTTCATAGCATAATATAAAAGTGCTTTTTATAACTCTGATACGGCATTTGCCTGTTTATACAGCTCAAGCATATCAATGTAAAAAAATAGAATGGTGTTACAGCAAAGGGTGATTAGGTAAGTTTCAGCACAACAGCACACAGTGTCACGTAGTCTTCAGGTTAATTATGGTTTATGAAAGTATATTGTGAAATGTTTCATAAGATTTCTTATTATGTGATTATAAATACAGAGAGGTGTAAAATTGCAGGTACACTATAGTTATGAAGCATAATCCATGTAGTTAACCTTCTCAGTATAGAATTTTACATTAAATTCATGCCTAGAGTTTGCATTTTACAATTGCACTCTACAATTACACTTCAGTTACAGTATGAAACCGGAGTTGGAACAGGATATTCAAGCATGTTGAATAACCTTCTGATAATAGAAACTAATGGCGGGTTTAAAAATATACTGTAATTTTATGCAACTAAAGAGTATTTCTAATCCCCACAATAGAACCTCACACATATCACTGTAGGACTTAGCATGTACAGAGAACATAAGAGAGCTAAGCTAAACAGACTTCTGATTTGGGTGTTAGGTGACAGGTGAAGATGAAGGAAGAGAATTGAAGAAGGCATTCTGAAGCTGAATCATCACTGAATTTAAAGAAATCTCTAAATTCCTATGACACAGATTTCACTCAAGATTAAAAAAAAAGAAGATGGAGATGCAATGCAATGTAATATATACTCTCACTACCAAATTTGATGACTTCCTTACTCCACATTTTTTTTTATATATTCTGTAATGGCAATTCATAACATATTTCTTTTCCTTGATTTAAACACAGTGAAACACTTCCATGTATTTGCTAAGAAACATCATCTGTAATAATCCTAACGCATCATTATTTTTTCAGTAATAGCAGTTCTATGCAACGTACCAATGACACCTAGGATATCTAATCTTATCTAATTACGTAAAGTTTTGAAAAAGATAAAAAAAGTACATAAAAATTCAATACAGTCATATACCTTAAAATCTGTCTTCTGATAGTTATAAGCATATGTATGTGGCTTATGGAAAACAAACAGGTTCCTAGGAAGAAAAAAATATAAATTACATATTTCAGGTAAATGTCCATTCCATTGTGTAAGTTTTTAATTTTAATTAGTAAATGTATTATAATCTTCCAGAAATCCCTCAAATCTATTCCTCAAAAATGATTCAGAATTTTTAGTTTCATTAAAGATGAGTACAGTTCATCTACGGAGAAATCAACTGATATTAACTTATACTTTTGCTGCACTTTGACAGTGGTCTGTTGGAGGTCAGGCCACTGATTTTTCTTATTAACCTATGATCTGTAAATTGTAATAAGTTAGTATTTTTCATGAATTCTCATGCCTAAAAGCTACTGCAATAAGTTAACTATGAAGTGTCACTGTAAGGAAGAACTCTTTTGTAAAGTTTATTAATGCCTGTTCTCAATTTTCTAGTGTTTGCTTACTTTCAGAAACATTTTTTTAGCCTGCAAATCATGTCAATTTACTTAATACATAAGTATTAACTAAACTACATGATTTTTTAAAGAATAAATTTTTAACTTGGTGGGAGAATATAAAGTTTCCTTTCTGGAGCAAACGCAGAAGATTTAACAACCTTTACTGCTTTGGAATAGTGATGTTCAGACACAGAGTTTGGTCAATCAGTGGCTAATGCATCAGACATAGGAACACCTTAATTGCTATGTTTCAAGACCTGCTATCTTCCACGCACATCACAATGTGACATATGCTTTGTGAAGCAGATGGTTGTGCTATCCACAATACTCTAGATGGCACATGCAAGGCAGCCTGTTGCTGCACCTACAGATTTACTGCCAATAGGGACGTGGTCTGAAGAGAAGCCTTGGAACTAACCTGAAAGGCAGGAAAATTCTACAGAAAAGATCTGTTGAGATGATATAGGTTTAACACAGTCACTTTTCATATTTTATCATTGTTAGACTGTAGATTGTAAGAAATACAACACAAAACTTCTGCTCCTTACTGGAAACAAACACAGAAGTCCTCAATGCTAATCCAGGTTTCCTTGGATACAGAAGTTTTTCCTGAATTGATTTCTCCCTTTGATTCATCCACTGCCTGGCTGTTCGTAACAGTATCAGCTCTTTCTGACATTTGTTTTGCATTAGAACAAAAATTCTCGTGCAATTTTTCTGCAGAGATAAGACACACAGATTCAATACGCTGACACCATGTACATCAAAGTAAAAACATTCTTATGTAAAAATTATCCTGAAGTTACCAGACTATTTTCCGTACATCTTAGAGTTTAAAAATAATAACTGTAACATTAACCTAGAAAGATCAGAAGATGACCAAAACAATACTGTGTAGATTTCTGTTGCTTCCATTTGAAACTGCATAAGTATTCTGATTCATTATACCATTACATATGGAACTGTGCACTAGAACCTTTAATATGAGCATGTAACAAACAGAGAATCCAATGCTTTTATTCAGTGAAAACCTAGTATGGCACTGTAATTTTTACAACCCACAGAAGAAGGCCTATCCTTGCTGCTGGGACTCAGAATCCCCGTGATGCTATTCACATAAGTCAGTTGAACTACTTGTTAATAGAAATTAATTTCAACAATGTTATATTAATTTTCCTATAGGAAAATCAGAACTATTGTCTGAATCATGCCAAAATACCTACACAGAATATCATGTATACACATTTTGTAATAAATTAATAACATTTTAAGTTGCAATGTAATTTCACAAGCTCTGCCTTTACCCTATGAGATTCATATGAATTGTTATAGAAGTTACTCAGTCTTCTCCAAAAAGTTTTAAGGATAGCCCAGAGCAGCTGAGAATAGTAGAATACAACACTTCAAACATTAACAGCTGTTAACTCAGAATGCTAAGGAAAAAGCTGAGTTAATATCCAAACACAACCATATTACAAAGAAGAAAGCTAACTAGAAAAATGCATAATTTATTTTTTAATATGCTTTTTAATATTTCACGTTCATCGAAATACAGTGATCTGCTGGATAACTAATGAGCTTATAAGATAGAAGTGGTTGTAATTATTTTCCAACCATTTGTCAAGAATTGAAAGGAATGTAATGGAAGGAAACATGCCAAAGTCCCTTTTTTCTCCCTTAAAGTATGGAAAAACTGCCTGAAAGCTGTAAAATGTAGGCTTCTCCTGAGATTTATGTAACATGGGTTTCAGGCCTCTAGAGAAATAATCAGTATTTGTCTTACAAACCTGCCTGTTGTAGAGACTATGAAAAAGGGGTCACCAGAGTATAACTATATCCCATACAGCTCAGTGTTGCTCCTCTTTGTTCATTCTGATCGCAGGGACTAGAGTACTATCAATAGGAATTGTTCAAGATCAGTTGAGTCAATAGATTTCTACAACCTTCATATAGAAGATATGCTCCACCTTATTTAAAAGTCAATAGATAAACCCTTCTGTTGATCATTTATACAGACTGGAGCCAGAGGGAACATAACCTTCCAAGGGCAGCTAAAAGAAAGCAAAAACAGTTTCAACAAAATGGCTGAATTTTCACCACTTCTCTTTGAAGAAGAGGGGGCACTTCCAAATATGAGAAACTGCAAACACTAGGTGATATATTAGAGATATAATTTCTGGAATAAAGCTGTAACTACATTTGAAGCAAATCTTAAGAGCTGCTCTGTACAAATTAGTATTTTAAGACTGACATATGGAAGATAATTTCAGCAACTAATTGCCTGTAATTATCATATAATGTATTCCTTGAACAAATGTAAATACTAATCAAATACACAGGCATATAAAATAAGCATATTATAAAGCTAAACATGGCAGAGAGCTTTAGAAAAGGGCAGAGTGCGTTCAATTTCAATAACTTTTTACTTCTTAGAACTCAAACCACAAAGATGAGTGTAACAATCAAGATGAAGCGAAAAAGTAACTTGAATAAGGTAAAACATTCAGGTACAGAAGTAATAATGAAATGTATATTACAACAAAAAAATCGAAACAAAAACAGATGAACAACGAAGTGCAAAGCACTGTAAAAGCACAAATAATCAATCCTAAAAGAGAAAGCAGTAGCAAGCAAACGCAGATGAGCAGTTTATCACATAAATCCTTAATTTTATGGTAAGAAAAAGCTGTACTTCATGAAAATTCCAAAATTATTAGAGAATGTAAAGTTCTTAGGAAATTGAAAAGACATGTATTTAAGACAGTTGTCACTGCTTTCAACAAATGCTCATTATTTTTCAAGCTCTGGATTTTTACTGAGATGCTTAAATGGATATCATGCTCTCTCAAATTGACTACAGTTTTGAGTGCTAACAATTATTCAGTATCTGTACTTTCTACTTTTTTCAATAGGATGAGAGGGAATGGCCTCAAGTTGCACCATGAGAGGTTCGGATTGGATATTAGGAAAAATTTATCCTTCAAAAGAGTTGTCAGGCACTGGAACAGGCTGCCCAGGGAGGTGGTTGAATCCCCATCCCTGGAGGTGTTCAAGAAACATGTCGATGTGGTACTAAGGGACATGGAATAGTGGGCAATATTGGTGGTAGGTGGATAGTTGCTTTAGATGATCATAGAGGTCTTTTCCAACCTTAATGATTCTATGAGTTGTATGTGGATCTTTATGGTCATGAGATAGATAGTTTAAGAGAACACACAAAAGATGAATTAAAAGGATTGCTAGCCAAGCAAAAGAAAAAGCATAAGAAAACAGTATACTGTAATGAAAATTTTCAAAATTCTTCTAATTTGAAAATGATTCCTCACAGCACCTGTTTTCAGTAAAAAGGGATAGACAAGCTGGCTTATTGGCATATATGTACAAAAATGGAATTTTCCCAGTTACAGTAGAAATTACAAGAACTTAAAACATCGAATATGAAAGTTGTAGCTAATTTCTAAATCAGAGATAAAAAAAATCACACAGGAAATTTCAAAGCCATCGTAACAGTATGTAAGATATCATTACGATTTCTAGCATGACTTTGAAGATAAGCATTCATTTCAAAGAAAATGTGAAAAGTGAAATAACCAGCTACATATTATCTAGTTCAATTACAACAATACAAATGCCAAACACAGGCAAATGGGGTAAATAGATGATTAACTAAAAGGCAAAATAACTTGTTCCAGGTAGAATATGTCAGACTAACTTAGGGTTTTTTGAGGGGTGGGATTTCTTGATGAAAACACTAATTTTTAGATAATGAAATGCAATAGGTATAACTTAGCCAGATTTCAGGGAAGCATCTGATTTGATATCATGCTGATATTTATTAGCAAAACTGAACATGATGAGATTTGGTATAAGTGTAAGCAGTATAAACAGCAGTGATATTTATGCAAATGTAAATGCTTGCATTAGGGACACAATTAGAACAATAATATTAAGAACTGGAGGCATATATATTGGAATTGATGAGTAAACTCAAGTTCTCTGTTCAATAATAAATTACAAACTGACACTAAGCCATTCTTATCACATGACCTCAGAAAAGCACATTGGTTCTCAAAAAAATATCAGCATATACAGTGAAGTGCCACAGCATTAGTAGCATCTCATCAGGATTCCTGTACTAATCGGGGCTAACCAAGAGTGTGAAAAAGGAATATGAACTCCATCATCAAAGACAGGTAAATGGTCAAAAAAAGAGCATCCTCTAATAATGCACTTAATAACATCTCTCACATGCACATTCCTACTACTTTCCCTGCAATGCATCTAGTGATTGCAATGCCTCAGTGAGTTGGATGACCTTTGGAGTGAAAGTTTACCCAAATTATTAACTTTATGTTGGAACAGTAAGTTGATAAACTCCTCAATGACTCATGTGATCACTGGTTATGATGCAACAAAAGGATATTGAGACATTTTGAATTATACCAATATTATAAAAGAGTATTATGTTATTATACTAGAACCAATCTGTACACTAATTGGTAAGTTTTTCTTCAAGGGCAATTCCTGAGTAGACTTTCAAGTAAACAGAAAATATAGCTGTCTGACTACTGAAATGCACTAATTTTAGAATCAGTTAATAATGACAGCTACAGAAATTGTTCAACATCCCAGCATATTTATGGCAGGTTTTAAGGAGCCATCTATTGCCAACTATTATATTTCTATTGGGTTTTGGGCCAGTGTTAAAACAGGTACTGAGCGGTGAGGATTATATGAACTGAAGGATTATATTTCCAGCTCATTAACTTACAGAATTTTGATACAGTGAGATTCTCCTGTTTTGTTTCTATTTACTGGAAATATAAAAATCCTATAAAGAAGTCAAAAGAAAAGACATCCAAACACTACAGTGTTTGAAATCCTTAAAGTTCTTAAAAGTGTGATGTTAAAATAATGTTCTTTGCCTGTACTGAACATATGTTTCTTGTTATTTTCCATCTGCATACTCTTCAAACCCTAACAGATTAAAAACATAAAAATGTAACACTTATTAAAATTGAAGTTGTTCTTTTTCTTTGTCTTTTATTTCAGAGAAAAATAGAACAAAACAAAAACAGTTCTCATTGTTCAGAAACAGAACACTGTGTACGAAATCCCGTATATTTCACTGAAGAATAACATTGTAATGTGACAAGTGTAATTTTTTCAACATATTCCTGGAAGTTTGGTATTTAAAAAAATCCCTGTATGAAGACTCCACTCTGCAGTTACACACATTCTTTGAAGTCTTTAAGACCCAAAACCATAAATCCGTAAGACTGATTATATTCTTAACACGAAGGTTAACTCTGAAATCAAATAATATACGAATGGCAGAAATCTGAGTATACATTTCAAAAACATTTACCTCCAGTGGGTCTCTCTGTTTTATGTTGCTCCTATATGAAGAAAAAGAAAAGTGATTACAATTTTGCATTATAGTTTTAAAGAAATTATTTTCTTTTTGCAGTAGTCCTTCCAGAGCTCTAAGAAACAAGCTAGTATATTATCCCTAAAGGAAAAGGAAAATGAAAGGCAAAGGGCATGTTTTTCTAGAGACATACATGTGATCTGCAGTCTGGGATAAAAAGATGCTCCACATGCCTATTCCTATACTATTAAAAACATCATCTGACATTACCGTTCTTTGACAGTAAGTTCTATTCTAAGAAGTAATTAGATCTATTCTAGATATGGTTCTATTCTATTCTGTTTCCATTCTTGGAAAGTATATAAAGGTCTCTTCCAACAAGCATTTCTTGTTGTGCAAATGTATACTACTGTCATTTGAAACACCACGCTTGATTGCTACAACATTTTTGGTTTTGTATCAGTAGCATAAATTAAAAATAATATCTGCAATTTTTGATTATTTGCTTGTTTGCAAACAACTTTACTCTGGCCATTGTCATTTCAAAGGTAGAGGAACTCAATTAACATGACTGCAGTTGAAATGCAGTTAGCCTGCCTTTTGGAAAGTCCACTTTGTACTAAGCTACTAATGGGTTAACTGGACTAACTTTAACTTTGTGAAGAAAATCACTGAAGCCTAGAAGTTCTGTTACAAACAACTTTGCAAGCATCTTTTCATTCCAGCTCTCCACTTAACAAGCATAGTCATCTTCCCCACACCCCAAATCCTCATCTATACTAATTTTTATCTGTGGCAGAGGTGCTAATCTTGAAGTTGATAGCACTGAGCATCTAGATAAACATGGTGATTTCCTGCATAAAGCTGAAAACGAAGTTATTAATGCTCAGAATAACACAATATGAAATTCTACAAACTAGCAATAACCTAATGGTTTGAGAATATCAAAGTTGCTCTTTCAGCATTTGCTTTTTCTAATCAGATATACAATGATTGATATGTATGTTGTTATTTTGAGTTTCAAAACTAGAGAAAGAAAACTCTCCGATAATGAATCTCCTAGAGATACCCATAAAAAGGTGGGAAACAAAGAAGATTATTCTCCAAGTTAAAAACTTTATTTTCTTTTTCCATTAGTTCAAATGCAGTTCTACCTACATACCACAGCTATTAATACGCTCAACATTTTTCAGATGAGTTTTAAATTGAGGCAAAGGTAAGGTTCAAGAACAAGTTAATCAGCTGCTCTTAAGTTCTTACATTTCATCTCTGAATCAGATTGCTCTCAGACTAAATCAGATTCACATCTTCTTACCATTCTTTTTTTTTTTTCTTTTAATCAGTATCTCACTTTCATGTATTTTCTTACTCGCCCTTGAGTTTCCTTGTTTGCACACCCTACTGTGACTGACCAGCTTTCTACAATGAGAATGGCTCTTAACTCCAGGACTAGAGGAGAAAAGCAAAGTGACATTCTAAACTATTTCTATGCCTCTAGCACATAGATGTCTGTTACTTTACAATTAACTAAATCTGTATTTGTTCAGCTACTGAGACAGAAGTAACCCAACCAATAACTATAATACTACTTACAGAACGTTTCTATCCTGCTGCTTTTGTAATGGTTTTTGTAAGTTGCAATTATTAGAAACACTTCTAAAAGGCCATGAAGTACTATTAAATATATTGTTTGTAAAACATGCACAAAATGCAGAGTAGTCAAAAACACATTTTACTGCAAAGAATTCTCCTTCACTACAGCATTGGCTTATTTTTAACTAATCAATACCCCACAAAAATATACCCACACGTATACACTTTCTACACACACAATGGATATAGAACAGTTCAAAACAGATGAGTTTCAGGTCTGAAATATAAAAATTATTATATACTATGAAGAAGAAACATGTAAATAGGTACTCCAAAATTATATAGCAAAAGATTTTCCTTTTACTTCAAATTTTACCAGAATTAATTATTAAGTTTTCTTTGTCTATGAAGATACCTAATACTATCTTCAACAGTATGTTTGAGGTCTTCAAACACATTACGTAACTCTATACATCAAGTCACTGTACAGCAAAGAAATTTCAGAAATATTAACCCCACGTATACTTATCAGTTTGTCCAAGAAAGAGACTGCAGAAATTTTAAAATAATTCAGTCATCTTTTCTACAAGATTGTAAAGATCAGCATTTTGAGGTTGTTTTTCCTTCATATCGCCCTTTGGATGGACATACTTTATAGGGTCTTTTAAACAATTTTCTATACTGTAATCATATAGAATGTAAAAGCACTACTTGGGACAGAAAATAAATGCAGACAGGAATAACTGCGGTAAACACAAGTTGGGAACACATCTTTTCCAAAATACAGTTGTTTTTTTGGTTAGGTGCAGATTTTGAATTGTATTGAAAGGCATTTGTATACATACCAGCCTGTTTTTCCCCCTCAATTTTCTGAATTTCAAAGAGAGAAATGTTATCACATGCTCTTATGAGCACTGTTTGCCACACTAAGTATGAAATTGATGAGATAATGGTACTGACAATCTGGACTCATTTATCGGTGTTAAGCAAACGAAACTACATTCATTGAGCTTCGTTTGTTTGTTTGAATATTTAAATCTCTATTTTTCTGTTCTGCAAATTAGTTTTCTGTATAAAATATTTTACATGAAATACTGTGGTATCCAGGAAGCCTTTGTTTGAAAGCATCCTTTCCGTGTTCAAAACATAAGGTTTAAACACTACAAGGAGCTTTCTGTTGGAGGCTTATTTAAAAGCAGACTTTGGTAGTATATGTAAAGAACAAGGTACAAACAAATTTAAAACATAAATGACAACAACAAAAAATAGTGGTTACATCTGCCAAAAGTAATTCTAGTAACATCCCATTGATATTAGGTAAGATTCATGTTGCCTGTCATGGAGAACCACAGTGGAGACATGTAACTAGCAATCCCTAGTGACTGGCATTTTCATCTGTGGGGGCACCTGGCAAGCAGTGCTGAGCATGCTGCCCCTACCTAGTGAACCTTTTTGGAGGAACGTGGCTTTCAATTAAGAATCAAATGAGGATGTGATTTAAAGGCATGTATTTACAAAGTTTATATTTTTAAGTAGCCACATGCCATCCCACACTTAGCTGAAATAGCGTAATTGTAATATTAATCCATGAATCAAACGTTTATTTATGAAGACATGACTCTCCTTAAAACTTTCCCATCAAATTTATTTCTAAGAGTAAAATCAAAATATTCTACTGTATTAGCAATGTTACTTTTAGAATCTAAAGAATAAATCATAAAAAATGATTTTTAAATGAAAAGTGTTAGCAAAAGATTTCTCCTGCATTAATAAAACCAGAAACTGGAACAAAGAGGGAATTTACTGAAATATGGCAAGGTGAGTGGGGAAGCTTACGAAGATGTCTTTTAAAACCTATATTTAAGAATCAAATATTTTCTACTTCTTCTTTCACTACCTTTTGGAGCATAAAAGTAGGCCAAGTTAAGAAAAAAAAAAGAAAATTAAATTATTACCCGAGAATAATCTTCTGCATTTGAGCGTCTCCCACTTTGATTCATTTCCATGTTACTGCCATCTACATTTTCATTGCTTTCAGTGACAGAAGGGAGATGGGTCATCGAATGAAATTCTTTTTGGATGGAAGACTGCGTGAAGGAGCTAAATAAAAGAAAGCTCAAACGCTTTAATCCATGTATTTGCTTTCAAATCACAGATTTCGTAACTATTATTTTTATAGAATTCTGTCAAAATAATTTGTATCTCCTTTACTTTGATAGCTTAACAGGGCGGCACAAAATGTATGTATGCATATATTCCTTATAATTACTGGCTCAGTACCACACACACATGTGTTTGTAAGACCTGAACTGTTGCCCTCTTAACTAACCTTCAGCGAAACAAAACCCATGCCAGTTGATGAAAACCAGATGATAATACCAAAAATGAATGAATTTCTTTTTCTAGAATTTTAAAGATACGTCAAAAAAAAGTTTGAAACGCATGTAAGGCCAACTCTGGCTATACAAAAAGGAAATTCTGTCTCTGAGTTCAGCGGAGGCAGAAGTAAAAACTGAAATACAGAAACACAGAAGTAACTCCTTCCTTGTTAAGCAAACTAGGAAAGTGAGATCAAAATAATGGTGCAAACATGACAACTAGATGAAATTGTGCTATACCAGCAATAAAGAACAGAGAAAAATGTTTGTTATCTAACTCCTGTCTTAAGGACTGATATAATGAAACATCGAGATCCTTAACAGTAACACTGTCAAAATTATCTTCCCTTTGAGTGCTTCAAAAAATGTTATTAGAATAAAAGCAAGAGATTAGAAACAAGTTCAGTCCCAGTTATGTATATAAGTCCTTAATTGTATTTAGGTAGCTATGTTACTTGAACAAAATGCTGATTCCTGCTACGTATTTTTGGTTACTACCTTTAATTAAATCACAAGAGACTAAATTAGCTGATTGTCATGGAAACTTAGACTATTTAATAAACCATCCTTGACTAAATGGTGTAGATTGATCATAAAGAAATTCATTAAATATGAAAAATAAATAAATAAAATATGCTAACATACAATTATTACAACATCTTAATTATTACTCTCTCATTCTTTCAATAATGCATTTATGGATATTGCTTAAAATATTTATCTCTGTATTTATTTCTACAAACAACTAATTTACTGTATTTTAAACAGCAAAAAAAATCTGAATCAGTAAAACAATATTCCCAGAGTATTTCATAATAATCCAAAGTAATTTCTGCAATGGTCATATGCTGCTCTTCAAAAAATATCTAACTGATGTATTATCAACCCAACCAATCACTATGATGAATGCAGCACCTGTCAAATATGTGGTTTATTCAGACTACCCAGAGCTGTATTTAACAAAAGTTGCACACGTATTTTTACAGCAAAAATTACTAACAATGTGATGTTACTGATAAAACTACTGAATACTTACATATCTTTGGATATATTGATAGTTTTTAGTTTGTAATTTAAAAATAGGCTAGCAATCTCAACATATTGTTCAGGTTTCTCTAACACAGGTTCTGGGGGAAAAAAAAGCAACTTGTCAAATATATATTCACAAGAAATCTTTAATACTTAACTGACAAATGATTTCCATAGCGAATTCCTCACCCCTAAATAATTTTATAAAGACTTCAGGAAACAATTTCTAAGCACTCTGGCATGCACTGTAATAAATTCATAGAATGGGTTGGAAGAGACCTCAAGGATCATCTAGTTCCAATCTCCCTGCCATAGGCAGGGCCACCAACCTCCAGACCTGGTTCTAGACCTGGTTGCCCAGGGCCCCATATAACCTGGTCTTGAACACCTCCAGGGATGGAACATCCACAGCATTCCTGGGCAGCCTGTTCCAGCACCTCACTATATAGAAGAGCATATAGAATAGAAGTGAATGACCAGGGTGGTTTTGGCTGATGTATCATAGGAAAATAAAGCACTTAACACTCTGACCTTCAGCTTGCAAAGTATTAGAAGTGTGTTTAGCCTACATGTAAATGTATACAAAGTAGCTCAGAACTAAAGCAGGACATTCTGCCTTTATTGATTTCCTGCTTCTTATGCCAGTCTATTTTGTTAGCATGCCTGTAAAGCCTTCACATTCAAGCTAGCTCATACTATGTACTTAATTCCATTGTGCAGTACAGATAAACCCCAGAATAGATTTACCCTTAAAACTATTAACAGTTGCAGAAGGACTACTTTCATACTTCACATGTTCAAAAGGTTTTCAGAAGCTTTCATGGCTCTGTGTTGGAGTTTCTGTGCTGCTCTGATAACATTCCCTCTTCATTTTCTCTCCAGTACTGAAGGTTAATTTTTTAAATTATTTTTTTTATTTTTATTTATTTTATTTATTTATTTTTACAGACAGATTAAGACACTTCTCAAAGCATTTAAGAAATAGAGCTAAGGTGAAGTATTACAAAAATAGCAAAAAATAAAAATAAAAAACAGAGAGAAAAAGTAATCCCTAGCACAGTTCTGTAGAAATTACGCTAACATAACTATGTCCTTCAGAATGTTTATAACAATTAACATGTGTTTTAAAATTTATTGAATGAACAAACCTTGAGGTTCAGATTTTGCAACAGTTGTCTTTTTCTGACGGAAAAGCTTCCAGGGAGGAACTGGTAAGGTTGGTTGCTTTGGGGCTTCCAGGGGGCAGGACCTAGTTCTAGTAATCAGGACAGGATGGCTGTATACTTGGGAAAGCCCATACTGTCTCAGCTTCTCTGAAGAATCAGTCTATAAAACATAGAAAGAAAACATGATTGAGGATAGCTCTCCTTTCTTATCACCTCTCATGAACAAACAGTACGCACAGAGAAGAATCCAGTGGTTTGGGTAACAAATGAAATGAAAACAGCTGACAAAATTATCCAAAAGCATTCTAATTAGGATTGATATTCAGCATAAAAGGCACAATTGAATATTTAAGTGTTTACATATAGTTTACTTTCCATAACAGATTCATCTCTTCTTTGAACTTATTTATACAATCATATTCCTTTAGGTGCTACAGAAAACACAAGCGGAGAATACGAGTAAGAAAACAACACTGACAAAATCTTGTTTTAAATAAACATATCACAAGTAGTTTTTCTTTTCTGAAACAAGTCCTCACTTCATGCTGAATTTATAAAGAAGCAGAATTCTAAAAGTAACAGGTCCTTTAAATAACTTGTAATATCCTCATAATGTAATATCATTCTGAACAATTACGCCATTAAAGTTAAGCGTTTTATCTCCTGGCTAATTTACAAAATGCAGGACAGCTGACCCTTCAAATAATGAACTTAAGAGCAGTTTTAGATGTGGACATTGAGTGGTGCTCTTCCCATTAAAATAACAATGCTTCAGTATGCAAGTCTGTTATTTTTTTTCTCCGCTGAAAGTTCTGTTTCAAGTTTTGTATATCTTTACTTTGTTTTAAAAAATACACCTTATTTCAATTGCTAAATAAGTCAGTAATTTTCTGATTGCTTCTTCTCATTGCCATGTGTTCTTGAGGAGGCATAATTGCAAGCAATGCAGAGCAGACCACGGTTGTGATTGTCAGAGATATTTAAAGGGAGAGGATCAAATTAAATTAAATGCTCTAAGGTACTTAGGCAACGTATTTCTGAATTAATAGAGGTACGTTATAGGAGTGGTGACTGGGTACACACGCATCCAAACAACTTAAAAATGAAAGCAAAAACATCTGAAATTAGAAAGGATTTGAAAGAGGACCGGTTAGATGCTGTAAGAAAAAAAACTTTTCAGCTGGTGAGTAGAAGACATAGTTGAATGAAACAAACTATTGAGGACATACAAACTAGAAAGCTCAGCCAAAAGGGAAAAAGAGTGAAATTCTGGTACAACTAAAGACAATGACAACATTTCTTCTAAACTGTAATTTCCATTGATGCAGCACGTCTCAGCCCTCCAAAGAAAGCCTTAAAATGGGCGTTTTTAATGGAGTCCCACGATACATCCCCTACATTTCTATATCTACTGTTACCTTCCATTTTCCTATCTGTCTTTACTGAAATATTGATTTAGACATATAGATTCATCTGCCTCATCCTATTTGGTCTGCCATAACTCTTTTTCAGTAATCTCAGTACCCTAAAAAACTGCAGCCAAGTCTGAAAGGCCTCAGGTGGCAGGAAATACACAACCATTATGTCACCATTCCCCATTTGCTTTTTAGATGACTGATATTACTTACTGTTACCAAAGAGACAGTACTGTCCGAGACCTTAAATTAAAATAAATTTAAATAAAATCAAGAAACAAGAATCAAGAACAAGAAAATCCTCAAAATAACATGAAGAACATTGTAATTTTTTTTTAATTGAATAAAAAAAGAAGAAGAAAATAGTGTAAAAATTAAGAGCATTAAAGCATGAGGCCTGTAAACTATTTCTGGAAATTTCTTGTCTTTGTTCTGTGAAGCCTACTGGTTTTCTGAGAAGGAAGATTACATTTTAATGTTCTACTTATGCAAAATATGATTAAAATGTTGAAAATAGTAAAATAAATCTAATTAATAATCATTTCAAGAAAGCCTGCTTTGGTATTATAAATAGGTTTCTGTGGATTTTAACTAGCTAAGTGGAAATTTAAGCACTGTTTTCAACCTAGCTGCATGATGTGTTAAACTTACTCCATCCGCTTTCATCAGTTACAATGGTAATGACAGAAATGAATGAAAACAAACATGCCATTTCATAATGAACAATGCATCAGGAAACATATATCAAATAAGTCTGGAAAATAAACTGAAATTTATATTTCTCAGGTAACCCTTAAAATAATTAGCCTTTCCATTCAGGAATATCTCATTATGATGCATTTTCTCGTTCCTCTCGTTCTTGCTGTTCAGAGACTTTAGCTCTTGGGATCTAAGTGGAGTAAAACTGAAAAATAAGCAGGGTCATGGCAGGAAAATACATGACCAGAATCTAAAAGGACAAAAATAAGAAAACTGAACAGATAGTCACTACTTGGTGTCTGTTTTACTACACTAATTATTATTATTATTTACAATGCAGTTGTCAGAAAATTAAACATTCTGATAGTAAAATGTATGATGCTTTATTTTCCCAAGGGCACGGGATTACCATCTGAACTAAGGAAAAGATCTTCTCTTCAGACAAATGTAATGGTATACAGCCAGCATAGACTGCCATTTCTGGCTGGGTTGGCACCGAAGAACCTATGGAGAAAACAAAATGTTTTAGAACAAGTCATAAATAAACATTGTGGTCCATCAGTTATTCAGCCTTCACTGCCTTGTTTTTATTATTCTTGTTTCGAATGAAGTAACATTCAGAAAGAAGATCTTACTGTAAAAATTTCAGAAGAGAAGCCGTGGATGGGGAAAAAAAAAACCAAACACACACCATTATTTTAATCTAACAGCTTTTATATATTTTACAGTTTTTATAAAAATGATAACAAAAACTACAGCTTAAAAATACAAGTCAGAAGTTGCTCTCCTCCATGTTCTTGTATTTCTCTTCAAATTTTCAAAATACTGCATGCTAGCATGAACGACACATCATCCAGATAGATGAAGTATACTGATTGGCAAGTACTGACTAAAGGCCACTCGAAAGTGACAAAAAATGTCTGATTTTGCCAACAAAAGGATCGAAAAGCAGAGCTCTCACGCCTCCTACTAACGAGTTTGAAGAATTAGATAATATTTTGAGAAACAGCAGTCAAAAACTGGAATTACTGCCCTTAATTCTGTCAAGGAGATGGGAAAACTGAGGTTATGATAGTTGGTGCTTCAGGAATTATGAGGGGGTGATCCCCCATATCATTTGTTACCTCTAGACATCTGTTGTAATAGGCAACCACACAATCTTCTCACACCTGTAATTCTGAAAGAAGCCATTGTTACCTCAGAATAATAAAGAGAAACCAAGGCTCTTTGGCTGACAGCCAGTACGCAAATGCTGAAGAAAAAAATTAGAAGTCTAAAAACGATAGCATTATAAATATGGGTGCAGTTCCACCCAAAAGACAGCTCAAAAAGAAGCACATCAGTTTCTCTGCGTCTTTCCTTAGTCATGTAAGGAAGCACACAAAACAGCTTTTCAGAGTATGCAGTGTGACACCTGCAGAAGGTTTTGCCTTTGCTCCTTTCAGCTCCACTTCAAATATCAGATAACTACTTCCTAGTTTTACCTATGCTCACTGAGTGTTCAAACTGGAACTTGCTTTAAGAATAGGTTTCTTTGTGTGTGTGAAATGGAATAAGACAAAGCTGTTTGCATATAATGAAAAAAAAGACAATGGAAATGAGAAGAAAGGAAAAGGAGAGTTGGCATGTGGCTGGAAAGTACAGTTTATCAGACTTTTAAAAAGCCATTTATTTAGAAGATATGCAATGTCTTTTTCTTGAAGCAGCAACACATCTCAACATCTTAAATACTCTTTCAGGAATTCAGCTTCTCAATATAATATAGTTGATAGTCAGAATGTGCAAAGCAAGACTTTACTTAGTTTTTAGAGTACTGTGAATGTAACAATATAAAAAAAACATTAATCAAAATATACTTCCAGGACAAAAGTAAATAAAAGGTAAATTCAGTAAAAAAAAAAATTATGCAGTAAATTCAAATGAATATTTCTGGCTACCCTGCCCTTTTACAAGGAACATTCCTAGTTGTTCAAGGAACATTTCCCAGTTGTAACCTACTGAATAAAGTAGAGACTGAAAATAATTTATTAGAGAGGAAGTAATGACTTCCTTTACAATTGAAGTTTTCCATTAGGAAAAATCTTGGTCCTGCAAGACTTGCCTGGAACTTCCAATTGTTCTGTGTAGATTTGCTTTACCTTTCAGTATCAAACACAAGATTCTGCAATATTATTTTCATGTCATAAGTTATAATATTTTAGTATGTTAGAAGGACTTCAGACTTTAACACAGCCTGTAAAGGTTGCATCAGCAATTAAAAAAAAAAAAAAAAAGGTATATTTAATCTCCCCCCAGCTAAGTTAGAAATCAAACAGAAAACAAAGCCCCTTTCTTTACATTTGTATTTTTATCTTTGATAGCACTTACTCTCAGCTAAAGATTGAGGAGAGTGCTGCACTTCTGTTGACACTTCTGAAGAATGAAGTGCTGACTTGTTTTTTTCTTTTTCTCCATCTCTATTTTTCTTCTTCCCAGTTTCTTTCTGCTCTGCTTTTTCTGTGAATCAAAATAAAGATGAAGTAGCTTTTCAGAGGATTCTGCCAGGAATCCTTCTAACGTCACATGGAAGAAGCCAGACTCAGAACCTTGGACCGTAGGGGAAATACTCAGACTACAGGAAAATACATTCCTAATTTTAGAAATTCCAAAAGTCTAACAGAGCATCAGAACACAGTTTGCAGGCTCAGAGATGGACATTACAGAACTTCACTGCAACATAGCACTTTCCCGATTCTTAGGTGTTTCAATTACTGATATAATTTCTAAATCTTTGTCAGGATTAAATTTACATTTTCTGTGAATATACTACCGCAGCCTGATGAATGAATGACAGTGCTGTTCCCAGCAACTGCATCCCTCTGCATGCCCATTCCTAACTCTGAAATGGGCGAGTCAGAAAATGATAGCAAGAATTCTTAAGAGATTTCAGCCAGGTCTCTTCTAAAAATTTCATTAAACTTTTGACCTAGTATTTGGCATTCAAAGCTAGCTAGGTGGTTTTTTTAATGGGAAGAAATGGAAATTTCAGAGTATGACTTATATTTTTCACTAATATTAAGTGGAATTGCATCTGTGCCTAACTTGAAAGTTAAAAAAAGAAGGTAAGAAAATTCAGCCTCAAACATAAACATTGCAGAATAATATACAGGCACAAATACATTTCTAAGCATAAGTATTTTCATTTAGCATTTCTTATAGAAAACTAATACCTAGTATCATGAACAGAAAAGTTACCATAAATAAAAATGCAGACGAACGTTAGTACGTGGGTGTCAGTACACTCTATAGTTAATCATTCTTTCTGACATCCATCATGAGATACATACTTTCTGGATGGCCTGAACAGTTGTCTTTGAGGAGACTAACCTCTCTGATTATAACCTCTCTGCAAGGAACACTGCAAATCCCTCTGAGAAACACTGCTTCTAGTGAGGTCCATAGTTAAAACACAGCTTCTTTGAATTTATGGCATTGCAAAACATTTGGCAAAACAACAAACCAGCAGACTTGCATGTGGCATAATAAAGATACATAAATTTGAAGACGGAGGTTATGTTTATTTATGCTTGATCTGCAAAGATAACACTGCCTACAACTACAAACCTTTGTCAGATTTCTCTGCTTTCTCAGGTTTATCTGGCTTTTTGTTCACAGGTGAAATTTCATTTTTTAACACTGAGACTTCTGTTTCCTTAGGTTTTTTATCTGCCTGAGGAGTATTCTTATCTGTCCAATTAAATTCTGGCACAATTGCTTTCAAAAGGTCCCAGACTTCATCCAAGTATCCAAGCCTTAAAATAAAAATAAACATATATACATCAAGGATAATGATATTTGCAATCAGAATGTCTGATCTTCATTTAGACAACACTATACTACAGCTGTCAGTCCAACTCTTGGAAAAATTACCGAGTAATTTTAGTAAATAAAACACTTTTGCTTGATTTTGTGTGGCAGCCAAGAGAAAAAAAAAGTAAAACAAAACAATGACAATATGATCAAAAAAACACCCAACACTTTGTGCAGAGACAGATCCATAAAGAAAGGGATGGCGGTTGCAGAACCAAGTAAATTGGGCATTTTTTCCTAGAGCTTTCTAGCGCATAAAAGTTGTGGCAGGAAAATTTGAAGAGCATTTTGCAATTACACTGTAGAATTACATCTCTGTACATCAAAAACGTCTTCCTGAAGGTACTTCTGGAAAAGATTTTCCTAACTGTCTCAACACAGGCAGTTCTATGCCCCTTCCACTGTTTCCACTATCTACAACAAGGTTTTGATAGGACATTGCAGTTTCTGTTGCATTGCTTCAGCACAGAAACACAATGATTCCAGAAATAATCTAAAATTGAATAAATCATAAATAAGTTTAATGCAAGCTAACAGCAGGAAACTTTCTTTTTACAATTAAATAACTGATTGTACGATGAGCTAGATCCATTTTTATATCACTATTGCAAAGATTCTGTGGTATTCATATTTTCTTATTGCATAATTTAATGTTTGCTTTAGGTGCCAGGTTCATGAATATTGTTTTTATTGTTTCTATTCTAAAAATTAACTATATAAAGAAACAAAATTAAGGTTGTTGAGATTTCTAAGTCCATGGACTGCAGACACAGTACTATGATTGCTGAAGTAAGAGATGAGATAGAGCATGACTGAACCTATTTAATACTGAAATACTATTATAAACAATTATACCTAAACATAGATAAACCAACATTATTTCCATATACTCATTAGAGTGTACATATCAAACAGCAAAAAATAAAAAATAAAAGCAACATAAAACAATCTAGATACAAATCCATATACAAGATGAAAAGATCTCTAACCCTGTTTTCACCACAGGGTTCAACATTAATTCAAAATAAATTAATTTGAGAAAGAATAATAATAATAAATAACTTTACAAGCAACTGAGTGACCTGCAAATAAAAACACAATAAAACTGCATTCCTTGAATGCAAGTTCTAGAATTAAAACCTTTCACTCCCCAAAACTGACAATGAAGGACTTCTAGGGCTCAGCTTATTTTTCATAATCCTTTGTAGAACTAAATAATTAACAAATACATAAATTGTTTAATAGAAGAATTTACCGGAGAGGAATAACTTCTGGTATCCACCCAGTCAGTGCATGTAGAATTGTAAATTCCTCCAGCTCTCTTTTCCCATTTTCACGTAAACTGTAAGACAAAAGCAGACAATACATAGACCTATAATATAATCAACTCACAGTAAACTCTGTAGTCTACACTGAAAGATCATACACAAACAGAAAAGGGGACTGCTTAAAATCAAGTAATTAACAGCAATTTTCCAACCCACAGCTGACTGGCCTACAGATTCTATTTGCTCCTATGCCTTTGCATCAAGCTTGTTCTGTTAGTGTTCCCTCCTGTACAATGACATCATTTCATCATAGTTAGCAAGTACGTATGTATACACGCGCACAGAAAAGTCTCTTTTTGCATTGTTAGAGAACTGGGTCTGAAATCCCATCGCACCCACAAGGGATATGAGTCTAGAAATTCCCTTTCTTGGAAAAGATGGCACTTTAAAAGCCATTTTCTTTTCAGGCCAAGCAACTCTAGAAAATGCCTTGTTTTTCCAATAAATGCTAGCAAAACATTCTGCAAGCATTTTTTATATTACTGTATCATATATTTGTATCTATAATGCTTACTGTTGTTAAAATAAAAGCTTTTTGATATTTCAGTCTGATTAGTACATTTTGTCTTTTGAAAGGCTATGTAACAAAAATGTACTTAACCAAAGGAAATATCCAGCAAAGAATAGTAAATAACCCATAATGCACAGTAAATAATTAAACTTCCGTAAGACTTAATTGTTCAATAAATCTTAAAAAAAAGGTATAATAAAGTATAAGACCTGATCCTCTGAATATGCTCTTAATAAAAAAGCACTATAAATAAGATTGTGATTTATACAGTACTTCATGATGAAAAACACAACTCCATTGCTTTCCTTCTTTTTTCTATTCAAAAAGTATTAATATTCGTAAGGGAAATTTTTAATCTAAAACAGTATAATTTTCAGAATTTTAAATTACACTAAAATACTTCTAAACAACTTCATTTTTCCAAAGTATATTTTTCTTCTCTTATAGCGATGAGCTTGAGTGCCCCCTTCTGCTTCTCCCTCTTCTCCTTCTTCTGTATTTAGATTCCACTGTGAATTTTAAAGGTAAGCTGGAACAGTTAGAAAGCCCATCAGAATGCACTGCTGCTCCTCTCAAACTGTGTGAAGGAGATTTTCCTTCTTCCTTTTGAAAAAAAAGATACCTTTTTGCCTCCCCCAGAGGAACAAATATTCTGTCTCTGTAGCCCTTCAACTTTTCCATCTCACCAAGCAGGACAACCATCAAGGACATTGCAGATTACCATCTTCAGTCCTCTTGGATCAGATTCCATTATGTCACGTTCTTCCAATTTGTAAAGGCATTTTCTAGCAACTTCTTGTAATTCTAAAGTAACTAGTATCTGGATGTATCAAAAGCATTTTTTAGAACGATTTTTACTTCATTCTTTACAAATAAGCAACGTATTAACTGCCCATATTGAATTAGAAGCACTACTTCATTAAAACATCTTGAATATTTCCATTTGGCAGAAAACCATATGTGAAGCTTTTTTGTGAATAATGGCAAAGAACTAAAGCAGATAGGGAGATTACTCCAGTTTTTGTTTGTTTTTAGTTTTCTGTGCATAAACGCACAAACATACATTTTAAAAGAAAAAAACTGCCTTCTGTACCTACAGAGAACCTCGCTTTACTTTAATGAGAAATGTATTTCTCATTATAAAACTTTTAGCAAAATATATTTCCCACGTGTACTAATTTTTTTTTTCCAAATTCCATGCAACTTCACAAAAAAAAAAAAAAAAACCAACAAAACTGAGAGTGAGTTGACTAAACATACCTAGTATTTGCCAGCTTAATGATTGCTTTGGACAGCAACATTGGCCAAAGTTCAGTTTGACATGTCGTTGGTAGCAACAAATTACCCTCTTCACTGAAGGGCATAGTGTCATCCACAGTGATTTTTCTCCAGCACCCCTGTGATGGAGGGGAAAAAAAAAAGAGAAGAAAAAACCTTCAATTTGTAGTCTGGAAACAGAACATGTATGTAAGAGAACTTTGTATGTTTTCCAATAAATTGAATTCTACTGTAATTTGATTTATATTACAGATATCTTCAAAACAAAGTCTCATATAATATCATACAAGCACTGAAACAGTATCATAGCATTTTATTACTTCTCTGACTTTTTGTTTTACAGAGCTTAGTCTAATTGTAGCTAATCTAATTGCATCTATTCTACATAATTTGCAAAAATAATGTTGTCTTAGCACTTGACAGAACCAGTGGTTAACTGATAAGTCGTAAAAAAAAAAAATCACTGTTTAATGAATTTTCATTAATATGCATCAACAATTCATCAAAACTTCTCCTACAAATGTCTTTTCAGCAATTATAAATTTTTCTCCTAATCTATAAAATTGTGCTGCTAAATGCATAAAATGTATAGATGGCTGAAAGTAAGTACTCACCATCCAATACAATTTCACTACGTATTTTCCATAGCTATTGTACAGAGGCATGTGTCCCTTAGTAGTTTTATTGAAGGGATAAATATATTCCCATGGCTTCCAAAACACTGTGGATGTTCCAATAGATAAGGTCTTTTCATTATATATTCTCCAGAGAGCACAAATCTCACTTATAATCCACCGCATCAGCTGAAAGCAAATAGAAATATATTAAAATTTTTGACAAATTTTCTAAATAAATTAATTTACATTACAATGATGAGCAAATACAATAGCTCCTGTTTTAAATGAAGAAGTGACACAAAAACACAAGTTTACTGAAAAAAAAAAATCAGACCTACTTTTCTGAAAATCTTATCTAACAAAGAACTTTATTACAATGAGTATAAGCACACAAATTATGCTGTTCATCACTTAAAGAAAAATGGGAAAATGTGTTTTCAAATTGTAAAAATTTTTAAAATTTCAAATTTAAGCCTTAATTAATTATGCTTTAGATCCTGTTTCATTTCTTTTTAAGATACAGATGTATGAAATATGCTATAGCTTCAAAAGTATTACCAGGCTGGTAATACAATGGTTTATATGAAAAGAATAAGTACGCCTTTTTACTACAACAAACTTGGACTAAATCGGTGGTTCTGTGGACCATAAATGTTAAAAAGGGAAGAGAATAAATAAATAGACAAAGAAAGAAAGAAACAAGCAACACAAAAATAAAAACCAAAGATTTCTGTATTTCCGCCTACCTCACTACAAAATAAATGTTCATTTGCTGAAAAAAGGTCACATGAGATTTCATTTTTGACCACCACAGGAGTCTAGGAGAAAGTAAATTAGTTAAAAGTCCATAGCTAAATTATCAGAAAAAAGATTAAATGAACAGTAGCAGTTAATGGTAATGACATAAAAAAAAATAGATGTTTAGCAAGTTTTTATTAGGCATTTTCAAACTAAAGGCTGCTGGTTTACAAATCTGTTAGCTGTCTTGGTGTTTCTTAAAAGCGCCTTAAAATGCAGATATTCAGAATTCAAATAAATAATTGTTCTTACAAGAAGATTTAAAAAGTATAAACATAAGTATATAAATAGAGATTTCATCAGTTTAGTCATTATATTAGTGGTTCTGCACTAAAATATTGATAACATTGTTTCATACTCAGAGATTTCCCTGACCCTCCCCCAGGATGCAAAGGTTCACTTAGATTGATCGTTTGTTTTCTTAACTTCCTACTGGATGCTGAAAGTTTGTCTGTGTTTCATACTGTAAGGGGCAAAACAGTACAGAGTAGAAATCAAATCATTACTTTCAGAGCAACCCATGCACAAGTATTCAAACTTTTATTAGTATTGCATAGTTTTGATTACTTACACTCATGTAGGCAGAAGATTGTCTTCTTGCAAGCATTTTAGAAATACTATATTAGAGTTGTAATTTATTGAACTAAATACCTCTCTGCTTCTCATCACTTATTGGTGATCACTGCTTGACATTATGCTTACCACACTAACTGGCAATGAATAGCCTTCCGTCACTATAAATTTACATTAATTTTTAATAACTTACAATATTCCTTGTAACCATCACAATTTGATCCAAAATACATTGAACCATAACAAGCACCTAAGTTTTAATCAGATCTTAAAGCAAACCTTTTCTTCACAGTGTTCTAAAGATAGTTTTAAATCTATTTTTAATATAGAGACACGTTTCCATGGCTTTCTGTGCTCCTGCCCTTATCTTTCAGATCCCTCTACTCAGTTTATGTGTGTTGGCAGCACTTCCCATCCAATCTTTTGGTCTTGTCAATTACTCCCCTGACTTCTCCCATTCCTCCATTAAAAATGAAATTTGGAGCTGCTTAGCGTCTAGTTAATAAGAAATAAAACTGACAAGCTGATAAAAGGAAAACTGACAACATTAAAAATTTTAAGGGTGATCACAGTGCTTAAAAACTTCATCATTTAATTTGAAGAAAAAATGCTTTAAACATAAAGATTAGCAACTGTATTAGAGAACACTCCAATCTTTGAAAGGGTAGGCTGATTGTTTTCTTTGCAGTTCACTTCAAAATGAAAGTGAAGAAAAGCTTTGCACAATTTTAAAATATTCTGTTTACCTTCCAGACAAGAACTGTCAAAGATTTAGAGATGTTATGAATGCATATGGGTGAAATGCAATATTTAAGGTGGGAGAGTGAGAAAAAGTACTATGTTAATACTAAAGTTAATCCACGGTTTCAGGGTAGATATTTACTTCATATGGCTCAAGATGTCTTAGCTGGAACAAAGAAAGCTTGTTTTTCCATAACACTGATTTTTTAAAAGTGAGAAAACAGGAAGACATCTCTCTCATCAGGTTTCTTCTAAATGAACATGGAGGAAAAATGCAGAGCAGAGTTGGAAGAGTACACTACAATGCTGTTTTGTACCAGGAAGTGCTGATACACTCAGATACTGTAAAATATCATTTAAAACTTTATGTATTAGAGCAAACACTATAAAGAAGGGGATTCAACTTTACATCCCTTCAGATGCTGGAAACCCTGGGATGTGCACGCAGGTTAACTGTTGCATAGATCACCAGCTCATGGATGCACAACAATCTCCTGGTCAGGATCACTACATGTGAGCATGCGGATACAAATACCTCCATCTTTTGAAATAATTTCCTCTACTCACTTGTAGTTCACATAGCTATGTGGGTAGCATTTTTTTGCATTATTATTTGCTTATTTCTTACCTCATTTGCTAAAAACTCTTGTGGTCGTTTCCATGAATGCACTTTTAAGGATGCTGGCAACTCTATTTTTCCTTCGGGATCATCAAAGACAAGCTATGAAAAAAAAAAAAAAAACACAAAACAAAATCAACAAAAAAAGTAACTTCAAAAAAATTAATTATGCTATTGTGATTTCCACAAGATTTAAGCAATTTTTTGTTTACATGATATTTTACTCCAGCAGAAAGTTAGTATAAAAGGGAACTAATATTACCTATAACTGAACTAAAACAATGTGAAGTCCAAACTGACAACTCAGTAGAAAAACTTATTCTGTTCAGAGAGTGTGGTATGCACTGTCAAACTGTTCTGCATTAAATGTTTTCCATCACTGAGAAAAGTCTCCCCACAAAACGTTTAAATTTTTTATTCAGATACCCATCTGTTACATTATTTCAAAGTATTTTTTCTAACACACTATTTCTAAGGTTTTTCAAGTTGAAATCTGAAAGTAAATTTCTAAAAGACATTATTTAGGCATAAAGCAATTGAAATTGCCATAGAAACGAGGAGAGCTATAATTATACGCCCATGAATTAATTTATGAATTAACCATTGAAGAGAAGTCATCATATAATTTTCAAATTTCCATTTCCAAAGTGATACTTATACTCTATATAAACAGAAGCTGTCGGGATATCTATGATACCTGTGTACCTAAAAGCACGATGTAGGATGAGCACGTGCCTCTGATACTGCTCATACTGACTGAGAAACTGATCAGTTACATGGTTACTGCATTCTATTTGTGCCAGGAATGTTAAATAGTTTTAGACGTACTATACATTTCTGTGCGCTTCATAGACCAAAGTGTATAAATAATGTCTTCTACAGACGAACTAAGAGAAAGAGTTTCTAGGGTGGGAAAACGCTGATGCTTTGAGTACTTACTGATCAAAGGAAGGCAAATGAAAATACGTCTCAAAGGCATAAAAAAAAAAAGGGCAACAAAAACCTAAACCAAAGTCTCCCAAACTATTTTCCCCACATTTATTTCTCATTTGCTTCATTGTGTACGTCCCTTCAACATATCAATCTGCAACAAAAGCTCTGTAAAGTATGTGAAGAAAGTGAAAACGCAAGGACAACTGAAAATCAGACAGAATTCAAAAGCCATTCTAGAACTTGAAGGACTAAAGATTTTTTTCTGCATCTGGTAAATGCTTTACTTTATGCAAAATAACTGCAGATCCTCTACACTCCAGAACTGCAAACAGTTTAATATGTCCACAAACTGAGTTGTACAGAAGGAAAGACCTCAACCTGCAGCTTTTCCCCATAAAAACATTGCTAAGATGAGTGCATTCAAGCTTCTGAATCCACAGAGACTGCATAGAAAGGATTGTCCCAGCATGCTGCAACAGTTTGCCTTGTTCCCACATCCTCAGTTTCAGTTGTGTTATGAAATATATTTGAAGGGTTATAAGTTTTTTAAACCATTAATGAGATAATAGTGTACAAATGCATTAACAGTTCCTTTAAGATGCAGCAAATGAACAATGCACAACATATTTATTTATTCATTTAATTTGCTAGGAAACTTCTTAAAGTTATTGAAAAGATATTGTGAAAATTAACGTATTTATCAGCAAAAATTATTCTAAAGTCGTAAGAGATTGTCTATTCAGATTAAGTGCAAACACTGACATGGTACAAAAAACACACATGTCACGCAACTTACAGAAACAGGACTTTTCCCAGCCTTTTCTTTCTCTTTTCCAGCTTTTCCAGAATCCCATTTTTCTGCACTGATGTCAGCTTCATTCCATTCTGGCCAAATGGGAAATCTTGAAGCACCTATGTGGTAGATAGGTACACTGGAAAATAACCAGACGCATGAACAAAAATAAACAGTATATAATGCAAGCACGATACAAATAGAATCATAGAATCAGAAGATTTTTAGCAAACAAAATATTCACTTTTTTACTACAGTGTAATAAAAAAAATGTAGTGTTAGCAATTACAATAACTTTTGGTCACTAAGATAGCCAAGATTAAAAAACTGCCAGATGATTTTAGAGGTTGTCAACTAACTGAAATATTTCAAATGAGGAATCCCGCCTTAAGGTCATGGGATAGCTGAAGCACAAAATGAGAATCCCGTTGACTGGTTTCCTCCTTCTTCCTCTTCTGCAGCTCCAATTCATGTGACTATCCTTTCTTTCTATGCAAATCCTAGCTTTCAAGACTCAATTCAACTCACCTAACAAAACTTCCCGTTTTTTTGCTGGTGGTGGTGGTGGGTTTTTTGGTTGTTTTGCTGGCTTATTTTAACCAACCAAAAGGAACTTGCTATGGATAAGTTATTAGGGAATCGGATTTCATTTCTAGGCATGTGATCTTCTAGATCAACCAGTTTCAAGTTAGTTTCATACTTAGAGTTTCTTGTACTACCAGCACACTCACTGCCCAACTTACAGGATTCACAGCTTAAGCAAGAAATGGTGCATATGCTGTTGCTCACCAGCAGCAGGATGCAGCCCAGCCAGTCCCTGAGCAGCCCCACTGGCCAGCTCCACCTGGTTTTATTGTTGATCATGATGCCTTTTGGTACAAGACATCCCTTTGGCCAGGATGGGTCAGCAGGTTCTGTCCACTCTCAGCTCCTTGAGCACCCCCAACCTCCTCACTGGTATGGCAGTGGGAGAAGCAGAACACACCTTGACTTGGTATTTAGTTTAAAACAGCATTTTTACTCCAGCTTTTTCTCCCAGGGCTTAGATCACCAGACAATAGTAATTTTGTGACTTGAGAAAATAACCGATGCTCTTCGTAGGTTTATTACAATATATTAGTGCACCATTCTTCCTACTTTCTTCATACATTTTCCATTTATACATTGGCTTATACATTTAGAAACAAAATACTATTTTTCCTAACCTCCAACAGTATCTAACAGGTTACTTAAGGAATGTTTTCCAGTGTCAAAGCACAATTATTATTATTTTCTTCTGGAAGCACTATTTCTGCTACACAGTTCTCCTGTTGGAAGATGTTTCCTCTGTTAATCAACTAATTGTAGTAGAAATGTAGATACGTATTAGTCCAGTCAACAGCTCATGGGCAGTGATTGTCTGCAAGATTGCTCTGAGTTACAGAGGAAAATAAAAACAACAACAAAAAAAACATAAATCTAAGACCAATAGGGAGTACAGCATTTATTGTGATATTGCCACTGATAAATTACTGAATATTTTCTTGCCCATGAGTCCATGGGATTTGAAGGCTACAGATCACAGTAGACTGAGCTCTCAAGGGGTTCATTGTTTTAATTAGAATTAACAACAAAAGCCAATATAAATACATGTTTTTCTAATTAAAATGTAATCTAGTTAATCACAAATTAAACGTACTGGTTGGCTTATATGCTATTTTAATAAGTTTATCATATTTACTTTGGAAAGAATGCATTTTCCTATGACAAAGCATGAAAGTATAAAAAGTTATAGGTAGAAGAAAAAATAGTAATAACAAATTGACTATACAAATAAGAATTATGCAAAGTTCCGTTGTACAGAGTACACACTGAAACATTTCAAACAATGGAACACTTCAAGCAAGTTCTTCAACTTTTTGGCCTGAAAATGTTTACACAGAAAATTCTAGGTATGCTTAACTCTATTTCTGACACTAATAAAAATACTGGCCACAGAAATAAGAGTTATACAAATCAAATACACAACAAAAGACAATAAATGAAAAGTGGATGCATTGTGCTCAGGCAAGACAATGCAAATTCTCCAAGAACGGCTCTATTTTTTATTGGATTACAATTTAATATTAGTAAAATAAGAGTTTTTAAGACGCACACTGATGCAATAAATAACTTTTCAAGAACAATCATAAGCCAAGGAATTTCACCCAAATTGAACCTAAGATCATAACGTGCATAGATTGCTCTGAAAGTAATGCCTACTATTTGTTTCCATGAAAACTACAACATATACAAAGAGCACAATAACAACATTAGATAGAGCAAACTCTCACCTATAAAACCTTATTTTTCAATGCTGTCACCACCACTAGCTGTGCATTTTCACCAGCAATAAACAAGAGCCTGCAGGCCACACTCATCAAAATCTGCACCAGCAGAGGTGACCCGCTATTGCCACTGCTGAAACCACAACCAACCACCTCACTTGCTCACATCCACTGTTTGGTCTCCAGAAATGTTCAGCAAGCATCAATGAACACCAGTGGATGCCATCATTTCCACACAGAAGAATTCAGTGACACACCTTTGCTTCATCTGCACTTCCATGTCAGGTGCCATTGTATCAGGCTGCCCCCCGTTGCCATCTGTCACACAGCAACAAAATGTAACGGAATATTGATGCGAAGGTTCATCCTTTACTGCCATGCCAACATCATTATTTTTGGAGCTGCCCTTGTACTTACCCACTAACATTCCTATGTCTGGGGAAAGTAAGCAAGTGCATGGTGGTATATTTTGCCCACTGTTTAAGGTGGTTAAAATCCAAGCTACAGGGACATTTCTACTCATTGGTTCTGCAACTGGAAGTAGACATCATTACAGACTTACATCGCTTCTAAGATACCTGAGAGAACAGGAAGCGCCTTGTCATATTGGTTAGGCAAAAATAAAATAAATCCCTCCCAGACACTCTGTACAGCCATTCAAAACAAAAGAATTCTGTCCATCTTAGGAGTGATCGCAGCCTGCTAGGTGAGATCATGATCTCAAAACACCTGCTCCTCAGGATAATCAGGAAACTAGTTGGATATTGGAAATTAACAGCTGTTGCAGCCCAAGATAAACCACAGCTCAAACATTATTTGTTATAATCATAACCTCAAAACTATTTTTAATGGCAGCCCAATTCCAACAAATATAGTCAAATTAACCATTAAATAGATATGACTAACCAAAAAATTGCAAATGTAGAGCATTGGCAATAAACTGGACTAGAATCCTGTCTTAGTTCAGCTGGGACAGAACTGTTTTTTCTTCACAGTGCCTGGTATGATGCTATGCTTTGGTTTTAGGAAAAAAACAACGTTGATAACACCCCAATGTTTCTAGTCATTGCTGAGCAATGCCATACAGAGCCAAGGTTTCTCAGCACCTACCAGCAAAGGCATGGAGGCCCAAGGAGCCAAGAGGGGAAAGAATCAGGACAGCTGACTTAAACTGGCCAAAGGGATTTCCATACCATATGACATCATTAGGACTGAAAGTTTTGAAAGGAGTGGGAATTCATCTCTCTCTGTGAGCAAATAACTTTGTGGTGCTGAGTCACCTGCTGGGTTAAACCACAACTTATCCTTACGTCCAAAATTTTTTAGCACTCATTACACATACATTAATCAGCAGTAGCATTCCAATATAACAATTCCAACACTGAAAGCAGCTTCACGTTCAACCATCACGCCGTTATCCACAGGATAGTTCTTCCATTCCTAAACTTCAGTTAATCTAGTGGACCACTCCCACTCCCACAACAAAAAAAAAAATATCAAAAAGTTCATCTGTTCAGATTATATTCTCTGAACTACTGCTGCAATTTAAACCTTGTGGATACTTACCTGAGGAACACATACTGACAGTGGATAAAATTGCAGCAATATGATTTGCTGACTTTTTATCCTAGGTCTTCAGAAACTCAAGTATGAATTAGCAGTTGAGCTATTTTTTGTGTTCTTACTGTCTCACCCTTTAATCTTAATTACAAATATGAGGTAATCCTAGGCTTTGGTGCAGTAACCCATTGCACAATAGCAATGCAGCTACCTGCTACTTAAGGCAGTCAGGCACATGGCTAATCAAGAATTGTTTCTTCCAGACAATCCAGGCTCCAGCTGGTCCTAACAGGTGCTGGAGAACCCACTGGCAGTTAATACTGCTTTTGGCTACTGCTCTACCTAATAAAATTTCTAACACCGCTCTAAGCTTTGTCTGTACACTGGGAAATAGTGCCTGTGCTACAATTATCCCTAACCTATTCCCCTTTCCTGGCACTGATCATTTACTCCTCACTTTTGTCTCTGATAACCCAAACCCTAATTCAGATTTTTCTTTGTTCTGGCAGATGCTGATGACTCAGGCTTAATTCAGAAAACTGGGCTCAATGGCATACAGTATCATCAAATTCATTTACAAAGCGTTTTAATTCATTATCATTGTTACAAGCCAGAATCTTCAGTGCTGACAAAGACATCAATTCCAGTGATTCACTGTAACTGTTGAAACCTGGAAAAGATCAGATTCTCAGTAGCCTCTAATGATGCAATTAAGAAAAGCTTTAACTACAGCTGTTCTTTTCAGCTCTTCTCTAAATCTGCCTAGGTCCTGAAGAGAACTGTTACCTAATTAGAGAGCAGTAATGAAAGGAAACCCAATGGAGCATCCCGAAGACAGACTTAAGTGAAGTCTGGCTTAGCAAGTAAAAAGGAAACTTCTTATCTTCTTCCTATGCTTCCAAGGTCCCCTTCCAGCACCAAAACATAATGTGTCAACAATACCCACTGATTTTCCACAGAACATACTGTGTTGACTACTGCAAGCATTTATGGGGAAAAAAAAAAACTAAGAAGAAATCTGATCTCACTAGAAATCCATTTAAGTAATTTTAAGATAATCAAAATATATTGTCCAGATATTTGTACACATTACTCTCAGAGGGCTTCTGCATTAGTTTATCCGTAAGAGTTATAACACTGTAATTCTTTGTGGTAACCACTGAGAGTTCTCAGCCATTTTAAAAAACATTGTTTTCAAAAACTATTAACCTTTTTTCTTTTTCATAATACTGACAGTTCTGTTCAATATTTCAGTCATTGTAGACACATGAAAACAAATGCAGTTTACTAGTAGGAAGAAAATATTTAAGAAAAGACAAAATACTTTTGACATTTTTATCCCTGCAACTGCAAGATGTGTTCAGAAATAAAACAGAGATCCTAGGGGAAAACCTACCTCACAATTACAAAGAATACTGAACTTATGGGTCAATATTCTCCCAGGCAGCATGCAGTCTTCCATTTCTTTGTCTGATACATGGATAGCAATGTTACCGAAGTTCTCATAGACAGACTTATGCAAAACTTGTACACTAGAAGGTGTACAGAACTGTGCTGAACAAGCTTGGTAGCAGCGAACATGAACAGATGTCAAGGAAATAGCTATTAAGTAACTGCCATATGTCCAACTGCCACAGTTCCAATCCCATAGTGTGCATAATAATATTTACTTTTAACCCTCCCAGCCCACGAAAAAGACTTGGTAAGCTGCCTTTAATAAAATATACACAATCGTTACTACCATTAGCCTACTGTTAGCAGAAAATCATTATCTAAGGAAACAGATCAATCCCTTCATGACAAGGATTGCAATCAAAATGAGGATTAAGTCATAGGGTTACATAGAACAATTGTATTATCCCTGTGTTCGGCAACTTTTATCAAATATAAATAATAAAAACAGCACTAAATCATGTTGTCTCAGGGTGGACTCCTGCAGAATCAGCTCAGTATTCTAGTGATTTTTATTTATTTATTTTTTTTACATCAGTGACACAGATCTACAGAACATCCGTACTGTAATGTAGATATTCTTTACTGTACACAATCTACTTCCAAATGAAGATCTGTCATGGATCTGTCAACTTGTCTGCTATCAGTAGCATTCCCATAATTCTTGCATCTTGCAGACAGAAATCCTAGGCCAAAGGGGAAAGCACTCTAAAGCAATGTGAATACTGAAGAATGAAATGTTGCTTCCATTTTGCACAAATCACAGTCTACAGTTCTAAGTTTTGACCGTACTCCTGATCCAAATAAAAAGCGCTTTGTTAACAGACTGCAGATCAAAATGCGCATCTGCCTAGTTGCTCAATATTTCCATAGGAAATTTGTGGCTTACAGCAGTGCTCTCCAAAGTAGAGTGTGCATACAATGCAGAAAGTATCAGAACTTCAGTATTGCGTGTATATAATTTATAAATACACAAATATGCATATTTTGGGAGAAGTTTACTCAAAGTTCTTTGCAGATAGTGATGGGCAACGAAAAAAGTTTGGAGACCATTGGCTTCCAGCATGACTACAGGAAAGAAATAAATTCCAATATTTCAGCCCTTTCAAAGGGACCAGGAATGACAAAATATCTTTTTGTCACTGGGCTTGGGGTACAAACTCCCATACATCTGGGAAACAAGGGATCTTATCTTATTACAAAAACAAGGAGAAAGGCTATTCAAGGTGTCCAAAGTGTTCTTGGTAAACTTTTAGCCCTGCTATGTTCAGTTCCCAATGATCAACAGCTTTCACTGGTTTCAGCAAAACCAGACCTTCACTCACCTTTTTGAATAGAGTACAAAGATGTTTTCACCAATGTGAAGACAGTATACAGCCCATAATCAACTCAACATGCACTTACAATTTACAGAGAGTGCAAAACAGTACTGTTGAAACTATAGCAAGTCTAGAATCCAGGTCTAATTTTCAAATGCTTTACAGCAGTGGATTCTGCAATTTCACAAGAAAAATGGGGCTACTTTTCTTCTAAAATGTTTAAAACAAAAAGTTTAGGCCAAAGTTTAGAACAACTTGTTACTAGCATTTGTTGATTTAAACTCATTACCTACAGCTCAACAGATCCTGAAGTAAATTTTTCCCAGCATCTCAAACAAGATTTATTTTGTAGTTTACTGCGCTTGGCAAGACACACATTGTCTTAAAACAATGTTTTATCATCCATCCATCCAAAAGGCCTCAGTGATATTTCAGGATGATAAAAACTGGGCAGGGATTGGTTAGTCCAGAAACTAGTATCAGAACTGCTATAACATCCAGAGTTTTACTGCCAAGACTTGCTCTAGCTTGAAAGGGCACAACAGCAGAGCAAATAAACACAATAAAACATGCTACAGTTTAAATGGAAACTACAGGCTTGATGAAGAAACTTAATACAAGCAATATATTCTGTGTTGTGAAGGTTCTGCATTACAATCAAGTAATTGTAACAACTTCTTTTATAGTCTGGTAATTCACCACTAAACCACCACTAGGACATCTTCAAGCTACTCCTCCCTGTTTAAAACAGCCCCAGAGAAACAAGTAAATACTCCTATGCTGACATTAAATTAACACTGGCATATACTAGACATTAGTTTCATTAGAATTAGCTGATAATTGCAGAGTGAGAGATGAAGCATGT
The DNA here is from genome assembly GCF_002078875.1 of Numida meleagris. NCBI lineage: Eukaryota > Metazoa > Chordata > Aves > Galliformes > Numididae > Numida > Numida meleagris. The sequence goes on along the minus strand of NC_034411.1, from coordinate 47,263,715 downwards.
CTATTGCCTATTAGGTCCAACAAGAGATTTCAAGTATCTTGCGAGTTTATCTCCTACCCACACACCAGAGGTGTTTCTAAAAAACTTAACACCATTCAACTCAATCGTAATCAGATATACTCTAGTCTCAACCTGACACAGGGAAATGGATTTTGTAATCTAATTGTGGTCTTATTTAATAAAGCCTTAAGCAACAGCGTACTAAAGAAAAAGAAAGATACTGTTCTAGATATTCTGATACAAATAAATCATTTCATATGACTGATTCCTTTACCAGTTATTTTGTATGATATGGGAGAGTATTAATCATTCTACTATATAAAAATTACATATATTTATAATCTCAAAGAAAAAAAAAGTATCTCATACTGTAAATACACCTGTTAGGGGACAAAATATTTTGGATGACAGCCCAATCAATTTCACATGCAGTGCAAGGTAGGAAAACACTATTTTCACTGTCTGTGCTAGGAAATAGAACTATCCTTGACAGCTTAGATATTGACTGAAATTTTTTTTCTATACTGTTTGTAGCAGTAAATATGAGGGGCTGTGTGGCTGTGGCTAAAAGAAGAAAATAAAAAGGAGTTGCTAAGCAAAGGGATGCAGAGAGGAAAAGGGGAGAACTAGAGATACTGGCTGACCACCACAACAGAAAGGATATCAAAATGCGAATCCAGACGTGAAATGTGAAACACAACTATGAAAATACAAAACAAAATATTTTGTTGAAAAGGCTCAGTCGATGGATATGAAATAAGAAGAAAGGGGCATGTGAAAATTGATTTCAGGAAAGAAATAAGTGATACAACCAATGCCTTTGTTTATGGCAGTAAAGGGAAGAAAAGGGCATGAGCACACATACATCACTGCACAAACACCTTTTGTCTGATTCCTGGCAGCCCTGTGCACACACATTTACAAGGTTTTGGCTGAGAAAGTTGCTAAAAACATAGAAATATGGAATTCAGAGATAAAAAGTGAAAGCGGTGAAAGAAATATAACGTTTTCTATTTATTTAGTGAAACTGATGTGTTGTGTCATTAGCCATTTTGCCCTGAAAATTTCAGCTTAGTTCCTCTAGTTGGTGAAAATGAAGGTCATGTATTTCCCAAATTATCTTCCAGATTCTCAAGTTCTCAAGTTTTTTAAACCCCAACAACCATTTCAGCGAAACTCTCTTCTGCCTGCTTGCTACCTTAACTCTAATTCTTTCTACCTATAAATCTAATGTACCTGGAACCCAATGATCTTCAAGGTTGCTTCCAGCCCAAACCACTCTGTGATTCTATGATTCACAGTATGAGCTGTGGCCAACATTCTGCCCCTCGCACACAAAACAACATATCACAATGTGAGCACCTGTGCATCACGTGCACTGCGTGGTCTCAGTCCTGTGGCCTTCCTCAAGGTCCAAGATGCACATCCTGACATGCAAAATCTTTTTGTCAGGGTTACATGACCTGATAGGTACATGAAAAGTACCATCGGAGGAAAAAAGTACAACTTCCACAAGAAGCAGCGGGCACAAACTGGAACACAGTAGGTTCCATCTGACCACCAGGCAGCACTTCTGCACTGTGCAGGCAACGGAGCACAGGGACACGTTGCCCAGAGAGGCTGTGGGGTCTCCTTGGAGATCTCCAAACCCCACCTGGACATGGCCCTGAGCACCCTGCTCAGGATGCCCCTGCCTGAGCTGGGGTTGGGCCAGATGGACCCTGAGTTCCCTGCCAACCCCCAACCATTGTGTAGCTCTGTGCTAAACCTGGACATCCAGCTTAAAGAATGAAAACAAGCAACCAAACAAAAACAAAGCAACCCCTACCTTGTCTATTGAACCTACTTTAACCAAGCACCCACTTGAGAAAGCAAACTTTCTCCGCAACGACTCTTTGCGCGCCCAGGGGCGCGCAAACAAGCGCCTCCTCCATAATCCCACTCCTCCCTCCGCGCGACCCGGGATAGAACGCGGAGCCGAGCGAGCAGCTCGCGGGGACGCACCAGCGGCTGCTCCCCCCCTTCACCGGGCCGTTACCGCCCGCCGTGATCCCGTGCTCCTTCCTGGGGCTCTTACTCTTTCGCGGAGGCGCCCAGTATCCCGGAGCTGCTGCGGCTCCCGAGCTCCTTCTTCTTGCTGCCCTTGGAGGCCATCGCGGCAGCGTCCGCCGCGTTGCCGGGCGACCTGACGCGCCTCAGGTAGCGACTCCAGCTCCGCCCCGCGGCCCAAGGCCCCTTGGGCCAGCCGACGCCCGGCATGGCGGCGCTCGTCTACTACCGGGACGGGACGGGCGGCGCTGCCGGTGCCGGCCGGGAGCTGTTGGCTCGCCCCGTGCTCACGCGGTCCCGCGCGGCCCCATCGCGCCCGGGGTGCAGCAGGGCGAGAGTTCAGGGGATCACGCGGCTCCCTCCGCGCGCCGCGCCCGGGCGGAAGGGGTGTGCGAGCATCGTGGTCAGGGTCGTAGGTGGGGGCAAATCCTGCCGTGCAGGAGCTTGGCAGAAGCCATCTCAAAGGCTGTGGAGATTTTGCCGCTTTTTAAGAGGGGTATGGTCGCAGCCAAAGAAAAGTGACTTGAAAGTAGTAGCGATGTTTGCAGTTATTTGTTGTAAAACATGGTAATCAAAATTCTTGTATGAAGTACCTCTGTAGAAAAAGACCAAACTTTGACGGTGATTAAATACATTTTTTCAGAATCTTTCCAAAGACAATAATTTGGAAAAAAAAATCTGAAGACACAGAATCAGTAAGTCTGGAAAAGACCACTAAGAATCATCTAGTTGAACTGCTAACCCATCCCCACCATGCCCACTAACCCATGTCCCTCAGTGCTACATCAAGCCTTTTCTTGAACACCTCCCTGAACAGTGACTCCACCACCTCCCTGGGCAGCCCATTCCAATGATTTATCACTCTTCTGGAAAAGTGATTTTTCCTAATACTCAACCTGAATGTCCCCTGGTGCAACTTGAGCCCGTTCCCTCCCATCCTATCGCTGGGAAAAGAGGCCAACTCCCATCTCTCCACAGTCTCCTTTCAGGTAGTTGTAGAGATCAATAAGGTCTCCGCTGAGTCTCCTCTTCTCCATACTGAACAATCCCAGTTCCCTCAGCCACTCCCTGTATGACCTGTGCTCCAAACCCTACGCAGTTTCATTGCCCTTCTCTGGACATGCTCCAGGGCCTCAATGTCATTCTTGTAGTGAGGAGTCCAAAACTGAACACAGTACTTGAGGTGCAGCCTCAGCAATTCTATGTGAAAAAAAAAGTGCATTTTGTTATAAATATTAAAATCCCATTAATAAGTTTCTGTTGAACAAGGAAAGAGCAAGAGTAACCAGTATTCATTTCAAATGGTGGCATCTTTGATCCACTACATCCTAGTGCATAAAGACCACAAAGACAGGAAACCAACCAACCAACAATAAATAGTTCTGCACTTTGTAGAGGGATCAGAGATGGAATGTACAAGCATTTACCCTTCTCATATCAAAATGGTGGGAGTAGTAAGTTCCTGACAGGAAGCCTATGATTCCTAGAGTGAATAGAGTTTCACCTAAATCAGGTAGGCTAATCTTAGCTGCTTTAGGATTCAGCAGGTACTGACCTCATCTAACTAAGGTGACTTGTTCAGATGTAGTGCAGAGATCATATTATTCCTAACAACTCATTTCTAAATAACTCAACCTTATTGCCATTTCCCAGTCTGTACTGCATAATGAAAAATTCTTCACAGAACAGATCAAGCTAAGTCTTTCTGAAATATGAAAATCAAGGAAAATTTGTCAAGTCGTAAAGGCTACGAGTATCAAAAGTCAGAAGGCAAAATACACAATGTTGCTACATCTAGAGGCTTTAGACAAGTATCAGATCTTGATTTATATCAAGATGACAGAAGGCCAAATATATACTTTTAAATTGCAAAACAGAAAGTACTTCAGCATCTTTGCATATCCTTAGCATTATGTCAAGGGGCACTCATTTTAAATAAGGTATCTTGAGACACTTCTCACTTGAGAATCAAGTAAACATCTCTGATTTATGTATTTTCAGGCTGAACAGCTGGTCTCCAGCCGATTCTGCTATCAAACACTGATCAGGAAATGCAGATGAATGCTTTCAGACACTGAGATAAGCTCCAGCTCACACTTCAGTACCAGCATGGATGCTGTCAGCCTCCACACAGGATTCATAAGTATCTGGGACAGTTCTCCTCATCAAAAAATTTTGTTCCTGATCCCACTGCAGGGGACTAGTGAGGTTTGCAGCATCCAAGCAAATGTAATGCTTGTAGTAGTATTATGTCGAAGACAACAGACAGAAATGCTAGAACTTTGGTGTGTCTGTAAGCATTTTTGGGTGACAAAGAAGGAAGGCCTGAAAGCAAAAGAGAATGTATGTAAGCTGCAAAACCCTTCATTCTTTGCTCTGTTAAGTGATAGTTGCTAAATATGAAGTTAAATATGCACCTTTTATCATGAAGTTTTACAATACATTTATTTGTGATAGGAATAGCATTAAAAGCACATACCCATGTGGTTTGTGAAGAAAAAAAGATTCTAAGGTTTTGCATCAAGGTACTTGTTTTTTAACCCATGACTTCATGTAGAATGCCATGTAAGGGCAGTTTGTCTGGAAAGATTAGTTAATTTGAACTTCAAAAAGTCTTGTTTCCCAGTTGGCAAAAAATGTGTGGGGTCAAATCAGAAGTTTCATTAGCCAGGAAGTGTATGTGACAGAAACCTCCTGAAAGGAAAAGACGTTAGGGAAGAGGCAGTCTTGCAAATGGAAACTGAAATAAATATATGATTATAAAAGAACAGTGTAGTTGCCTGTCAGGAATCCATAGCAATAACTGAATAGATCCTGAGATTACACATTCTTACTATAGCAATGGTTGGGTCCCATCGTGGTCACCATTCTTCTAAGATGCAATTCAGGACACTTTTTTTTGTTGTTAGCATTATTTTCTATTCTTCCTTAAACCATTACACAGTCAACTGCTGTTGTCACTTCAGCTTTTTAGTTGTAACTATTTTGCACTTTTTTTGTAGCTGCAAATACTAGTTGTAGAAAACAAGAAAACAGTAACCATTAACAGGAACATTGTCAAAACTTCTCTCAGGGGTCTTCCAGCACAGACTTAACTCTCCTCTGATTCTACAGAAGGCATAAGGATTCCAGAACAAGACAGGAGAAAGTTTCTGCCTTAAAAAGAGAATGTCTGGAAAGGTGGTAGCAAGCAGATCTTGTCACCATGCAGAAATACCCAATGGGGAGACTAAAGGTCATAGAAGATATAATCATAGAATGGCTTGGTTGAAAAGGACCATAATGATCACCTGGTTTCAACCTCCCTGCTGTGGGCAGGGCTGCCAGCCACTAGACCTGGCTGCACAGAGCCACATCCAGCCTGGCCTTGAACACCTCCAGGGATGGGGCATCCACAACCTCTTTGGGCATCCTGTTCCAGTGCATCACCACCCTCTGAGTGAAAAACTTCCTCCTAATATCTAACCTAAATCTCCCCTGACTTAGTTTAAAACCATTCCCCTTTGTCCTGTCACTATCAACCCATGTGAACAGTCATTCCCCCTCCTGTTTATACGCTCCCTTCAAGTATTGGAAGGCCACAATGAGGTCTCCCTGGAGCCTTCTCTTCTCCACGCTAAACAATCCCAGTTCCCTCAACCTTTCCTCATAGGAGAGGTGCTCCAGCACTACGATGATCTTAGTGCCCTCCTCTGCACCCAACCCAAGAGCTCTGCATCTTTCTTGTACTGGGAGCCCCAGGCCTGGACACAGTACTCCAGATGGGGCCTCACAAGAGCTGAGTAGAGGGGGACAATCACCTCCCTCTCCCTGCTGGCCACCCCTTTTTTAATGAAGCCCAGAACACAGTTGGCCTTCCAGGCTGCAAGTGCACACTGCTGGCTCATGTCAGCTTCTCATCCACCAGGATCCCCCAGGTCCTTCTCTGCAGACCTACTCTCAAGGAGATATTCCCTCAGTTTGTATTGTCATGGTGTTATGATTTTTGGTTATTGGTATTCCACATCATAACATTGTGTAGTGCACTGGGAGTTAAAGAGTTAATGCTCCAGCTCCATGGATCATGGACAGTTTTGAGTACCTGGTTCTCAGAAGAGAATAACAACTACACTTCCCAGAGGACTTTGCTGTTACCGTTTTCCACTCAGAGGGAAAGATAAAAACTGTTTGCATATCACGAGACGCCCCTTTTTCGCTCCTGCTCATCCCAGCAGCATCTCACTCCCTAGCCATCTCACCATCAGCACTAGAGTAAGGCCTACCTTAATTTTGGACACTCTCATTTTATTGGATTTATTAGCTTAAATTGTAATTATTTTGTATTATATTGTATTATTTTGCATTCCGATATCTTATTTAGTAAATTAGTTTGTTTCTCCTCAGATTGTTGCTGCTGTTTCGTTTTTAGGCCCATCTCGCTACCCTTTTTCCCTTTCCCAGGGCGTGGGTCTATGGGTCCCCCACCCCACTAATCACGGAACTGGGCCGAACCTGCCCGTAAACCGCTGACATTCTCGGTGGATGATGCGGGCAAAGACTGCTTTTTAGCTTTTAGAATGAATCTCTCTCTGCTCTTGGAGAGCTTTGTTATCAATACTGCAGGTGCTATAACTGTAAATACAGCCTTGAAAAGTCCAGGCGGACTGCCAGTATTCTGGGATATTTTGTAAACTTTTTTGGCTGCTGCTAGCTTGCTGTTGTAAAGAGAAAAAAAATGATTCTGATTTCTCTTTTAAACCTGCTTCCAGAGGGAGCTGCTAATTTTACAGAGCTTCTGACTTTTAAGCAGGCCTCCAGTCTTCCCCTTGAATCCTTGATGCATTTTTTGAACGCTCACCTGATCATGTTGTTAATCTCCCTGAATGTACTACTCATCATTTTATTCATTTCACTCAGTATCTGGATTTATCATATTTTGAGGAAGCCTTCTCCAAAGCCAGAGGATAGTGAGTGGCAGGGAGTGTGGAGAGACTTGGGAGAGACTTTAAAGTGATAGGCATCGCCGGTGTCATGGAACTTTACTCCTGAATACCTAGAAGACCCTGAGAGCCTAAGCAGATATTTGAGACAGGGATGGGGCGGCTCAGGCAGATCTGAGGAGGCACAAATTATTTGGGGCCTGGCTTATGCTTATTGGGCCTTATTCAATACTATCCCAGAGAGGGAGAGAGTTTTTGAAATTGAGCTAGAGGGTCTCCAAGCCGAAAGGGAGAGTTTCCAAACTGAAAGAGAATGTTTCCAAGCTGAAAGGGAGAATCTCCAGGTCCAGAAAGAGAGTCTTCTTGCTGAGAAACAGAATCTCCAGACTGAGCAAGAGCGTCTCCATGCTGAGAAAGAAATTCTCCGAGCTGAAAAGGAAGATCTCCAAGCTGAGAGAGAGAATCTCCAATCCGAGTGAGATGCCTTCCAATCCAAACAAGATACCCTCCAATCTGAATGGGACACCCTCCAAAATGAATGGGACACTTTCCAGTCCAAGCTTAACAGTCTCCAAACAGAACAAGGCCCACTTCTCTAGCCTGTCCAGCTCCCTCTGGATGGCTTCCCTTCACCCTACTGTATAGACTGCACTGCTCAGCTTGGTGTCATCTGCAAACTTGCTGAGGGTGCACTCACTGCCATCATCTGTGTCACTGATAAAGATATTGAAAAGCACTGGTCTCAAGACTGAGCCTTGGGGGACACCACTTGTGACTGGCCTCCACCCTGACATAGAACCCTTTATCACAACCCTTTGGCTGCGACCAGCCAACCAGTTCTTAATGCACCAAACAGTCCTTCCTTCAAATCCATACCTCTCCAATTTGGAGAGAAGGATGTGGTGAGGGACCATGTCAAAGGCTTTGCAGGAGTCCAGGTAGATGCCATCTGTCGCCCTTCCCCCATCCACCCCTGCCATCACTCCATCATAGAAGGCCACCAGATTGGTCAGGCAAGATCTGCCCTTGGTGAAGCCATGCTGGCTGTCTTGGATCACCTCCTTGTCTTGTATGTGCCTTAACATAGCTTTAGGAGGATCTGCTCCATGATCTTCCTAGGCACAGAGGTGAGGCTCACCAGCCTGTAGTTCCCTAGCTCTTCCTTTCTCCCTTTCTTAAAAATGGGAGCAATGTCTCCCTTTCTCCAGTCATTGGGGACTTCACTGGCCAGCCACGATTTTTCAAATATGATAGAGAGCAGTTTGGCAACCACAACAGCCATCTCTCTCAGAACCCTGGGATGGATATCATCTGGCCCCATGCACTTATATACATTCAGTTTCATGAGGATGTCTTAGACTTGTTCCACTGTTACAGCGGGATGGAATCTGCTCCCCACACCCTCACCTAGAGGTTCAGGGTCCTGGCAGACATGGGAAGCCTGACTACCAGTGAAGACTGAGGCAAAGCACTTATTGAGCACCTCAGCTTTTTCTATGCCTGAGGAAGCCAGCTCTCCATTACCTTTTATCAGAGGAGGAATACTCTCCTTGACCTGTCTCCTCCTGCCTATGTACCTGTAGAACCCCTCCTTGTTATGCTTCACATCCCTCACCAAGTTCAACTCCATCTGTGCCTTGGCTTTCCTAATCCTATCTCTACACATGTGGACAACAGCCCTGTATTCCTCCCAGACTACACAACCCTGCTTCCACTTCCTGTACATTTCCCTCAGTTTAAGCTGCAGGTCCTTGCTCAACCATGTTGGTTGCCTGCCTCCCCTACTCAACAACTTCTGCTGGGGGATGGAGAGCCATTGCACTCTCAGAAGAGCGTCCTTAAAAAGCTACCAGCTCTGTTCTGTACCTATGCCCTTGAGGACAGTTTCCCAGGGGATCCCATCCAGCGATTCCTTGAGCAGCCAGAAGTTTGGTCTCCCAAAGGTCAGGGTCCTGAGTCTGCTTTTTGCCAGGCCTGCATTCCTCCAGATCACAAACTCCACCAGGGCATGGTCACTACAGCCCAGGCTGCTTCCAGTCTTAACCTCTCTCATGCTCTCCTCTGCAGTGGTAAGCACCAGGTCCAGGAAGGCTTCACCTCAGATTGGTCCATCTAATACCTGGACCAGGAAGTTATCCTCAACAGACTCCAGGAATCTCCTGGATTGTCTGCTGCCCGCTGTGCCGCTATCCCAGCAGGTATCTGGGTGGCTGAAATCTCCCATCAGGTCAAGAGCCTGCAAACGTGACAATTCCTGCAGCTCGTCAACAGGCTCCCCCGATCAGATGGCCAGTAACAGACTCCAACCACTAGAGGCCCTTTACTGGAATGATTGTTGATTTTAACCCACAAGCTCTCAACCTGATCATGGCTGTTTCTCAGATACAGCTCTTCGCAATCTATCCAATTCCTAACATAGAGGGCAACTCCCCCACCCCTCCTACCCTGTCTATCCCTTCTGAAAAGCCTGTAGCCCTCAGAGTATTCCACTCATGGGATTCATCCCACCATGTTTCCGTAATAGCAATTGGGTCATACTTTCCCAGTTGCCCCCTGGTTTCTAACTCCTCCTGTTTATTTATTTCCCACGCTGCGTGAATCAGTATGGAGGCACTTCAGCTTGGCTACTGGCCTTGCTGCCTTCTCAGAGGAGCCCTCCCTAATACCTCCAGGACAAGTCAGGTGTTTTCCCCTACTGCCTCCCAAGGTGACAGCGTTCCCATGCTCTTCTCTGTCACCCAATACACCCCATCCCCCATCATATCTAGTGTAAAGCCCTGCTAATCAGCCCAGTCAGCTTGCCTCATAGAATATTTGTGACCCTTCTAGTCAGTCATCTCCCATCCACCACCAACATTCCTCCCTTCTCAGATGGTCAGATTCTTCCCAGCCCAGTGACAAGACAATACTGTGCAAGTCAAAACAAAATTCCACTTAGAAATACAGGGATTGCTTGGTGTTTTGCTGTTGTTGTTTTTTAAATGAGGGTAGTCAAACACTAGCACTAGCCTTCCAATGGGACTATGGAGTCATAAAAGAAAGCCAAGTAGAAAACAGCATTAGAAGCACACAACCTTCCGCCCACTGCCACTTAAAACTATCTAATGACAGTGCATCCCATTTGATCTTGTTGGGGATATTTTTATACTAATCCAGACTGCATTCCAATTTGATGTGGCAGAAGAAAGGATTTTGATGAACTGTAGCTGTGTGACCATTCCCACTCATCTTTTCACTGAGTTCTCTTTGCTACAGTACCTTTTGATTACAGTTATGATACAGTCTCATTTGTCATGCTATAGCTCACTTTGGGGAAAACAATTCCAAAACATAAAGTACAATATTCAGCAGTAGTCCAAGCCCCACAGGTGCATCAGGCCCAGCAAGGCCACCAGGCAAGATAAATGACTGTCCCACTCCACTCTGTACAACCTCACCTTGAGCACTGAGTGCAGGTTTGTTTTATGTCTTTCTTAAACTATTAGAGTGTCCAAAGGAGGGCTATGGAGGTGATGAAGGATCTGGAGGGCAAGGTGTGTGAAAAGCAGCTGAGCTCCTCTTGTTTGTTCAGTCCAGAGCAGAGGAAGCTGAGGGGATGTCTCATGGCAGCCTATAGCTCAAGGGGAAGAGGAGCAGCATCGAGCTCTGCTCTCTGGTGACAGCAACAGGAATGGCATGGAGCTGTGTCAGGGGAGGGTGGGGTGGGAGTTAGGGAACGGTTCTGCATTAGAGGGTAGTTGGGTATGGCACAGGGCAGCAGTCACAGCCTCAAGCTGCTGGAGTTCAAGGAAAATGCTCTCAGACATAGGGTCTGGTGTGGAGCCGGGAGCTGGCTTCAGTCTTTGTAGGTCTCTTCCAACTCAGCATATTCTGTGATTCTAAGTATATCAATACCATTGAATCCTACTGGACCTCTCAGGGCACATACTTAACATTGATCCTCTCTGCACTTTAGTATTGAGGGAACAGAGTTTAGATAACCAGCAAATGAAAACTGAAGTAGGTAAGACAACTATGTGATGTTGTCTGCCACATCACTCTTTTGTAAATTTACACTTGATGATTCATTACAGGAATATCCATATCAAAATGAAAAACTTCCTGGTTTTGATATTGTATGAAAATCCCTATCCGAACTTACAAGTTGAGAACAACTGTGGTGCTTTAGCTACCAGGAGAGTTAAGTGGGGACATGCAGAGGAACTACTATTACCTTTCTAAAAATTTCTAAATTTTTAACCAAATGCTATTATGAATTTTGATCACACCCTGAGGGATGGATGGATAGATAGTTGTGGTTTTAGAGAAAGAATGCACAATAGTAATGCAGTATTAACTACTGAGCTGTAGAGACTACTCAATCTCTCAGACTATGATTTTATTTTAGCATTTTGCTATTTACAGTTTTTGCTACTGACAGTTAAGAGGGTAACTTTGCAGCACATTTACGAATTTAAGTCTTCTTTGTTCTAATTAAAGGCAAGCTGCAAATCATTGCAAATCCTTTTTAATGGTGATTAACTTCAGTGCAGTTTTAAACAAATGGCTTAGTGCAGTTGCAGTTCTGCACAAAGGCTGAAAGTAAGGAGTTATACTCTTAGGAATGCAGAACATCAGATTCCTAGACAAATTTTACACCAAATGTGATTAATGTTCTTCAAGAAAAGTCAGGAACAAGGCCACAGATACAGCTGTAAACTGTCAAACTTGTTTTTCACCCTATGAAGTTAAACAAATCACTTTCTTTAAGTAAAAGTAATACTGCAACACACTTTACATTCTCCAACATATAAAATGTAAAAGCGGCATGAATCATTATGAAACTTGTGCCATCCCATGTATGGTAACACAGATGCCATCATAACTATTTGAGCTCTAGTAATCTTATCTAGTTGTGCTCAGAAACAGTAATCTAAAGAAAATAACTGCCACCCTCCTTAAACAACTAAATATTAGAAAGCAGTGATTTGGGGGTACCCTGGGGGAAAGCATAGTTGAACAAAACAATTCTTTAAATTCTTTAAGTTTTAAGCCAAGTAGTCTGCCATACAAATATCTTTTTAAAAGCATTAGCGCTTAAACAGGCCAGATGCTACACAGAGCAAAGAGACTAGAAGTAATCTTTACTTGTACTGTGCACAATCTGTTTTATTGTACTGAAGAAATACTGAGTATGAAATCATGTTTGAGGCATAATAATTTAATACAGAATGCATCTTAGTGAGGCAGAAGTTTTGCTACATCAATATTGGGATAGCACTGTAAAAAAAAAAATCAGATTCACTCATTGTAACACAAGAAGCTTGGACATGAAAGGAGAAGTGGAAAGGATTAACACCACGGGACTTCCAGAACAGTGTAACCATCAGTGCTACAGCTTACAAGACACTAGAGAAGTTGAAGTTAAAAAGCAAACCTATCTGAATGCGAGGGGTTGAAAGTCTATTATTCTGGATTGATTTGACTATTTTAAAATATACCAGTAAGTGACAGAAGCTTAGAAACAGAATTATCCAAATGCCCATGCTGTCTTTAAATACTAAGGAACTAAGAGCTTTTTAACAGATCGAATATTATTAGCATAACTTCAAGTTTCAGAAGGATCATTATAACAAACAACTTACAGTTCTTAAGTTCAAAAATAGTTTTTATTATTTTCTTTAAGTTCGTGTTTTATCAAAGGACTGAATACTTTGTTTTGTTTCCAAGAACCATTAAAAAAATAGACTGAAACCCTTAACATTAAAGCACCACATGACATGAAGCTACTACCTTTTACTCTCAAATTATTTAGAATTACAAATTAAAGGTGACAAGACTAGGAATAATACGTATTTTAATTCCATCTAGAATTCAAGCCAAATGAAAAGGTGCACAAGCACTACACTCAGCTTTCATATCTTTGTCAAAAAATGAAATTAAATAAGAAGTACTGAGATGGGGGCCCTCTACCTGTGTATCTTCCAAGCCAAGGCTATAAAATTTTTCTTAAGGTTAGAGCAGGAAGCATTCTGTGTATACAGACCAAAATGATAATATCTAGTAGAATTTATTAATATGAGACTACGTAAGGAACATAAGATACCTAAGCTAGTAACTTTTCATTGAATGAGCATGTTTTTAGCTAGCATTAAAAAATTCATTATCATGTTTAGTTAACATATCGAGTACTGCCGCCCCACTTGGGGATGTTTGTTTAGACAAAAATGGAAACAAAGAACTGATCTTACAGAGCTTTCTAATGATTGTGCCTGGACTGCATATAATCTCTTCCAAATCCTCACTAGATAAACCTGAATCTAGCATGTTCCTTACTTTAACTAGAGTTCTGCTGCAGAACAAAGAGCTCTGTCTGAAGTGACCTTTCACATACTGCCAAGTAAGTGACATATTTCAATTCAGAATCATTATTAACATCACTGGCACTTTCCTAATACATTTTTCACTCCTGTGAAGTATGCTGTCACCTCTTTTTCTAAGATTTTCCAGTAACTTATTATACAAAGGATGAAGGCGTATGCACATTTAGAGAACTGTTTCCATAGCAAGTAAAGTGTATCGTAAAGGAGGAAAGAAGCAGTCATTTCTCCATTTTAGAATCAAAGTCATTAAGATATTAAAGCTAGAAGATAGATAAGGGAGCAATAATTTAAAAGCAATGTACTTCAGCATTCAATGCCATGATATCACTTTGAGTATTTCTTTTAAAACTATTTCCCCCCATCACCATCTATCAAACAGTTACTCAGGCTGTAAGTCTATAAGAACTATTTCCCAACCATTAATCACTACATACAAGCAAAGATTTATATAATTTAAGGGGACTGAATGCTATTAAGACTCAACAACTAACTGAACTAACAGAAATTTTAAATAAACAGGACTCCAGAGCTTGAAATAGCTCTTATTTTCCTTCCACTGCATTTAAGTAGCACCTAGACAGTTACATACAGAAGGACCACTAATTTCGCCAATTTTCAAAATCAACTTTTTTTAAATGATTAGAGGATACTTTACATAACCTGCACAGACATACTACACATCTACAGTGCAGAACAGCTATATGCTATCTTCAGCCTTTATTAAATAAGATGGAAACAAGACAAGTAAGACATTTTACCTGAAGAACTGACTCAGATTTTTACTCAAGTTCTTATCTCAAATCATTCCTTCAATACAGGGAGTAAGAAACCAAGTACTTTCCCTTTTATGATTGATGTACTCCAAACTGCAAAAGATAATGAAAAGTAGCGTAGGACCTCTGTTCATACAAAAAAATTGAAAAGAATCATCATTTTACTACAATATATCCTGTACACATAAAACAAATGATGTTACACACTAACTTACTAGCTTGATATTAAATTGTCTAAACTTCCAGAAATCTTCCCCAACCAGAGATTCTGGGTTAATTAAAAACAGGTTTCATATCCAGTATGATTGATCTTTGTAGATTGTGTTTCCTGAACACTCAGGCTCAGTTTCTCCAGTCAATAACATATCAAAACTACTATACAGTTTGACAATCTTGGTCATTCCATATTCACTTAGAATTTCAGAAGTAAGCAAGCTGTACACAGGAGAAGGAAATCACTTAAGTATAAATGGCAGTAGCTTTTCAAGTAGAAATTAAGATATTCAAAACTAATCTGCACAGGGTTTCATTGTCACAAGACAGTGAAGATTCATGCATTCAGGTGAAGTCCCAAAGCTTCAACCTGATTTTCATTCTGCTGTGAGTTTGAAAACTAAGAATAAGAAAAAGCACAGTAGTTGCATGGTTAAAAAAATAAAACCAACACCCTGAAGTCTATTTCATCTGGTAATTTCCATAGTCAGGTAGATATTCAAGGAATCAGTGTTATGAACAGTCTAATTTTAAACACACTAGATAAAGAATTGACCTTTCTAGTAGTGAAAATCCTTCCTATCATCACATGGGTCCATTAAGCTTACTGATCTCAAGCCAACTGAACATGAAATCACATTTTGCTATGAGTTTTCACCATATGTTTTGATTGATACTAGAAGCATGAAACCAACAGGCCATGGAAACACACCAGTAGTTGTGTTTTAAGTTTAGAAGAGAATATGCTGGAGATTAAGTGGCTTTAAGTGGATTTACAGTCCACACTGACTTGTTCTGCAAGTGACTGAACAGGAAAATTACGGTGGTTCCAGGTTAAATAGGTCAGTTAACAACCCAAACAAGTCAGCAATCAACTTATGTTCTGAAGCTTCGCTTCTTTCAACTTCCAAAGGTTGGTACTCAAGCTTTACACTTCCAGCTAATCTACACAAGCAAAATGGAGGCATTCTTTGTAGTGCTACACAGTGGGAAAATGAGACACCACGGACATAAATTAGAGAGGTTCAGACTAGATAAATGCTCACAGGGACAGTCAGGCATTGAAACAATTTTCCTGTGAGCCAGTCTGCCGCTGAATGTTTAAGACCAGAATACTACATCGAGGCCAGGACAACCTGGTATGACTTTGCTTTGAGAAAGATATTAGAAGAGGTTAGAGGTTGTCTAGCCTTCCTGCAAGAACTTATAACCCTCAACTAGTTAAACCCAGTTTTAGAACAAAATGGCATAAACTACGGTAAGCTTAAAGAAGCTTTTAACGTAACAACTCTTGAAATAAATATTTTCATTGATACTTGAAAATTTTATATAGGGTGGCACAAATGATGTGAAAATTCACTCAAAAGTATACACCAACAAGATAAGATGCCCAAATGTATTTATTTGTCTCTCAGAAATATGTTACTCTTTAGAAAAGACAACAGCCTAGACAATTTCAGTACAGATTAATGTATATCCAATCTGGCACATACTTCATGCTGCTGTTTACTTAAACATCAGTACCATCAGACCAAGCAAGTTAAGAATTCTGAAGCCAGAAGCAGTGAGGTACCAAGACAGAAGAAACCCTTTAAAATTAAGAGGAGCTCCTTTAGAGCTTTTCAGCCTAGCAGAGCCAGAACTCCAAGAATGTAACCAAGAACTGAAGTTTTCTACTCCTTTTAATCTTCTTTTGCTGCCAGAAATACATGGATTATAACAAAGAAGCAAGCATCTAGTATACAGTGCTACAAACTGGTAATAATCCAGATCACCAACTCTGAGTAGTCAGAAGAGTGCAGCACTGTTCTAAAATTAAAAAAGGAGGCGTGGGTTTTCTTTTTGACAAGCTACAAAGAACCAGCTGAATTATTTGTTTCAAGGCTTCCTCAAAGTATTTAGAGCCATCTCCAGGCAGAAGGTAAAAAAAGTTCATTGTCACAGGACAACAAGACACTTATTTTACCTACTCTTGCTAATTTTTTTGGTGTTAGTGCATGAAAAGATTTCTGGACGTTTATTTCTAGGTGTGATATGGGTAAAATTACTATAAGCATGACAGAAACGCAACTGTATTCATTAATGTGTTCCCCAGGTAAAGTATTAGCTGAAAGTAATATCTTTAAATAGCTGAAGATGTTAAATATGCATATAACATTGTCTTTCCCATTAAATACAATCATTTACCTTCACCTATCTTGTTCTTACACAGTGGTGAAAGCAGCCTACTCCACTTGGTCCTGGTGGACACACCAGTGATGATATTGGCCCCTTCAAGATTTCCTGAATGTCTTGATCCAAGATAGCTAGCAAGGAGACAGAACCTCATAGTGGAGACAGATAGGAACAAGTGTATAGGTGAGAAGTCAGGCTAAAGTAGGACATTATTTGTGACAAAAGAAAAATATTCAGTAGAGGTGCAAGTGTCTGTTCAGCTAAAGCCATGAGTGAGTCCTACTTGGAATGTAGCATATATCCTAGAATGCGAAGTAGACAGCGTTGTCTTTGTTCCTTTTTAGGAGTGTAAACACTACCTTATGTTCTCAAGTAAGCAACTAATCAGACTTAGATGCAGCCACTCAGGCAAGAGGAGTGAGAACTCAAGATACTCCTGTTTAGCATGAAACTGAGTATGTAAACACCCGCAAGAATCACCTGTTCAGATAATACCAGACACCCCATATGGATTGTCACAAGGCAGCACCATAGCAGCAGTTTGATTTAAGGAACAGTCTTGCTGCTCATTCCATCGCATTTGTCAAACAGTGGTAGCATTAGCAGCACTGTGATTTACTCTCTGCTTTCAATGGGTCTAGGTCCAGTTTTGGTTTCCCCACATCATTCTCTTCATTAGGAAAGGTTTTATAGTTGGCAAGGATGTTTTCCACCAAGAATCGAGCAGCTTCATCTATGTTGATGTTGTCCTAAAAATAGGAATACAAACAAGTTAAATTATGGTTTGGTTTTTTTTTGGTTTTAAAAAGTCACACTTCCCTGTTAGAAGCTGGCCAAATATGAACTTTTCTGTGGCCATCAGCAGAACGCAGGCAGCTTAGATGCATCTCATCACTGCTGAAAAATTTGCTTGTCATAAAAAAGTCATCAGAAAAGTTAATAAAGCTATTCACCCACCATACATAAAGGATAGTTTGACTCCAAAATATTGTGCAGCCTGGGAATAAATCATCTATGTTTGAACAACTCGTAAGTGCCAAGCTGCATTTATGCATCAGGAGAGATAACAGTTTTTAGTAGTTCATGGCCTTTTGGGGCCTATTCCTCTTTCTGCTGTAGTATGGAGGAACGCATTTACCTAAAAAGATCTTTTGAATCAGCCTCAGAAACCCAGTAAAGTCAAGGTGCCTCATCCAGCCATTTTTTTTTTTTAAATGCGTGCTTTGAAAAGTACCTTAACTTATACTCCAAATTCTTATCCTTATACAGGATACCTAGAGCTGTATTTCAGTCTAGTACCTTAGTCACTGTGCATCCCTACTCCTTATTTTAAGGTGATCAGGAAGAGATTTATTTCTTTCCATTCCTCTTACAGGTCTTTCACAAAAATGCATCATTAGTTGCTGGAAATGGCTCTCACACAAGAGCACTTCATGCCAATTTGTCAGCAGCAGTTGAAGTAGGCAACTCAAGGGAAGAGATGGACCTTGAAGTTTAGCTTAATATAAGGAATTATCAGCCAGAGCAGTGACTTGCCTTGTCATACACATTGATGCTTGAAATTAAAGGTTTTTCAACATGAAGGCAATCAGGTTAAGCTCTTGGTTTCAATTCCAACTAAGCTACTGTAAGCATATATGCACACTGGCTGAGTTTATATGATTAAGACCGTGCCACATTTAAAACTACACAAAGGTAGGCTTTATTTGGAATAAAGCAACTGTCCCTTAGATTCAGTTTCTCCTAAACTGGGCAATTAGATTCTCCCTAGCTCAGTCTTGTCACTACTTGATAAAGTAGAGAAGTTGTTTAGTGACGTCATCTAGGTAGATAGTAGCAAGCGAGCAGATAGCTTCATCTGGAGTCTCACCACTTCCTGTATGCACCAGAGAAGAAAGAAGCTGCAGTGGGAATACTTTCACTTAAAGATGCATTGGTTGGTTTTTTTTCCCCCCAGTTCAATCGGTATTTTTTAGCACTGACATCTAAAGTACAACACTGATCTTGATGCATGCAAGATCAAAAAACCTTACTGAATTCAGTTGATGTTTCCAGTTCAGTGTTGTCTGAATGTAAGATGCAGTTTAAACTAAATATGCTGTAAGCCTTCCTTAGCAATAAGCTATCCTGCACACCACTTCTATTTCTCACTGAACACTGAAGTCTAAACTGTCACTTCCTACATCTGATAAATTTCCTTTCCACGTGACTATATTAATGTGCTCTTATGCCAATAGTTACAGATTTAAACATCTATTTAACGCTTACCTTGGCAGATGTTTCAAACCATCCAATAAAGCCACCTTCTCTGCAGAACTGGTCCATTTGAGAGAGATTCTGGCTGCTGTCTTTCTTCTGGTCACACTTGTTTGCAAGAAGAACAGCAGGGATGGGGCTGCCATTGGGAAGAAGTACTTTACTGTCCAAATCATGCTTCCATTTTGAAACAGCCTCAAAAGTGGAGCCTCTTGTGACATCAAAGACCACAAAAGCACCAACTGCTTCTTTGTAGTATACTCTTGTCATATTTCCAAAACGCTCCTGGCCTGAAAAGGAAAGAAATGACAATTTTTACATACTTGGGTTCACCACAGTTCATGCTAAAGACTTCTGTATCAGGTTAGTACATACAAGTTCAGAATTTAGGTCTTGTTACACTTTATACGTTGTCTCTTCCATCCTATATAAGGTCACTGCAACACAGCAATTATGTACTCCCATGTGTGACAAGTTGGAATTGCACACTACTGACAAGCATGCTTTAAAATATCATTTTAAGTAGTGCTCATTGAGAAGTAATGCCTAAAAACACCATCAGCACAACTAGACATAAGTCATTCTTCTCACAAAAGCAGCTTCTGCATGATTTAGACTAAATCTAGCCACTTCAAGTACACATTTCAGAAAATACAAGATTTTTCTGGAGGGCAGACAAGGCATTCTGGAAGCACCAATGCAAATGGCTTTCAATGAATTCTCTGAAGGACTCATCTTTTGAAGATATTTTCCCCTAGGGACAGCTTGAAAGGAGCTAGTTTAGTAGTTCTACATACATTTTTTTTATTTTGAAGTCAGACCTCTCTGTAATAGCTTCTCACTATAGGAGTCCTACTGAAGCCCCAGGATTTGGTACAAGGTGACCAGAATAGTTAAGTACAATTGTTCATAATAAAAATTCAGAAAAAAGCTAATTGCCAGAAGAAAAGGCTTTTTTTTTTTTAAGTAAAGTACAGTTCTTTTAGTCAGTATACTCAAAATGTAGAATTAGTGTCAGGTTCACCATTTGAAAGGTTAGACTGCCACACTACACTTAAGTGAGCATAACAGTGTCAAGTGTGAGGTATGAGCATGTTGCTTTAAGTTTGGACTACTAAAATAGTTTTCTACTTTGTATAAAGTCTCCACTGGGAGAAGTTTTACAGTGTATTTTCACTTCAGCTGTTAGCATATATTTTGTATGTTCTAGAATACTAAGTAAGGATTTCAACTTAGAACGTCATTGCCTTTCCCCCCGCCACGAACATTCAAGTTTACCTTTAATTAGTAAGGACAGCCACCAGAAGAACTCAGCATTATCTGCTCAGAAATGAATCTTAAGTCACTAGGTGAAGGAACTTGACAGAGTATGCCATTTTATGATCAGTATACTTCAGATTAGCTCAGCCCCTACTGACACTTGCAGAAAAGACTAAGCATCTGGTAGAACTGCCCAGAATCACTAGTAGCTTCCAGAGAACCATGAAGTTCTAGGACAAGGACTTTTTCCCCTCTCTGTACAATCTCAAAGTACAATGATACATGAAATAACATCACAAACCAACATATTTTGGGGAACAGAAATTAGACAGGAATTTACTCACTGCCAGCTGAGTATCTCTTCTGTGGTCACAGGAAGCATGTACAAGAGGAAAGCTCTTCCCTGCATACTCAAACCTCAAGTTTTAATGCAGTATTTCTGCCCAAGACTTTTGGGACCAGCAAGCCAGGCACCAAGCCTGTATCTATGACTGTCACTGGAAGAGGCACATTTCTTCTTAAGTGTCAGAAAACTGCTTTGATGCAAGGCTGACAGTAGCACAGAGATATCCTTTCTATTTTAGGGGTCCAGGCCAAGCTACAGTGCCGTCATGGGCATCAGAGGTTATGTTTGGGGGTACAAAAGTGGCTGCATACAATGCAGAGTTCTGTATTCTCTAACCACAAGATTTTCACATCTAAATGACTCAGCACACATCACCATATTTTCCAGTAATTGCAACAGAGCAAGTGAAATAATTGCATAATGTCCTGCACTGGGAACTAATTCAGTTCCCTACATCAGCATCACGGGAATTCAGCTTAGTTTAAACCTGTATTGAACTTCAGGAGCTATTCTTGATTCCTAGCTTATATTGTAACAGAGCTAAACAATTTGAAAACTAAATTTAAAGAAGCATAGCCTGATCTGATAATAGAAACTCTTTCATTTACTGTAAGACATGAGTTATCACTATGAGAATCAGAAAGCATCAGCCTTTTCTTGAAGTTTGTTTATATGTACACAAACACTTAAGTTACTATAGCAGTTTCTTGCAGTGAAAGAAATACACAAGGGAGTCCCTGTTTAGCACCGCAACTGATTGCGGTCAGGCTTTTTAACGTGCTCCTACCATTATTGCTGATCTTAATTACTGCTTTTGGGATGGCAACTGAACAAGTTAAGTGTGCAAGTGACTGCTGGATATGCATGGTATTGGGAATGTCTGGATTCATTCCTCCAGGATTCTCCTATACCTAAAGCCTTAATATGCCAGGAACCAACTTCCTGACAGAGAAGTGGCCTAGGAGAAGTTTCTCTAGCTATGCTCTCTGATGGAAAGGTAGATTTTTTTGTTTATCAGACAACATCAAAAGTACAGCACAAGTTCCCTTATCTTGTATGATCTAATGATCTTAGTCTGTTCTGAAGTGACACTACTCTGGGAAACCTGGGCTGTATTAGATGCATTTAAGCCCTTTTCCTCATCAAGAGCACTACTACTAGAAGAAGTTTAACTTCTCTCTCAGACAAAACTAACAGTCATGACGTTCTCCAAAAATTGCATCACTAAAGAGGAAGTAAAAGATGACCATGTGTTAAAGAGGCCCAACAACTAGAAGAATTGTGAAATAATTAGTTTCTCTTGCTGAAGATAGGCTATTCAGCTCAATGGATGGCCAGATCTCAAAGTCTGATTTTAAACAAGTCTGGCAGTTCAGCATCACATAATCCTAAGATATACAAGTATGACTGAAGCTAAAGCCACCTAGAAGTGAAAGCACAGCTAGCTGAAGAGTTTTGCTTCCAGTCAGCAAATAACTTTGAAGACCATTGCCACAAGTTTTATAGTTTTTCCCCCCTGGACCAAGTAACTTAAGAGTTGTCAACAACTGATGTATAATTCAAGTACTCAGCTTGCAAATAAAGCCAAGCAGCTATTGCTAACATTGTCCTTTAGAATGCTGAAAGGCATTTTAAGACAGTTTAAGAAAAGATTGCCTATATAAGAAATATTTAATCTACAAAACCAAGCCAAGTGATATCCAGCAATACTTCTTTCCTCACAGTAGTGAAGAAAGCTTGAGTCCTAGTGAATCAATTAGGAAAGTTTAAGATGCATAGAAGTCCCATCCTGCCAAAGTGTTGCACTTATACTACTTTTATTTCAACAGGAAAATCTCAAGTACAGTTTTAAATATTGCAGCAAACTTTGGTATCACAGGATGCTTATTAAATCATAATGAACAGATGAGTGTTAATCTGGGAATACTTGAACGGTCTCCTTCCTTTGTGAGAAGGATCACCTGTTCACCATGACTCTCAAGAGTCAACATGAATCATGTCAAAACTCACAAAGGCTGACATAATTGAAAGCCTAGTGAAAGAAGATTCCTTAGCTGTCCTGACTGGTGGTCTGAGTGCTGGGATAAGGCTCCTGCAGGTACAGAAATGGATTTCTCTCCCTATGGAAGCCTTAAAAGAACCTCCTGCTCAATGTTTTACAAGTTAACACATTTGGAAATACGTAAGTATCTCAAAGTTGATACAGGTTTCTTCCAAAATGGAATCCCAGTGCTAGCTGCAGTAGAAATCTGTTAGGTAACAATTCTGCTACAACATCAACATTGATCATAGTGGACCAGTACTTAGGAACAACATCGCTTAGATGTCTGTGAGGAAACTAACTCCTACTTGCAGTGGCACTATCCAACTTCTACCATACAAAGTAGAAAACAATTTTTACCAAGGAAAAACCTTGCACATAACTATTATGATATGAAGTATAAAGTGAGAATGCATCAAGCTACACTGCAGTACCAATTTGTGTACATGCATGAACAAAATAGATCAGTACAAGAAAATACTCTGGATGTATATAATGTCTCCTTTAATAAATTGTGAAAAAGAAATAAAACCAAAGTTTTGTGAACATTGAGGACAGACTCAATGAGACCAGCACTATGCTCAGCATTTGGTACCTAAGTCCCTTCAAGGAAGTCCTAGGTCCTTTTAGACTTCCCTAAGCATCATCTCAGATCCAGAACATCCATCACGGAGTCAGAAAAGCTCTAATTTGATTGTCAGCACCATGGCTCTCAGGTTCTTGCTATCAACTATTATGACTGCTAACCACATAGCACGCTAGCTAAATGTGTACCTGTGCTAAAATGCTGTACAGTTAAGAGTCCAGTCTTCAGAGTTGAACTCTACAAATTAGTTTCAAACCAATTTAAGGACAGAGATATTTGTTTTTACTCAACCTAGACAGGAAAGAATTGAACAAACAAACAGGAAATGAAACCCTTTCTTCCTGGTCTTCCTTCTACTTGGAGTAATGAGCACTTTCTCTCCTGCTTCAGTAGTGCTGCTATAGAGAAGATTAAAATCTCAGGCTCTCCAGCTGTCTAAGGTCAAACTTTTACACATTATCAGGGGAACATCTCAGTGGCAGCTCCTTATTTACAATTCCAACTCTCAGTGTAGTTCACATCATGCAGTATGGTAGATTTAAGTTACAGCACCATCCAAGAGGGTTAGGCATGCAGCCCAACCCCATCACTGCAAGTTAAAACCACCGTCCCACTCACAACTTACCTAAATCCTTAATGAGCCATAGGCAAGAACAGACTACACTTTGGATGCCTGTTGGTCTTATAGCTAGATGTAGGACACAAGATAAGTATTCATGCTTGCCCTGAGGATGTATTGCCCCATTCTCCAGACACTTAAAACACATTTCAGCAACACCAGGTTCAGGTATGTGCTGACTGGGGGCTACTTTTTTTTAAACAAGATATACTAATACATTACTTTCAAGCCACCCACCACTGCTGATAGTATTTCCCCCACTGTCTCCCCACACCAGGTCAGCTTGTCCCAGAACTGTCTCACCCAATTAGAGCAAATCTGTTATTCAGCAAGAAGTAGGTTAACCAAACCACTATCAGTTTTACAGGACATGCTCAAGTGACTGCCTGCTTTTTCACATGGGCAGCAGCTGTAGATGGAGAGAGAGCAAGCAGCCAGATTCCAAAATGCTCGGTACTAGCTGTCTTTTCATTCCTCATTCTTACCCATATAAGCCGTGAATGCAAGATTAGCCAGTGCTTGAACTAGATTGGCAGCTCTGACAGATATTAGGAACCTGTAAGTGGTGAAAGCCTCACTTGTACTTTCCACCATTGTGGAAGTAATATCAGAACCACAAATACCAAATAAGTGTTAAGAGGTTAAAAAGTGAGAACAAGAATATTACGTTTTCCTGTATTAGGCAGTGCTAGAAAGTTTCACTGTCTGCAGCTCTTACAATTTACAAGGAAAAAAAAAGAAGCCCCAGATAATTGTTAAGTGAATTTGAATGGTCCTTTCTGTTAAGGGTGGTATAGGAAAAAATTAATGACCACTGGAAGGATAACTTCCTGAGTAAGCATAGCACACCCCTCAGAGAAAGGCTTTCCATGAAAGAAATAACCAACCAGTTCATCCCTTCTCATCTGACACCCATCCTACTGGGATACATGACCTTTGATACACTAGTTATATTTTCACTGGACAGTGCCAAGTTGCAACAGAAGTTGCAAGATGCAATTTTGTTGAGTGAATGTTCAGACCTAATATCCAGAGTATACCAAATGCTATATGTATACACAGTATGCATTTGAGATATTTATTCTGGGCTAGTTGCAGTTATTGAAACCACGGTAAAATGTCAGTTCAGAGGTAGAAGCATGTTGCTTAGGTCATAAGTTGAAGTGTTTTTACATGTTTTTAGAAGTCAGTTTCACTCTAAAATGTTAGAAAGTAGTCCACTCTAAAATTTCATTGCATAGCACAGCCAAAATCTGAACTAGTCAGATGTTGCCTTTCCACTTGAATATTCTGGTAGCTAATCAATGAAACAACAGAAGCACCTAGGCACAAGTGCTCAGAAGCCAGACACTTGATTTCTGTCAAGAAAACTGATCACACCTACCATCCTTACAGGTTGTAAAAGCACACCATGCTCTTCTACAAAGGTAGAATATTGAGGAAGAATTCTTCCTCAAAAAATTTCACAGCTCTCATAGAGAAGTTTACAGTAAGACTGAAACTTGCTTGTAGCCCTTGGCTAATCCTGTGAGTTAACATAGCTGTTAAAGCCAGCTAAGGCAATCTAGTAAATTCTGAGGCAAGACCTTACACTTACAATTCAACTAGCTTTGTCCAGCATCAAATGTTTGTAGGAGTATGACAATTTGTACAGGAAAGTCTCACAGGTTTATTTTCACTTGTTTTGCTTGCATTTTTGACAAACCAATTGAGATGAGGAAGTTCCTGACTAAGCAGTAGATTTTTGTCCCTAGAAAAGTACAGCTCAACAAAGCTAATTTCTAACTAGACATCAAATATAGTGCACATGGAAAAAAAATGGGTGGTTCCTATTTTCTCTAACTAGATTTATTAAAACAAGTTATCTGCCAGAGTTAAGCCTCACACTCCCAATTCATCTCCTTCAGAGCACTGTCATGCAGCAAGAGCTGCACTGTGTAGTTAGAAGCAATGCTGCATGGCACTGTAGCATTTCACTACACAGGAAAACAAGTCTAAAGTCAGTTCATCTGAAGAATAACTTTATCACGAGACTGAAAAACTTTAATCTCTAAACCAGCCAATGTGTTATGGCACATAGCGTGCCATTGGAATTCTGTATAAAGTAGCTACCACTTTGCTCTACCCAGCACTCTATTCCAGCAGCATTTAAAGAACAAGTTCCCATAACCTCTTAGTAGTGACACTTAAGGGCTCTTTAAAATACTATTTGAAAAGCTGCCAAAATTCACACAGTTAGCAGTAAATGCAAATCATTACTCCTTACCTAGAAGCTTTCCCTACTCAAGTGTGCTATGCTTTCTCTAGCTGTAGAGGTTGTTTAGAAATAAACATTTCAAACATAAAACCCTGAAATCTGAAGAATAATCTCAGCACCACATCTACCCTTGTTCTGCATATCTGTAGCCAGATAACAGCTTCAAAAATTGTATGTCTTGCCAACATGAAAAGCATGTTGCACCTCACAGTCACTGCTTACTGCTGTTCATACTACCAGTAACACCTGCAATAATTTCACAAGAATTATTCCAATGCTTTCATAAGAAAACAGATTCCTTTGTTGCAAATTGCTTCCTTTTGACATGGCATGTCACACCTTAGAATTTCTAGCCTGAGTATTTGGAGGAAACCATTCACAAACTGTAAAGGCAAGTCAATGTCTGCTGCTGGAGTTGAAGGAAGATACTTCCAGCAGCTCTGAAATTGAATTCCAGAGTTCTTGCTTACTACAGCAGGGAAGAAACATTTTATACAGAATGTTGAAACTTTTTTGAGCCAGGCTGCTAAAATTACCCAACTTATAAAAAGCAGGAAATAAAATCAGTTTTGAACAATCTCTGTAAAGCCCTTGTCAACTCAAGTTGTACTTGCATACATGCATTTCAGTGACACCCAGACCTGGCGTCCACATAAAGAAATCCCAACTGTTAAAAGGCCAAGTGAGTGTCAATAAATAAGGCAAAGTTACTGAGATTCTGAAGCTGGAACACTGATGTAAGGTAAGTTGATAAAGGTCAGTCTGCATCCATGCAAACTACAGATAAAGAAAAATGTAATGTGGTCTACACCAGTTTCTCTCTGAAGAATAATACAGTTGACTTGTCAAATAGCTTAATTTCTGAGCCAGTATTACTGGAAGGGCAAGTATTCAGCCAATACTTGCCTCAAAAAAGAGCTTAATAATCAATTTAAGTTAGTGAATTTCTGCACAGATTTCTAGTTTAATGACTTGACCC
Source organism: Numida meleagris (assembly GCF_002078875.1). Lineage (NCBI taxonomy): Eukaryota > Metazoa > Chordata > Aves > Galliformes > Numididae > Numida > Numida meleagris. The sequence continues at coordinate 47,236,880 of NC_034411.1, read as the reverse complement.
AGAAGTTTGTTATGTTATGTGATAGATGCTAATTTTCTCCCATTTGCTTTCTTTCCTCACATTTAATGAATCCATCCTTTGTTCTCTTTTCTTGAGTGCTACAGAAGTATTTTTATTATGGCTCTGTATAAAGAGTAAAACATTTGAGCAACTGCTATATGGTATGAACCTTGTCTACTTGAAAAGTAAGGCTGAAGTTCCATGTATCCCACAGTGATTAGGAGATCAATGACTAAAATTAAGTGATGCTTTCATTGGGAACAGAAATTAAGAGTGCTTGCAAAAATCAATAATCTTGGCTTTAAGTGTGTACTAGATCAGCTGGACTTAAGATCACATTCCTAAACCTATTACTTGCAGGATAACCAGAAAAGCCTATGAAGAATTTCTAAGCTTATTTCCAAGATACTGTAAGAACATCTATCAAGTTTTCCATTTAACTGAAACATAACTGAACAGTCCTGTCTTGCACAATCAAAGTCACCATTACTTAACCGCCTAACCCCAGCGTCAAGACTAACATTTCCCATGTGCTTATGGAATTCCTACTTTTAAGAACCAGCAAAGAAGCTTTTACAAGTTTAGTTTAAGACAACAGAGGCAGAGCTTCGCATTGCTATATGATGTGCTGAGCACAAGAACTTTCGGTTGTGAATGATCTGTACCTGACTGGCAGAGTAAGGAAACTGCTTTACTAGCAAGGCCAACAACCATCACTCATGTCACTTGTTTGTGATGTACAGGGATGTCTGAAAGCTAGAGAAACACCAAAAAGGAACAAGTTTAACACATTTAGCACTAAATTGGACTACTTCACTGCAGAGCACCAAGTAAAGCAAGTCATTGCCAAGTGAAAGTTCATAAACCTAATCCTGCTGTTCCAGAGGAGTCACAGGAAAAGACACCCACACAAGATTTCCCACAGCAGGGTGGTTTCAGGAAGGAAATGCACAGTGTATCTTCAGCTCTGTTTCTTGTCTCTACTCCTTCTAAGAAAGCATTTCAATGCCTTTACAGATGAGCAGGCCTTCTACATTTCCCCTAAAAATTTGTCTAATAGCTTTGCATGTTTTCAGCCAACATCATTAAGCAATTATTCTTACATGAGATATATACTTACATGTATGCATGCAAGAAGCATTCAGAGATCAGTCACGGGTCTTTCAGACCTTTTTAATCGGTTTGAACCTGATCACAGAGCATTCCTGACAGAGCTTTCTGACCTACCTCAGCTGTTACCAGAGTGACAGTGCTTCCATCCCCACATGAAGGCAGCTGCACCTGGAACTTCCATCACCAGATCAATCATGAAATAACCTCAGATCACTAGATCACTTGCCTTTTTTTTTTTTAATAAAGCTCTGAGCTCGAAGTCTTGCATTCATTTCTGCTATTACTATTTACATACATAGTTTTCACTCCTCCTTTCACATTCCTCACTCTTAAGAATATCTAATGAATGCAACAGCACAGTTGTGGGCAGGTTATGCCTAGACCCTCAGCCTCCACCCTGTGCTCACTTCCATGCACATAAAAAAAATCAGTTTATACTGCAAGAAACAAGTCTGAGCCTTAGAACCTTGAAACAACTCAGCAGTCCTTCAGGCACCTCGATTGCACAAAGTGCAGAACAAGAATAAACTAAAGCATACAACTGCTCAAAGTTAAAATATTTTTCACGTGGCAGCTTGAACATCTTTCAAACATGGTCAGCAAAACACAACAGTGCAAAGTTATGGTTCACAGAATGTGTAGCTATGAAGCACACTGCCCCTCCAGAGGAGAGATCTAGCTCCACTGGGACAGATTATCAGGTACAGCATGGTAATCCTTTGTACCTAGGCCAGAAGGCTTGCATTTTGCCTTCATTGTGTCACTCTGAAAATCCTTCTTTCAGGTTTCTTTTCCCTACTGTGAAGTATGTTTAAGTATTTCCCTTTTCTTCTACCGCACTCATAGTTTCCTGCATTCATTTTCCCATTTCTCACGGCTTCCTAAAGATGAAAACAGTTAATTCCCAAATACATTGAAAGCTTAACATCTTCATACTTTTAAGACCAATTTGTCTTCATAGGAAATGAGTTATTCCTGGCCTTCAGCTTAGCATTTGAGGAAAATACTTCAAGTAATTGCTCCATCCTCTTCAAGAGAAAGTTCAAATGTTTTCAAGGAGACAGACAAGAGGCTAGTAACAAATTTGCATGCTACAAGTCTTATTTATCAGCTCTTGAAAGCTTGTACCTAAGTATTCTAAACATGCAGTACACAACAGTTCCTATTCTGTTCTGACAGTTCCATTGCGACACTCTTCCAGTTAGAATTCTGAACATTTTCAAAGAAATTTTAATGATGTCCTGGAAGAAGGCTACTATAGCCATAGATCACGCAGAATGCATCAGTGCCTCCTTGAAAGCTATTTAAAAAGAACAGATTTGCCTACCGTTTGTCATTAGTAGCAGTCATGCCAAGCTCAAATGGCCATCTATGACTTTTACCATTGCTACCCTCCTGAGACTTGGACATTTCTATAGGCTGATATGAGCGACAGTGGTAGCCAATGTGATTATAAAGCTAACGCTATTCAGTCATAGCTCTTACTAGTTCAAATCAAAAGTTTGATTGATTTAGAGGAAGTCCTAAAGGTGCTCTTTCAATATAGTTTAAAGTTTCATCAGTATGCTGTATTCACCTCCTTCAGTGCACTGTGATCAGTGTAGTATACTGATGAAGAGAGTACATTTATCAAGTATGAATCTCAAGCATATTGAAATAGAGTTTAAAAACTTCCCTATCATTAAGATGCCTTTGGTTTTTTTTTTGTTTTTTTTTTTTCCATCTCTTCACCACAATGACTCATCCCTATCTCCTACTTATCTCATGTATTATGTCCTTTGAAGAAGAGGGTTAACCTTTTAGTACTTTCAGAATTTTTCCTGGAAGAGTTGCTTAGCATAACTTCACATGCTGAGATTAAAAAAACAAGAGTAACACCTAAGGGCAGCTAAGATCTTGAAGATCTAGAAGCTTTGCTCCTGTACAAACATGCATATAATCTGAAAGAAGCTGAACAGAATATTTCACGCAGCAGACAAGATCATTTGACAGTGACTGATAGTAGTCTCTCAAGCTTTCTCATCTCTGTTGCTGAAAAGGCTACAACCTGTGTCTACACAAACAAAAACACCTGAGTATTTACAGAATATGAAAGTATAGGTACAACAGTTCTCTTCTTTCTCCTTTGCTATTTTAGCACCCAAACCTTGATTCTGCTGCTGGAATCAGCCTTCCTGTTGTAGGATACAAAGCAATGCAATTTTCCACCAGAAATGAACTGGCACTGTAACACTGTCATGGCCTATCAGGCAATTATATGGATTTATGCCTGAAACCTGAGCTAGCACAATAAATTGAAAACATTCATGAACCTGCAGCATTGTAGTACACAGTCCAACATTCATCAGTTTGATGTTTGGCTACATTCACACTGGAAGCCAGTGCTGTATCTGCATTACAACCCTTAGCTGATGGAATGAGCAACACGATTCATTTCTGTCATTGATTTACCTATACAACACAGCTCTTTGAGGAAAGCATTCAATGATGGACTGTTAACTACAAGCTGACCTAGTGAAAAATAACATACTTAACTATGCTTAAGGGCTTGACTCATGTTCAGAAGCCTTTTTAAGTACATCAAACTCAATTCAGAGAGCCAGCATCACATTGCTTGCAGGGAAGTCACATGCAGTGTTACTTACCATAAGATTTAGATCTCTTCAAGAGATCTAAAGCTGCTTGTCTGCACACACCAGCAGACAAAATTATCTGTGAGCTGCTGAAAGACAGAAGACAGTTGCACTAATGAGTTAAGAGGGAATGACTATCATATGCTCAGATACTTCATGAAACATGCTTTAGGCAACATACTCTGGAACTATACACAAGTCATCTTCAGCCCAGTTCTTTCTAATCACTTCCACATCTTCAGATCTTTAGAAAGACTTGTGAAGTACAGATCGAGCTGTAGAACACTTTTCCAGCTCAAGTACATTGCAGTTTTAGAACCATGAAACCCTCGTGGATACTGAACTACTTTAATTTTAGTGATTAATGCTTAAATGGAGCACGCTCAAATCCCAAAGAAGGCTGAACTGTTACTATCATACTGTCTGAGCACAGCCCAATTAAATATCACTAGAACTGCTTACTTCTGTCCTTGGTCTTCTACTGGGCACCCAAGCCCCTTGGAAACAGAACAGTTAATCTACCAGATTCAACATACAAGTTTGGATTACAAATTTTAGCTTTATTTTCATAAGGGATAGATTAGTCAAGAGTTTTATAAGATTATAAGAAAGTAAACATCACACTAAAAACTCATTTAGCTTAGTAGAGTATCATCAGCTTCCAAACTTTGTTACAAGTACAGCTAAGTTTCTGCTGAGCCTGTTCAAACAGGTTGCTTTGGCACAGCAGTCTACCCCAGTCTCAGAAATGAAGGGATGAGAAGAATTTAAGCAGCAGCCTGCCAAACACCAAGACCCTGGATCAACATTATCTTCACAACTCCAGACTTGCTAAAATGCAGCCAGAGCATTGCAGCAGCTTGCACCGATATTGCCAATTTACTGAAAAAACTTAAAGTGATTTGCAAAAAGAAGCCGCAAGAGAAACTCTGCCAGTATTTCCCTGGCTCTTCAAAAGAATTAATCTTAGTTTTTCCCACAGCAGGAAGATCTACCATGTGTTTCAGCACACCACAGTAAGAAGCAGGCCTTTCAGTATGAGAAGCAGTTGATACCAACCCACAGCTGGTTTGGCACAGGGATGTATCAGCTGTGCGTTACCCTTCCTGTTTCAAGACCTTCCACTTGATGAAGGAGTGCATTCATGGAAACAGTAATTATCAGTTAACCTAGTATCTTCCAGTGTAAGTTTAAAAGACAGTATCTGAAATAACATTTTCATATACAAGGAAGTGTTCTTAAGGCAATGAAAAGGGAAAAATTGAGATGAAGGTTAAAAGCCAGTCTACATACAAAGACAAATGCAATGCCAACTTGAAATGATTAATGAGTTCAGACAACACAGGCTTCTTAGGAGACCACAGCAAAATTAAGTTTGCCATCTACCATTTAACACTTCAGCATAAGCACTTAACTATGATATGTACACAGTTTTTCTTTAAGATCCAGAGGTTTACTAAGTAAGTACATCTTATCGTGCATAGGAAAGGAAATAGGGCTTATCTGCTTTTGTGTACTCACAAAATCTTTTTGACACAGAAGCCCACAATTCAAGCGCAGAACGGGGCATAACACAGGTCCCTTGCTCCCTGCACAAGTCAGGGGTCACAAGTTACATTTAGAGTAAGTAGGCAACTCCAAACCACTGAAGTGGAAGCATGACTTTTTTGCGGCCAGTTCTAGTTACTAGAATACCTTTAACCTGCAAGGTATACCTACTGAGCACAACCCGCTTGGAGGAGACACGTTTCCTCCGGAAGCACCACGGAGCAGCAGCTGTAAGTAAGTTGCAGCAGCAGCTGCGAGCAGCCAGAAGCAGAGCAGCTTTTTGAGGAGAGCTGTAACAGCCCCAACGTTGGCCTACAGGGGCACCCACAGCCTACAGAAAGTCAAAAACCCCTCTTCCCGACAGAGACCGCCCACTACTCACACTTCAGAGTTGAACGTAACAGAGAAAGGAAAGAGTTACTGAAGCAGGCCTCAGAGCCAGAGTACACCTGCCTCCACAGGGGTCTCGGTCCCCGTCCCTCACCTGCGATGTCCCATAGCTGCAGCCGCACCAGGGTCTTGCTGTCCCAGTTGATGACTTTGAGAGCAAAATCCACCCCGATGGTGGCCCGGTAGTGCTGGGAGAAGAGCTGGTGCACGTAGCGCTTGATAATGCTGGTCTTGCCCACACCCAGCTCCCCGATCACCAGCACCTTGAAGAGGTGCTCCCGGCCCTCCGCCACGCCGGACACCGGCCCTTCCCCGCCGGCCATGCCTGCACGGCCCGGCCGCTCTGCCGGGGCTGCGGCGCTCCGACGCAAACTTTCCCAGCCGGGAATTCGCCTCCACCAACGCTACCGCAGAGCCGGCCCTCACCGGGCGGGGGAAGAAAAAAAGAGGGAACCCCACAGCCACCTGACCACAGTCACAGGACACGGAAACTCCAGGCCTTATAAAGCCCGGGGAGGGGCAGAAGGTTGGGCGGGTCTCCGGTTGGGGCGGTACAGACCCGCGGCCGCGCTGTGCTGCTCCTCCGGGCCCGGGCTGCGTGCGGGAAGTGGTTTCCTCCTGCACCCTTCCCTGCCGGGAGCATGGGGCGGGCTGCAGCGGCCAGCGTGGCCGCAGGCTTTGGTGCTCAGAGGGCTCGGATAACTGAGGGGACAATCTGCTGTCTGCGGGACAACACCGAACAGCCGAACAATCTCAAACACCAACAGCTGAACGTGTTGCAGTTTCTAAGTTAATCGTGTGGGTTTTTTTTATCACACTCTGGAGAGATACAGCAGGCCAAGCAGTAAGTGAGCATGCACATTCTTAAAAATCAACATAAAATAGGTATTTCACCTCTCAGACTGTGTAGTCTTGTGTCTGCAGATTGCATCTTTTGGGAAAGGACAAAACCCCATCTTTGGTACCATCCCTTCTGCATGAAGCACCCCAGAGCAGCATCTGAGGGTAAAGTGCTGGGGTGATCCTATACTGGTGTGCAGCTGCCATGTGTGCACCGCAACTGCTGCCATAAGCAGCAGGGAAATGGCACATGAGCATCCAGACTGCATGTGTATGCACAAGAAGGAGTCGAAGTCAAGGCAGGATGAGGAGCAGAGGGATGACTCCATTGGGAAGCCAAGCGGTGGCTGAAACACAGAATCGTTTGAGTTGGAAAAGACCCTTAAAGGCCATCTAGTCCAACTCCTCTGCAATGAACAGGGACATCCACAGCTAGATGAGGTTGCTCAGAGCCCCATCCAGCCTTACCCTGAGTGTCTCCAGGGATGGGGCATCCACCACCTCTTTGGGCAACCTGTTCCAATGCCTCATCACTCTTATCATAAAAATAATTTTCCTTATATCCAATCTAAATGTCCTCTCTTAGTTTGAAGCCATTTCCCCTTGTCTTATCACAACAGACCCTGCAAAAGTGTCTGTCGCCCTTCTTCTTTATAGCCTCTCTTTAGATACTGAAAGGCCACTATCAAGTCTCCCCAGAGCGTTCCAATCACCAGTTGATCCTGCTTTAATAATACTTCATTGCATATAGTAATTCCTTTGCTATGCTTTCAGTTTGTGGCTTGAATAAAATAAACCAGACATTCTCACATAGCTTGGAGTATACTTACTTTCTTATCATACAAAGATGATGCATGCAATATAAATGGAAGCAGGTGAAGAGAGTAGCAAAATGAAAGAGCTAGAGGCCTCGAGGAAAAATTGTATTTAGAGATTTGGGTTTAGAATTATTAATTTAAACTGTCATGCTGTATTGACTTCAAGACAATTTCTCTAATTAGAATTTACTTTCTAGCAGCAGTAATAACATCAGAATATAAACTAAGGACAGAATATTATGCAGAAGTGAGATGGTTGGGGTTTTTTTGGTGGTTTTTTGTTTGTTTGTTTGTTTGTTTTTGTTAGAGGATGGCACAGGGCAGCATAGATTCTCTGTCAAGAGATGAGATAGACAAAAAACTTCGTCATTAGTTAAGAGGTGGATACTGAGTACAGGAGACATTGCTTCAGGTACATGTATGTGAACCAGCATGAATTCTGGTAAACATCTCCAACCATAACAAGACTGACATCTATCTATGTGCACAACCACAGTCCATGCAGACTGGAGGCTTGGCTGAAGACCTCTCCCTCCATAGGTGCCCAGGTTTCTCTCCTTGCAAAAACAAAGTGAGATGGAAATGCATTGTCACTTGTTCAGATAGGAATGTGTCTGGGGTTTAATGTGGCTGCAGAAGCCTCGTTCCTGAGGCTGAGATGTACGCTTTGTTTCTTAGAATCACAGAATCATCAGGGTTGGAAAAGACCTCTAAGATCATCCAATCAAACTGTTCACCTATCACCAATATTTCCCACTAAACCATGTACCTCAGTACAACATCTAAACGTATCTTGAACACCTCCAGGGTCAGGGACTCCACCACCTCCCCAGTCTTCATTCCCTACATGTCAGAGGGTTGTTATAATAATCTACTACTGAACAGGAGCATGTCATAAATTGATTACTAGGCACATTCTGCCATTATGTAGCGCAGACTGCAGTGTTGTAATTGCAGACTTCTGATGCCATCCAGAGAAACCTAGACAGGCTCGAGCAGTAGGCCCAGAAAAACCTCATGAGGCTCAACAAAGCCAAGTGCAAGTTCTTGCATCTGGGTCATAGCAACTCCCACTATCAATTTCCTTGGAGACCTTCATGGTAAGGCTGGACAGGGCTCTGAGCAACCTGATCTAGCTGTAGATGTCCCTGTTCATTGCAGGAGAGCTGGACTAGATGACCTTTAAGAGTCCCTTCCAATTCAAATCATTCAGTGATTCTATCACGTTAGATTTTTTTAATTTTTTTTTTTTTTTTTTTGGCTTGCATAGGTGGGAAGGAACTTTTAGGCATTTTCTACCATTTTTTTTAGGCTTACCTAACTACCTTATTTGTCTTATGTGCCACAGAAACTAATTACCGCCCTTGCTTTCTTCATTCCTCCTCCTCATTTTGTAAAATTAAGGGAACATAGATCATATCAGACAACAAACTGAGCAGCTGTACTATTACTAGTGAGCTGAATACAAGTACTTCAGTATATTGAAATTTGGTATCAACAATGCAAAAGAAGCCTGTAGGTTATTTTTTCTTCTTGCATACTGATTTTGAGAAATTAGAACCAACATCAAAAACAAAGAAGTCTGTAAAAGTCATGATCTGCTCACAGAAGACTCACAAACAGAAACAAGGAAAAAATGTGACTGATAATTTTCCAAAATTAATAGTTTGATCAGTTCTAATTACATTACAGCTTGCCAAATAATATAGTAGTAGATCTTGCCTGAACCAGTAATTTGCCTTAATTTCATTATTATTCATTTCATTCAAGCTGGTGGATATCTGTGTGGAACAGCTTGGCAAACTCCAGTCATTTTCAGTCCTGTTATCACTGTTCTGCCCCTCTATGGTGCAGTATAATCAACCATGCATGAGGTTATAAATAAAGTATAATCACCATCTGCCTAGCACAGGGTAGATAATCTTTATTCTGTGAGCTAAATTTTGGTGTCGCTTGGTCTTTTACATTTAATTCTACTTTTCAACTGACTCGACTTTACCAGCTGAATGTCAGCAAAAATCCCCTACTGAGCTAGGAATGTTGGCATCATGGTATGGTAATTGGGATTACATTATATTATATTGTTGCTTTCAATTGCTTACACTGGGGGACAAGGAAAAGGTGGTTATTGTGCTATTTTAACTAGCTTCTCTAGCTGGTTGCCTTTAAGAAAGGTGCCTGTTTCATATTTCAAATAGTGATTGCAAAAACTTTTTTTTTTTTCTTTCCCAGCACTGGAGATATCAGGAATGAGGAAGAGAAAATGCTAACCTTACAAAACAGGATTTTGGTGCCCTCTCAACCTGAACGCTGAAGGCTAGTCTGAATAAAAACTGTCAAACTTTTTTACAATTGCTGTTTGTTGTTATTAGCCTTCCCATCCACTGGGATTATTTGCTAAATTATCAGTTTGTCTGCATTTCAGAACATGGGCTTCCCAAAGCAGCTGTATTTGGGGAAATAGAAATGTTTCAGACTTTTAGTAGCCCGATGATCATTACATGATGAATACCAAAGGACTGTTAAAATAGCTTTTCTTGTTAGAAGATATTTTAACTTCCTTATCTTTTGACCCTCAATGTCTTTTTTTTTGTATCTCTCTTCCTTAAGACTGCTTCTTCTAGCCTTTCCCAGGTTAGTCTATCCTCGTCTCCCTCTACAACATCATTTCACTTTATGTCCATTCTGATTTCATCGTACCAACAGTAATTCTTTAATATCTGTTTGCTTTTTTTGTTTTCTACTTTTATTTCCTTTTCCATTAAATGTTCTTCCTTACTTCACCTCAGTTTAGGCCTTTCATTTCATACTTTCCCATTCTTCTGAGCTTCTTATTTCCCACAGTGAGTAAGGGATTCCTCATGTTTCTTTTTGCCAGATGGTGATTAGTGAGGGGCAGCAGGTTCAGTCAGTCAGCTCAAGAGGGCTGCTTTTTACCTGAAGCAGTGGGTTGCATTTTGATTACTCTCCCCTGTAGCTACTTTAGAAGTGAAATTCATAGTTGAAGGGGCAGTTTGGAGGTTGAAAAGTGGAATCAGTATGACCCATAGAGGATTTCTCTGAGTCCATGGGAGGAAGCACAGTTATAGAAACTGAGCAGATTTGATACAACGCGCTCTCCATGTGCTTCTCTGACCAGGTACAGGATTCACAGCACAATTCCTCTCTTCTGTGTAGCATTTCCCAACAGGCACAGAATAAAAAAAAATGGTGTTGTAACGCAGTATTGTTGTAAGTGACAGATCATACAGCCTGGAGAACTGTTGGTGACAATACTTTCTTTTAACTGTGCTTTTCTAGGGAAATATCCCTAGAAATATCCCTGTCCCTGTTACTATCCCCACTTTTATTGATAGCAACATACATCTACTATTGTAGATATCAAGAAAAGCAAACCAGGTTGGGAGTTCCTTAGAAAAATACTGTTATGGCCAAGTAAAGCAGGGGATAATAAAGCACATGACAGGAGGATTGAATTAAAGTTATGCAAAACTTATGGATGAGTTTGCAGTCTACAGAGACATGCTTAGGTTTCACCCACTAAAAATATTCTCCTTCAGTTATCTGAGAGCACCCATGAACATAAAGCTAGGGTTATATGTGTTAGCCACTGTGAGCCTTCACTTCCTACATGTCATTATGATATACTGTCATCTCCTGACAACAAGTGTAACTGTATTATGTAGACTTGAACTTGTAATATGCACGCAGCCTACATATAGGACAATTCTACTTGAAAGACGTGGTTGTGGCAACATAGATGCTATATCTCTGTCAGTTGTAAAATGTAGCTTGGATGCCTGCAGGCAAAGCTATTGTTAGACAACCCTAAATATATATTGGAAAATCTAGCAGAATAAACATGTTAAGCTTTTATTAAAATCTATAAAATAATGGGCTATACAATGTATTAATGGCTGAGTGCTTTTGCCTGGAAGAAGAGAAACCAGCCGTTAGGAAGACATGTAAAGCATAGTCTTGGTAAAATTCTGGAGAGAGGCCTGATGGACTTGCAGAGAGGAAAGGATATTCTCCCCGAGATCAACTCATTTCTAATCTGGGCAAATAAATAGTGCAGATCTTGGACTGTCATTTTTAGAAGGCAATCGACCTTGCTTGTTCCCCATTTACAGGCTTCCTGTTAATCAAATTCTGTGCTGTTCGTGTAATCATGGATTCTGTTCTTTTGAAAAGGCTCTTGTGCCTTTGCAATAATCAGGAAGAGAATGAATACAGCACTGCTGGGGCTCAACAAGCCTGTATTTTGGTAAAGAAAAAAAAAAGACTATTGCTTTTTGGAAAAAGACTGTATTTTGGTAAATCTAAGTCTAGATTCTCACTGTCTTTTTTTTTTTTTTTTTCAATTTCATGTATGAGAATCCTTTGCCTTCATTACAGCACTCTGAGGAAGATTGTAGGTCAGCTGTCTGCAACCAAACCAGTCTACTGCTCCTCAAATGTTGTTGACAGGCACACTTACAGAATATCGTTGCAGGACTGAAGACAGAGAGAGAGGACAGCAATCAACTGGAGTTCAGGGAAGCAAGACAGAACCATTTGTGAAATATTGAAGGAAATATTATTGCTTGTAGGGGAAAAAACCTCTTTCTTCCCTCACCAGCTGTTCACTCCAGTTTGTCAGGGGACCTTATTTCCCCAGATTCTCCCAATACCTTTTCCAGCCTTCACTAGTCATCCCTCACTTTGTCTTCAATAATCCTAAGACGTACTGGAAGAGAACACAAGAGACACGAACTGCCCTGAGAACACTTTTCACATGTTGTAAACATGTTCTGAAATTTGAAGTACTGGAAATCAATAGAAATTTCTAATTATTACACTTACATTGATGAGTCACCACCGTAATGTTTTGTGTCATTATCTAAAATTCTTATCGTTCTTAGCTTAACTTGGTTGATAGGTGTACTTTTCTTGTACTACACTGAACAATATCTGCAGCTACAGAAGTATGACTGATGTAAACTATGTCTTAGATACACAGATACCAAACTGCATAGATAGATAGTGTGACAAGAGAGAAAACTAGACGCTAGTACAAATAAATCCATTTTGATACATGTATTTCATTTTAATTAGTTAAAACTTAGTTCACTTGTAACAACCTTATAAAGCAGCGGCATTTGTTATATATTACATGTGGAACAAATTAGAAAAATTGAAACAAAAAGTCTGTGACCTTCCTTAAACTATGTTAAGCTAACTCCCCATTCTGTTTGCACATCTAAATAACACGTGGAACTTCAGACTCTGTGAATCATCCCATCCACTTCACTTTTGAGAGGTTAATCATGTGCAAGAGATTCATCACATGCAGCCAGCTTTTAAGTTCATGTGGTGAAACACCACATAATGAAAAAGGTCAATATTACACCAGACCTGCAAATATAGCTAATAGGTATGTAAGCATAAATACACATCATACTTATTCACTTGCAGGTTCAGCTGAAAATACAGAGCTTTCCTCTGCATCTTTTGCTACACAGTTTCACAGCTATGACAGGAGAGCTGAAGACGTCCTTTCCTTTCCCTACATCCACCCAAAAAGACAAGTTTCTCTGGCAAATATTTTGGATGAAACATGCTGATTGTATTTGGTTTGGGACTGTTTTGTGCCTTAAACAGACCGTAAGCACTCATAGTGGATCAAGTCATATTATGACTGATAGGTTTAGTCCAATTTATACAAAGATTATGATGGAATTTAGGTTGTTGCTACGTGCTTTTCTTATAGCCAATTTTAACTGCCAGTAGCTAAAATAAATGCTCAAGCTGAGGTGTCTAAAAGGCATCTGACCAATTTTGGCAAGTTTTTGTGTGTGCTACCACTGTGTCAGTGTTCAAAATCCTGCTGCTGAGTGTGAGAGTTCAGACTTTTCCAGTGAAAAATGTTATTTCTTAACTGGTCATTTTTTTCTGCAATTAGCTATTGAGAAATGGCTGAACAGGTCTTGCTGACAAGTTCTAGGGGCTTTCAGCCTAAGGATGACACCCAGCATGGAAAAAGTTTGCTTAGGTTTCAAACAGCCTACTCATCAATAATGAAGATTGCCAGCTTTCATCAATGTACTTAGCAGCTTCTGATGCAATACTGTTATCTTCTCCCTGCTGGTTCTCAGTTCAGTAGGTATTTAGGGCATTATCTTCTTTTTTTTTTAATCTGTTTTCATACTGAATATTCTCTCCATTCAAATATTCTACCTGGTATTCTTTCTTCTTAAGTCTTCCAGTATTGATGTATCTACATTAGCAAAATGACATTGAATTAGCTTTTTTTTTTCATTCAGCATTCTTTAAGTGAAAATGTGGAAAGAAGATATTTGAAATACAAATAAAGTGTGTGACTACCACAAGTGTGCGAGAATGATGCTAAGTTTAACTCCCCAGTTGCTCTGCCTGTATTGTAGACAAAGTGGTCTTCAGGTTCTTCTTCATTCACCAAGAAAATCACGTCCTTTCTGATTTCGTTTCTTTTGCTCTGTTTTTCTTTTCTATGCAGCATTAGAGTGTCCTTGAAGCTATTTTCTTTCTTGAGTGAGTACTCCATCACAGTGCTACATTTCTGGACCTGCCCCTGGCTGTGTGTGCCTTGCCTGGAAGATCCTTCATGAGGAGAGGTACCACTCAGTCCGTGGAGAGCTGGGAGACAGGAACTGAGGCTGAGAGCTTCTGCCAGCTGGCTGGCCAGCTGAAAGACAATGACAGTAGTTTATCTGTTCTTGCTCCCAAGACATAATTGTCCTTCAGATTGGCTTGACACTCACAGCCACGCTGACTTTCATCACTGCTTTGCTGGCCTATCTATATTTTCCTCCTTCTCCTTAGAGATATTAACAATTTTTCCATAATTTTGCTTTAATCTGTGGGGATGACCTCAAACACTGCTGCCTTTCATCTGCATTGTTACAACAGATAATTAAACAGAAGCTACAGTCAGTTCAGCCTGCTCAAGGTACAACATTATTCCCTTAACCTCTTATTCATTCTGTAGAGAACTCATTGCCTACGCACTTCTGAACACAGCAGAAAATAATGTATTTACTCTAGACAGAAGTATTGGCATATCGAAAGCTGTTTTTAATGATTGTGATGTATTCTTCTAAAAAGTAGATGCAAGATTTTTTTTTTTTAACAATAGTGGTACAGGGGTACACTTTTCATTTTCATTTTTTTTTTGTTTGTTTTGTTGGTTTTTAATACACTGTACTGGATAGTGAGAGAGGTGAACTAATTAAACAAATTAACAAGACTAATTTTCAGAAGCTGAATAACAACTCAAGGCCAAACATTAGGATGCAAATATTGCTAATTCCATGAGCAGCAGTGAGCAAGAGAAAGAGCATCTGGCTTATTGTTTGCTATGAAGTTATATTATAGATTATTAATGATTGACTATTTATGCTAGTTTTCAAACTACTGCCAAGAGAATATATAAAACTGCCACTGAGTTTCATTGTTAAGTTTTAGGATTATTCTCCCAGCTGGACAACTTGGAATGCAATTAGCATCCTGACCTTGCTTTCCATTTTACAGCAATAACATTAGCCATGTAGCAAATCTGTTTACTTGACAATATTTTGCTTTGTAAATACAGTCTCTTTATGTAGAGACCATGTTCTCAGGCTTTACTCTTAATATGATTCAGAAGCAGTACATTCAACAAAAACATCTCACAGTCCAGTCTTGATGGTTCCCCAGCAGCCTATTAACAAGCTTTTGATTTGCTGCAAGATTTCCAGCGTATGTTGGTCTCTAGGCTTTCTGGAGGAGACTAATCACTCTTGACTAAGGAGACCAACTGCATTTTAGTCTAGGAATCTGGAAGATGGCGGTTTCCTAGAGCTCATTGGATGGGAGAAGAACCTTTCATCCCAGAGTACTTCAGCTCAGTATGCAGTTTGGAGGCAGGCAAAATTTGAAAGATAGTGAATTCCTAGATTCAGGCCAAGCAGTACTGCAAGTAAATACAGAAGAAATGGGATATATTCAATTACTGATTTTTTTCAAGAAAAGACAGAAAAGAAAGAAAGGCAAAGAGAAGATAATATGCACTTTTCTCCTTAATCTCAGAAGCTTCAGATTCAAAAAGTGATCATATGAGAGATCCAAAACACTCAAAGACACAAATCAAAACCACAAAAGAGACAGAGATGTTTGTACCAGGTTCCCAATGATAGGAAGGCAACAAGATTTTTCTATTACTCAGTGTAACTCATCACAGATTCTTCAAAAAAAGGCCCTCAGTCTGAAATCATCTCTCATTTCTAGGAAGCCATCACAGTGTGACATGTTGAGTCTTATAATATTAGCCATTTTCAATTGATCTATAGTTTAATTCATAGGAACAAAAACTTCTAGAACACTTCAGACATGCTGCAGGCTGTGGTTTGTTTTCTTGCTTGGTTAATCTAATCTAAATACTGCTATCAATCTCAGTTCTAAAGATGTTTCACCACTTTTGTGAAAGAGAAACTCCTCAAACACTCAGAAAATTCTGTGTGATTAAGTATTTCAGTGTACAAAGCACAAACCCACTCCTTTCCATGCTGTTGCAGCTTTATTTCTGCGACTTATCTACGTGACAGAGTGTAATGGATGGAAACAACAACACTATACACTTCACTGGTAATAGAGAAGCAGGAATATATTTATTGATGTAATGATTTTACGGCAACTTAACAGGATTTGAGGTGGCTGGATGCACTTGATTATTTGCTGTGTAGAGGACAGGTTTAAACATACACAAGATCCTCCTGTTGAGTCATGAGGTTCATAGAAGACCCCCTTGCTTTCTAAACTCCTTGAACCACAGAGGTAAGGAGCCTAGGTGTGGCTGGATCCACGCCTAGTCCCTGACTTGGTCAACAGTTTACAATATAAGGGATCATATATGCACAATCAATCTAAGATATAATCTTAGCAAAGCTCAAGGGGCTCCTGGGCTGCTCAGTACTTACAGGGTAAGATGATAGACTCATAGTCCTACTTTGTTTTTAGGCACATGCTCAATTAGCACTCAGCTTTTGAACCAGGTGTCTGCTATCAGTTCTTTCAGCCCCCAAGTTTAAGACAGATTTATGGTTGTTAATCTGTTTTAGTGAGAGTGTTACTAATACTGCTGCTTGTTGTCTTCCTGAGCAAGGCCGTGTGTGCACAGCCAGGCCAAAAGAGGAAGCTGGGAAAAGAAGGGGAGCAGAAGGGAAGCACGCTGTCATGTGAAGATACTAAGATGCAAGCACATGGCTTCCAGATGATGTACATTTTGTTCCTGACAACAAGCTGGCTGATCTCAGGTATCAGCCCTTCTGAGCTACTTTTGCAGTCTCTTACTGTAGTAGGTGCAAAATAAAAGAAAAAAAAAATCCAGTTATTTTTGGCAAAAGGAAACTCAGTTAAGAACAAAGATTTGTGTGTCTTCTATATGGAAGTTCAATTTATTACTGAAGATGTTTATTTAAAATGTCCCAAAGCTACACTCCATATTACTTCCTTTTCCTGGACCTAGCAAATGATTTCTTCCTTATATGTGCAGATCAGAGAGCTTTTCTTGAAAAACTGTTTCTCAGATATGTATGAAGTCGTAACAGCCATAAACAGTCTTTTCAAATAGCAGCTCATCACATGACACTTCATAGATTCCAACCAAGGGTTTTTTCTTTTTCTTCTCTTTCTCCTAAATGAAAACATTTATTCTTGCAGTCTCTTATTAACTACTTCAAAGAAAACTTCTCAAGTCCTTTTTTTTTTTTTATTATTGACTACTCTTCTACTTCTTCCCTTCAGATAAATTCTGAGTATGTTTGAAGTGTGAGGAGTTTGACCCAATAGTAATTTTAATTTTTTGAAAATGTAAAATTAAAAATTAAATTTTTGCTCAAGTTATTCTTCAGTTGATATCTCTCAACAACTGTGAAGATCCATTTAAAAAAAAAGGTGGTGGCTAAAGGAGCAAATTTAGTAGCTTTTGAAACTACAAAGCTAACAAAAACAGTCTCAATCAAACCAAGTATTTAGAATTTAGTATTTAGTATTTAGTTTTGATCTAGGTAAGCTGAGGTGATACATGAGGCTCATGCTTCAAAATGTGCGTGTGCTTAAGTGCTTTATCAAATGACTGCTGACTGAGCAAAGTACAGGTTAACTGCACAGGTTGACCATGTGCAACAATGGGCTTTCCTCTTATGCTGCTGAAGAACTTGTCATCCAGTGATGTCTTGTTTAATATGACACCAAGTAGTGCCAATTCTACATAATGCAAATTCTAATAACTTGGATATCTTTCAGTGGACTTTTCTGCACAGTAGAATTGAATGAAACTGCATGTTTACTTTGTGTTATACAGAAAATCCACACACACACACAAAAATTAACTAAGAATATTTCATTCAAAAAGTAAAGCATTCAAAAGTTGTGAAATGCCAAAAATGAGGCTGTCCATCCAACTTTAATTTGTCACCATTTATGCTCATTATCATAAAGACTTTAATAACACAAATTCCTCCTTTCCTACCTTCCCCTGTTCCCAACTTCATTCAGTTTAGTAGGGTGTTCTTAGAGAACCCAACATCTGTTCAGCGTTTTTATCCTCTCACTTAACTAATGGTTACATCACTGAATGCAGAAGTATTCCTTTTCTTGTGATCTTTTCTAGAGCATTCCTCACAATAGTGCCCAAGTGAATAATAAACTTTAATGATTACATTGCTGCTGTGAGATGAAATGAATTTTGTTATCTCTATTTACTGTCCATCAAAGTGGAAGAAAATCCCTCTCTGGAGGCCATGCAGGCAATCAATAGCGGAACTGGAACTGTAATAGGGGGGCCCAAACCAGTGCTTGTTTCCTTGGATCAAACCACTTTGCCCTTGGAACTGCCAAGAAGCCTCAGCTCACGCTGACTTCACAACTTTGAGCGTTTGTAATGCCTGTTCACACTCACAGCACTGGTAATCTAATACTCAACCAGAAAATAAATCCCTAACAGATAAAAAAGTTTTGTACACAAGTAATGGAAATAATTACGAAGATTGAACAGGATTTTTAATGAACTGATGAAACCCAGTGATATTCCATGTTGCCATTGTCATTCCTCACTTCAATAAGTGCATTTCTTCCTTATGACTCGTGAAGCATACCCACTGGGGAAGAAACCACATGTGCTGTGTTTAGCACAGAGTTACACTTGTGCTCTGGGGCTAGAGATGTGACAACTGACCAGAACCCTACTGCCAAGCTGAATGTAGGGTGGATGACCTTCCTATTCCTTTCTGTTTTGGGTCTTGATCGTGTACTCTGAATTCTGTTCCTGACTTCTGTGAAAGTTTTCAGAACTTGAGTTATCCCTGTAAAATTACTGTGTCTTTCTCCATGTATGTATGACTAAAATGAACCTTCTGTTCAACATCTAGAATATCCAATACCATGGGCAGATGAATACGTAGACAATGTAAACACATAGACTATTTTTCCTTAGCAAAACAGGACAAAAAGTCCTCAGTAAGATAAGAGTTTCTAGCCCTGAGAAGGCAAACATATCTGCAGTTACACAAAGAGATTTTGCTTTCTCTACCACCTTTTCATGAAGGCTGCTCAGATACTTGAAGGGATAATGGCAGTATAATATCTTTGGGTAGGTAAATTAAAGTAGGGTTTTCTTCCAACTCTCGTGTTGTTAAACTAGATAATAGTGTGCTAACGGTTTTCTGACACAAAAAAAATGACATAAATTGGCTTAAAAATAATGATCTAGAAACAAAAAGCTGTACACTTTAATGCCAGTGCCTGGTGTCATGTAGTTTCTTGACTTCAGAATTTCTGATAAAATACACCTTTTATTTCTTATAATTCACTTCAGTTAAACTTGTTAAAAAGTAGAGATAAAATCTCTTATGGTTACCTCTGTACGATAAACGTATGATGATCCTTCATTTTTTTTTTTGCTAAAATGCCTTCCTCAGTGTGCTGGAGTGCATATTTTTCAAAGTAATTTCAGAAAGTTGACACATTTCCTGGGCTTGTCTAGAATTTATGTGTTCATGGCATAACAGCTCAGCCAGATAATTAGTCAACCTTTCATCTTTTTGGAAGAAGATAATTGGATTTGATGTGGTATATGCCCCAGAGATTTTCCAGACGAGACATTACAACTCAAAAACAGATCATATGTACTTTGATTTCCACACATTTTGAGTAACCATAATGGTTACATGAAAGGAGCCTTAGTGGTGATTGGCAGCACGTTAGACCAATTCTGCCTGAAAGACATAACAAGAAATAAAGTCAGCTGGTACGTCCATTTGCTGTCTCATGCTGTGCTTATTGCTATTCCAAATAGTTAGCTATGATAAAAAAGCCTGAATCTATTATCATGGAATTTAATTCTGAATTTAAGTGCCATTAGATGCCGCTCAAAGTTTGGATGAGAAATCTGTCTACCTTAAGCTAGCACTGTATTACATCTGTATTTTCCATTTTTCATTTATCACACAGTGAGAACTCTGAGCAGCATGAGAACAATAATTTGGGGACTACTAGTGTCTGCTATAAGCAGCATCAAAATGAAACACTTTAATAATTGTTTCTTAAGTTCCTTCAACCTGTGTATGAAGACTGAAACTAGAGACTGTAGCATATGTATGGCTTATAATTAAAATTCCTTAGAGACACCCACAGAGCTCTCACTGGAGAAGCACCTAATAGCAGTGGAAATATTTGTAGTTAAAAGGGGAGAGTACTGCCATTGTAACTGCCTAGAACTTGCAGAGCGCTTGCACATAGAGAAGACATCAAGGGAGGCACACCTCCTGCAAAATGAAGTCCACAATCTAAACAAGGCCAATGGACAAGTCAAACAGAATTTCAGAAGGATTCTAACATAAAGCATATCATCTATTATAATCTATTTTGCCTTGGTTTATATTTTTGCAGACGAATAAAAACTCACTCCTTCAATTGAATTGGTTTTGTGTATTTAATAGTGAAAAGAGAGCTCTAAAGAGGAAATGTTCCCAAAGAACTTAAGTAGTGTATTATTTGAAGACAGATTATACAATGTAAATGGAAGCATTTAAATTAATTCTTACACAGCATGACGTGCTAAGTTGTTGTTCCATGACAGCTCTGCATACTTGCAGTGAAACAAATCCACTCTGCAGCTAATGAGCAAGATGTGGTTGTCCTTTCTTTTTCTGATAGCAATGACTAGCAGGGCTAGGAATTACTTTTGCTGAATTATGGAGTTTGCTTGACATTCTTGCTTGTTTGACAGTAGGGTTTTTGAATTGTAGGGTTGCTGTGAAAGGTAATGAGCAGTCTGTACAGATATGAAACCTCAAACCAGAGGATATAATTCCTTTATGTAATAATTCATTTCAATTCTTCAGGCTTTTGCTTGTACACCATGTTTCTCAGATTTGTCACCCTGAAATAAAAGAAAGTTGGCAGGGACCTATTTCTGTTTCATTACCTGTGTTCAAAGTTTCTGTGCACACATCCAACCGTTGAGCTGTAGTCAAGATCTAGGCCAGGAAAGCTTCTATACTGCAAATTAAACACTTTTCACACTAAAACTGCCAAGCAATAATTTTAAATATTTGAATTTAAAAATATCTAAAATATTTGAAAACAAACATGCCTAGTCACAATGGGATATATGAACTTAGAATATATTTTCATTGTAACAACACTTACATACCACCCATTCCTATCACTTTTTTTTTTTCCCTAGGAGCAAAACAATGTTTATGTAAAGAGCAATGGTAACATTAACTACACACCACTTTTCTCCCATTTTTCCCATCTTTTCTTCTGAAAGTATGAGACGGTTTTTATTTTTCAAGACTATTTTGAGATATTTTGAGTCCAGAATTCCGATTCTTTTTCCTTAGTGATTTATTGACAATGTACACAGAGGGGTTTCCTTGTGCACACAATATAAAAGGCTCAAGATATTCAAAGAGGAGGAAGGTCCCACTTTTATGACCAACCATAGCAAAACCAGCACCTCCATAACTTTTTATTGTATGTGCTCAACAAAAAGGACTCTTTGTTCTATGTTTTTTTTAACCATCACTTTTTAGCTTTATTCACACAGCAGTATCAGTTTTGGAGAAAGGGAGACCAAAATTTCTGTTTGATTAATGAAAATATTTTCTAAACTGTTTTTCTGCCTCCTCTGAACTCACTACATTTTTGCTAGATCATTACTATGCTAAACAGCTCTTCCTAACAGCATATTTTAACAGAGGCTTTGAACAGAACACTTGGCTTTTTATTGGGGTAAGTTCTAGTTTCGCAACAGTCAAGACAAATACATGACAATTATTTTGGAAATGACTATATCATTTATGGTTGCTGTTCTTATAGGCTGACTTAACTCTTTTGCTGTGAGCTACCAAGGTTAAAGATGGATCTGAATCCTGTGGAAGTGGAGAGATGTGTCCAGGGCAACCTTTGGGGAGGGTAGGTCTAGCAAGGTAGGACAGTAGTGTCAGCTGGTGCTGCAGAGTTATGTCACCTATCTGGATAACCCTACACAAATCCCCTTGGCAGATGTACAGAAGGAAGATAAATTTGTCAGCTCCACTTGTGCTGTCTGTGTATCTGATACAACCAGACCAGCAGGGAAGCTATTCATAAATGCTGTTTCCTCTCAGGGGCTTTGCAGAAAAAACCTTGTTCACAATTCAAAAAAATTGGTGCTGCTTCTCCCATCAAAATCTGGGTGTGTGAAACAATAAGTAATGTCATGTCTAATCACATATTCACAAAGTATTGTTTGCATACATAAAGCCATCTGTTCTGATCAGCTTTTTCTGCCCACACATCAATTCAGAGCAACAAAAAGTTATGATTGTTATTTATAATATTACCCTCATTCTCTCTAGCATACTAACATCCACTTGTTGTCCCCATGTAAATTAGCTAGAGCAGCAGAAACTGTAGTATGAGAAGGAAATCCTCTCCAGACCATTCCCAAGAGCTGAGGAATGTACAAGGCCAGCTCAGCCACCTCTGTACAGTGCACATGGAGGAGTTTAAAGGGGACTCAGCAGCAGCCCCCTGGTACCTAGGTAGCATGTGAGAATGAGTCAGGAGCTGGGCTCTGGGTGGCAAAGACCTCTGAGACCCAGGAAAGCATTTTTCAAGTGAGGCTGAGCATACAAACATGAGAATCAGTAATCTAGATGGCCTTTCAAGTCATTGCCTTTCTTGCTGGCAATATTATTACTTAAATTTTGTGAATAAAATTGCACACCACCTACTGTGAGGACAAATATTTGAACTTTCTTAAACAGTCCAGTTGAGGTATTAGTTACGGAGTTCCTGGACTGAGTGAATACAATAAAAGTGGTTTCTGAAGGGAATATGGAGACAATTTCCCACAGACAGTTGGAAACAAAATGGGGAGCTAAGACATGAGAAGAACAAGTATGGGACAAATGAAGTTGAAATTATCTGAAAGAAGGCAATAGTTGAAAGGTTTCAACAAAGAGTCAGAGCGCAATCTAAAACCAGTGCAGTCAGTTTTTGCACTGAGCTAGATCAGCTTTGGACCATGTCCAAAGAGAAAAACTGTGTACCAAGCTGACCTCTTCCAAGTTTCTTACAGGGGCATTTTGATGCACTTAGTGAATAAGGTAACCCAGCAACGTCCTTTACACTGCTGTAGTTTATTTTGCAACATACTGTGTGTATCTTACCAAGAATGTGCAAAATCCATTCTAGTCTACAGACACTCAATGCACTGCAAGGGGCTCCTTAAAGAAAAGGATCTCAGATACAATCAACAAACGAAGAGTTCCACTGCTGACGATAACCATATATGATCAGGCTTACCTTTTCACATGCAATTAGATTGGTATTTAAAAGCAGAATAAAGCCGAAGAACACATGGGAGCAGGACACAGCCCTGTGTAATTACCAGACAAGAGTATCCATGGCTAGGCAGCATTCACATGTTTTTGGGTGAGTATTGTATTTTTAACATTGCAGCTTTTATTTTCCTAAGAGCTTTACTGCTGGGGCTTACAGGCGTAACGGGACTAAGAAACTGGATTTCTTATCAGTGCGAAGAATCTTAAAATAATAAAATACTAAAATATTGCTCAGAGCAAAAGAGCTTTGTTTAACAAGGAAATATTGGTCATTCCTTGTGATTTCTGTATCTTTTAAGATAAAGATCAGTTTAGCAAAGAGCGAATTAGCAAGCAGCTAATGCTGCTTAATGAAAACCAGTATGACAAAGTCCTAACTGCATTATGAAAATATGGTCGATATGGAATAGTTTTAGTCTGGAACGGCTGCCTTGGAAGTAAAACAAAAGCTTTATTCAGTTTTAAACATACAGAGAGCCTGAAACATGTGACTGAAAATACATCATTTATATAATTATTAAACAAAAGAGAAACTCTGTTTTACTCCACTTGAATGATACTGAATTTAGTATTATATGTATATATAGACCAATAGCACTTGAAAGATGAGCATCCCACTGTGCCAAGTGTGATTCTTGGGCAGTGAGGGGGAGTCTCCACCAAAAAGGCAGAGAGAGAAAAAAGGTTGCAGACAAGGATTGTTGTTATCATTCGACACAAGGAACTGAAAACCAGATCATATTGTTTGGAGAAAATCAGCTCTCAACAGAACAAGCAGTGGTAAAATGCATTTTCAATTCACCTGCAGTTTGGACAAATTGAAAAATGTTTTCCATGAAAATAACAATATAAAGAAGATAAAAAATAATTTTGAGTATTCTGGACATTTAAAAAATTAAGTAGAAGGAAACTTAGGGAAAAGACCATTACTTCAGAAAGTCAAACCATTTAACCACCAGAAAGTTAAGATAACAGTTAACTAACAGTTAATTAATAAATTAACTTCTTGAAAATGATTATTTAAAATGTGTTTTTTTCTATTATTCTATTTCTATTATTACTTCTATTTGCTTCTTTTTCTTGGAACAAGTAGTAAAACAGTTAAGTCCATAGACGCTTATGTAACATGGATATGTACCCAAATCAATTATAAATTTATATTCTCTCTGCTAAGGAGAGAAAAAAGTTTTAAAACAGAGAGGTCTGGATAACTCAGAGCTTAAGTAAGCACAATCTATAGCACTTCCAGCTGTCTGCCTTTTTTGTCCAGATGTCTGCTGCTATCTAGGTCCTGCTGGCTCCCCTGAGCTGGAAAATGTTGTGAAATGTAAATGCCATTATTCTGAATGAAAATGATGCAAATGAGATAAGGCATATATAGTGCCTGAAACTAGGGCCATAAAAAGGCAGGCACAACGCAAACGACCATCTGCACAGCCCAAAGAATAGTAACACTGAAATGCTAATCTATAGATTGGTGTTGCTATCTGCTGCGGCTTCCAGCAAGCTTTCATTGAATTTTTCACTGCAGCTGATACCTATTGTCATGTATACTCTGAAAAAGGCCAGTGATTAAGCAGGAATAAATGTTGATTTTGTGCATGGCCATAAATGCATGGCAAAGCAGAGAGTATCGTGTTCCCACCACCAACCAGGTGCAGTTCTAGGCTCAGTCTGCTGCAGTGATTTTTGCATTTTCTTGGTTTGCCAGGCTAAAATCAACTAATATCAAAGGATAAAGAACTCCGTGAGCTGGTCAGTTGTTTTTTTTTTCCTTACAAAAAAGAAATTGAGGAAGATGTCATTTCAACAGCATTTAATATAAGAACTTCTCGAAATTTTAAGAATATTTTTCACATTTTGGCCAGTGTAAATGAAATAGTTTCACTTAGCTTTTCAGCATGAGAAAGACTTCAATTTCCTTTGAAACTTCCTCTGCACAGTAGTTTACAACCAGCTCAATTTTTCTGTCTAGGAGGCTCTGGCAAGGCTACAATTCATTCAGTCTCCTGTGGAAGTTCTTGAAAGTAATCTGCAATGTATTTTACTCGGCGCACCTTTAAATCCTGGCTGCCATGTCTTGCTTGGCACTTTTAAAAGAGACAATGCCATACATCTGGAACCACTTCCTGACATTACTGAGCAGCAGCCAATGCTTTGGTAACTTATTTTTTATCAGCAAGACATTGATTTCAATAGGCTCTGAGTAGGGCTGAGCTTCCTGTGGTGCTGCCTGTGCTGAGAGACATTAAGGAGAAAAAACTGATGTAGCTATTCTGTACTAGGGGAAGGGAAAGAAAAGGAATAGAAAAGTCTATGAGCATACATGACAGATGAGCCTGTATCTGGGATGGCAAAGATCACCCTGCCTCATTGCCTACCTGAGCATGGATGACCTGCCCCTCACCTGCCCAAGCAACCCAAGCATAGCCTGTACCATTTCATTGTTCACACCGTACTGTCCTGGCACTTTTTTTGGCACAGGCATTGTCCAAGCAATCTCTGGGCATGAGACATGGGCCAGCGTTGTCCAGAAATCATCCCCAAAGGCAGCCTGAGTATGACTCCTCTGTTTTAGACAGTAAGGGAGTTTAGAATGGCCACAGATAAGGTCTGATTCATTTCACTGAGCACCTCTACACCCCTTCCTGAAAAGTGCCTGGGCTGAAAGTGCCTGCTTGCTACATACTTCTGCTTGGTACCTGGACCTAGCAACTGCACTGGTCTATAGTGCTTCAGACACTGCTCTGAAGGCTGCTGGCTGGTTCTGCCCAGTGGCTGTGGTGGGAACAAAATGAATTATGAGAGCTTATGATGGTGCCATCTACACTGAAAGCAGATCCCCTGAGAGTGGTTAACCTCAGGCACTCAGGAAGAAGCAAGATCTGACACACACGGTCTCCTGGACCTCTGTGCTGCAGGGGCTGCTTGGCGAGGAGGGCTCAGTGACACTGATCTAGAACCCGCTGCCCTCTGGCCTGAAGCAGGCTTTCTCTACACCCAAACCAGGGGGGGAATCTGAAAAGTCAACTTCCAACCACAAGAAGAAATTGTCCTTTAGGGTAGCACAGAGGGAAGAAACATGACTAGGAACATGTGTGAACTCAGATTCTGTGTACATCTAGGTAGGTTTATGAAAACATCTGGTGTGTGAAAGCCAAAGACCGTCTTTCTATAAAAGAAGATATTTTTGTTACTTACAACCCTATGCTCTTCGAATCATGTTTTAAATTCTCTCTGTGCCCATATTTGGAATTGGCATTCAGAGGACATTGACACTTAATAACAACAGTAGTTCACATGTCACTGTTAATCACATATGTACTTTGATCTGTGACATTTTCATATTAACATTACAGTCTATTGAACTGACGTCATAGGGACAAAAACTTTTGACAGCTGATCTTGTTCAGCTTACATTCAGATGAAACAGCGTTTTATTGACAGCCCACTGAGATCTGTGCCTTTTTTCAGGCCATCCACGAAATTGCCTTATAGCTAAGCAGAAGCCAAATTCAGACTTCTTCCTCTTCTACCTTTTTTTTAATCTGAACACTGAAAAAATGGAGTGGCTGAATCAAAAATTAAATGCTTGAAGTTGAATCCAAATGAGAGCACATAAAGCACACTCACTTCTAGTAAGTCTAGCATTAAAAATAGCAAGCTAATAAATTTCTTCATTAGACTGTGATTTTTCGAATTATTTAATCTAAATGACATCAATATTTTGAAAGTTCATTTCGTAGACTAAAAGGAAAATGTGAAATATATTTCTCCTGACTCGTTATGCAGTTTGTAGACAGGACATGTAATGTTTGCCTCGGTAGTTCTCACCATCAGTATCATGTGGCAATTTAGAAAATACAGCCAACAATAGCTGAGGGTTCCAGCACCTCTAAGCTAATCTCCAAAAGCAATTCATTTCTGTAATAGTCTCATACTCATCCTAGATTAGCCATTTATCTTGTCTCTTCTAAGCAGGTTGTTCTAGCTAATATACTGTCAATACTGTCATTATAAAAAACAATTTCCAATTATTAACACAAAGATCACAAGATCTTACATGTTCTTATGTACAACAGATCTTTGCCGAATTCTATTTTCTGCTAAATCCATGCAGTCTCCATGGGCTCTGTAAACAGCTGCAAATGGTAAGATAGAGAGGCAACATGCCTTCTTTGTGCTACAGATAAAGTGGGAAAGAAAACTATGGCATATCAAGAAGGCCCAGGTCTAGCTACGAGGCTTGGTCTGCAGAGGATAAAGGAAGCACAAAGAGTGCACACTACAGATGCTATCAGACTAACAGTGAAACCACTTGAACACAAAACACTCTGATTGTTTCTCCATGCAAAACGGAGCTCCCCAGTACTAAGGAACATTCCACATGGACAATTTTTATTGCACTGAAAATTCTCTTTTCTCAAATTAATCAAAGTTCTCAGCAGCTCTACCCACAGATACTCATTCCCCTGTGCATATTGCAACTCTGGACATATGCATAGATTTTTACAATTAAACATTTTAATGGAGCAGCCAGTGGTCTGCTTGGGCTGGAGCCAGGGAGCAGTCTCAGATTTAGTTATCCTCTCATTCAATTTTTTTTAGCTGTGATGTGTCCTATCACATAACAACGTGGTGAAGTACCACAGCGATATCTCCAAGTGTTATCATTTCACAGATTGCTCTTAATCTTCCCTTGAATGTATTCCTTCACCTCTCACAAAGTCACCAAAACGGGAAGCTCTGGTTTTTGTTTGTATGTGTTTTAGTCACAGACCTTGATCCAGCCCTCACCAAAAGAATATGAGCCACGCTAAGCTCACGTTTAATATTTTGTCTTACATATATTATGATATTTTGACCCTGACAGAATTCCTCCTATGATACTTTTCACAGAAAATCTAAATAAATTAATTACTTGGAATAATAGATTAAAAAATGGTAACTTAAAATCCCCAGGAAGCCACCTCTTTCCTTCAGCTGCTGTTTCCCATGCAGCTGTGGAAATGTCCATTGTGTTCCTTTGACAAGAGGTGCCTACCAGTGCAAGGATCGTCAAGCTGTGCTGCCTGCACCAACAGCTTCTCTCAAATTGCTCACTGTGCTTCACAACAGAGGAGAGCTCAGATCGTAGAACACTGCCTGCTGTTGAAAATTCAGAATATTCTTGGCTACAAATAACGCTCACCTATAGAAATCATTATTATTTTATCAGCCTTATACTTCACATGATGAAATTTAGCTCTTTTTCTTGTTTCATCTCAGTCACTCTGTGCAAGGTACCTAGCCGATTAGCATGGACATCCTGCCTGCCCCCACCAAGTTCCAGCATTTTATTCAAATGTCATGTCATTTACAAGTTACTGGATGGCCGGAGCTTTCAATGAAATATTTAATAGGAAGGAAAAGGTATTGCGCCGTCAATCCCAGCTCCCTCCCTCCACTAAACCCATGGTCTCTCTCCCAGAGGTTTAGAGGACAGCAATTTAATAAAGAATAAGGCGGTGTGACACCAAGGGGCACGGCCACCCAGCAACGTGCCAAGCTGGGCAGTTACGTGTTCCACCCAAAGACTTGAACTAGTCACTACAACCACACTCACACCTGCTACACAGCTTCGTCTTTATGAATGGAAGAACCACTCCTGCCTCTAAACAGAATCCCTTCGGTACTGTTGCTGCTATCTGTGGTACTCAGCCCCTTTCCAGGTCAACAGGATTTTTTCACAGGTGTTATAGTAAATGGCACCGGAAACTGGGTAGTAAGCAAACCAACAACTGACTTCAGAACATACTTAGCAAATCCAAATTTAACTCAGATCAGACATCTGGCCTACACCTGGATGGCAGTTACAAGCCTTGCCGGAAGGGACGTCTCCAGTGCTGTGGTAGCAAGGCAGGAGACGTGCTCAGAGCTTGTGTTTCTACCAAGTCCTCACTCTGGTGAACTTTCTACAGATCTTAGATACAAGGACGAAGCAATACTGCTATCGCAGGATTGACATCCTCTCTGTAGTCTTCCCATTCGTGCCAGTTTGAGTCATTTAATATTGTTTGAACAGGGTTTTAGACATATATTGGATGTGTGTGTGTGTGTGTATGCGTGTGCATACAGATATTTTTATCTTACTGGAGACTTAATCCTTCGGCAGTCAGCTCTGAAATGCTTTGGAGTGCAGCCAAAATACTACTTTCTGAAAATCTTTTTGAAGTTCTCCTTCTTTCCAGAACTGTGAAAATATTTCAATTTTTCACTTCAGACTAGCTTTCCTTTCCTTCTCTTATTTTTATAGAGGACGCTGGCAGCCTTGTCAGCTTTGCGTTATATATCACCATGCATGCTTTGTGAACAGCTCCAGATGAAAGAGGTCTGGCGTTCAAGTGCGTGTGTGCACATCCTATGGAGAAGACAGGGTCAAGGACTCCTTATGGATGACTGGGGTCTCTGAGCATCACTGCAGGATAATAAAGGCTTGCTGATTTAATGATGATACAAGCCCACAGTGCCTGATAGATGACCCTTTCATGAAGATTACTGAATTTTAGTGATTTTCCTCTATCTCCCACTGACCTTGTAGACCATGTGATTAGGTGCATCAGTTAAAATGGATTCGTGCAAAAGACTGTGTTTTCTAACTTCCAGAACCAGCAAGCTCAGTTATTTGTGCCAGAGTAATGTCTTATATATTAATGGAATCCAAAAAAGCGTTTTGTGTATGAGATAAAATTTGTCTTTCAGGGAGGAGAAAAGGAGTGAAGTAGCATAAAAGCAAAGGGTCACATTCTGGTTCTTCCTGATATAGGATAGACACCTCTCTGCTGATCCCAGCACAGCTTGCTGAGCTCTTGCTAATTACGTCACATACTTTTTTTTTTCTTTTTTTTTTTGGCTATTTAATTCTTTCCTATTAGTTAATATCAACTTTTTTTTTTTTTTTTTTTTTTTTTTTAGCCTCAGAAGCATAAAATAAGGCAGAGTTAGAATAATTCTAAGCTGATGCACGTTTCAAGTAAAATACAGAAAGAATCCAGACCTTTGTGTCCCTTACATCAGATAGGCTGCTAACGCTGTAAGGAATGGCTTAAGGT
This sequence comes from Numida meleagris, assembly GCF_002078875.1. NCBI lineage: Eukaryota > Metazoa > Chordata > Aves > Galliformes > Numididae > Numida > Numida meleagris. Next base: position 47,206,554 of record NC_034411.1, on the reverse strand, counting down.
ACCAGGATTTTAATGCATTTTCATTTTTTTTCTCCCTTTTATTTTTTTCCAGTCAGACTCTTGGCTGTCTTAGTAAGCACAGACACAATTTATCCCATTTAAACCATAACGAAAACATACTTGAATTTTCCCATCTCCAGATTGCAGATGGGAAGCATTTTCATTTGCCACAAAGAAGTTCACTGAATTTTATTTTGGGTATGAGAAAAGAACAAGCTGGCAACACTAATTATTTATCTCTTGTAAATGATTCACTGAGGAATATTAAACCAGGTTGCATCTATCTGCATTAGACATGTAGCACGTTCCCACAAATAATGTGAATTACAGGTTAAAATTGCACACCTTTTTGTTGTCCTCATAAATCGGCCTTTTATTCCACCCCCATGCAGATACCAGAGACCTGACAGCCCTCTGTGGCTCCTTCCCTCTGCCACACACAGCAGCTTATGCTCCCTTCCAGAGAGCGAGGCTCAGAAAACACCAGAGCCCCCCCACACAAAAGCATGGTTTGAAGAAAAACAGACCTGGCAACAGAGATGTAGAACCAGCCAGTGCCTGTATATGTGAAGACATACAGGAAAGAAGGAACCCACTCAGTCGTTGTTGCATATTTTATGTATCTCCTTCATTTTGTGTCTTGTGTATTGTATCTGGGAATGTGACACAATTAAAAGCTGCCACAGAACCGTCTTTGCTAAATTGATGAAAACTGACCTTAGAACAGAACTGAATATCAAAATTAGCACTGCGTAGCAGAGGAAGCTGCCAAGTGTCTTAGATGAACCGTAGCATAAGTAAAAATGGGATTGTGTTTCATTTGATTAATTGTAGTGGCAACAAAAGCCCGAAGTAACACCATTTATATTGTCAAATGATTCCCTGATGAAAAACTTTCCTTTCATCTAAATAGCACACAGTCACAATAAATGTCAGGGAATAATGGATGCATCTAGATTTTCATCAAGACAGGCTGCCTGATGGTGCCTTAGAGCTGCAAGAAATATCCTCCTGAACAGAAACCAGGACAGCAAAGGTGCTTTTCGAAGCTTCTGAGCCTGGCAAAGTGTCCACCCCAGCACATCACCGAGGACTGCTGCCCTGACACTGCCTGAAAGCCTTACTGCATCGAGTGCTTTGCTGTAAGGCTTTGCTTGCTGTTGCTTGAAATTTTATTGAACTGCTTGAGATCTGATTTTTTGACAGTTCAACGATTTCCAAATTTTAAAAGACAGAATAAAATATACCTTTTGTCAGCTAAAAGGAAAGCCCAGCAACTTCTTTAACAAAAAGCCCATGGACTTCTCCATGAGGATGGAGAAGTCAAATCTGACAGGGAGATCACTTCTACAGTGAACAAGAGGCCTCAGCAAACACCTGCAAACTCACTGGCCATGTCCCACCACCTGTAGCTACCAGGCTGAAATTCCCTTGTTGCCATTTGGTGACTGTGAGGGTTCTGCAATGAGCCAGGCTATTCCAGGTCATGAGCAGCAGCCGCTGAGGCTGTCACTGCTCTGCTGGGGGTTGTGCACCACAGACTGTGCTTCAGCTTGCAAAGGATGGCAAATTCTGCCCACAGGAACAGCGTTAACATGCACCATCTGCAAACTGAAGCTCTTAAAAGACATAATCCTGCTTTGCTCCCTTTGCACATACATATGAAGACAGCTTTTAAGGATGGAGCAAACACCATTTTCCCATGGGCAACTTTTCTATTCAGTAACAGGATGAACTGGTTTTAGGAATAAATAAGGTTCATGTGGTGAATGAAATACATGTAGTAAATGAGGAGGGAGATTAAGGGTAGAAAGACTGTCATCAGCTTGAAAGTCTAGGCTTGATTTCCAGCTTTGGGCAGTCATATGAGGTACTGAAGAAACCGGAAGCTGTGCTTTTATATTTGACTTCAATATAACATTATAATGTTATGTAAATTGAAGTAGGTTCGTCAAACAAAGGACCCACCACAGTTAATGGCTTGACCCTCCCCACTATCTCCGTTTCACGTATATCTTTGTGGGATTAAGTGTCCCCATGTCTTATGGGAGAGTTCTGAAATAGAAGTGATTTGATTTATTTGAATGATGCTTAGTAAAGAAAGCTTACTCATCTTCTTGTCTGTGAAGGGCAACAAAATGTTGAGAGGCTGCTCACTATCTGAGTACAGTCCATCTCCTGAACTGATAGAGATCCTCTACAAAGCAGCTGGTTAAGTAGTGACATAATTAAAGGTTTTGTGCTAATGAACGCCTAAAAAGAAATCAGAACAGTACGGGAGTAAGCAGTCTGACTTTGGGCATGTCCTATTTTAGAATGCTAGATGTGGGGCCAGATGGTACCAGGCTACATTTCTGTAGCTTTTAATTTTCAAGATCAATATTGATAAATAATCATCCACAATATAGAAAGAGGAGGAAGGTCCCCACTTCAGTTACCAGACCTTTCCCTGGGAGCAGTAGTTTTCAAATATTTCTTCACAGAGGCAACTATATCTATTAGAAATTAGAAAAACAACAGCAAAATTTTGTATATGTGTAGTATCTGTGGCTGCCACTAACTTATGGAGAACAGAAGGACTGAAACAGCATTCCTATATTGTTTTCTTTAAGTGTTAAAGTAAGAATTTAGTGCTTAGCTCTAGGAAAATATTTGCAAATGTTGGTGTTAGTATACGATGCGTCAGCCTCCTCACCTGCCAAACAGGCAGGACAGTGCTACATCCCACACAAGCGTTCTACATTGCAGACAGACTGAATCCGGGATGGCTTAATGGCTTAACGCTCTGTAGAGCTCTAGGAGAGGAGCGCTTGTGCCCTTCCAGAAGCCAGCCTTCGAGGAGCACAACCAAGAGATGCTTTGCAGGTTGAATAACGACATAAATCTCAGAGGCAGAGCGGACCTGGGTCTAAGCTGTTTAAGTGTGAACAAGATGGAAGTGCGGAAGACATCACATGGTCAGTTTAAACGTCTTCAATGTCTTTGTGACAGAAAATGCAGATATTCGTGAGGCGTAAATCTGACTTGAATAACTTCAGTGTTTCACTGGACATGAGAAGGTATTTTTGCTCCCTGTTACATATTCCAATACAAGTGCTGCTTACTGACAACCCAAAGATGGACTCGTATCTACCAGCAATTAGAATAAGATCAGTAACTATTCCTTCTACATGGTTTGAAGTGATTGCTGCTGATGAAGACAGAACAGTCCAACAAATTAGCAATTTGATATGGTCTTACAACTGTCAGGCTTTCTGTCTTGAGTGCAAGATCTCTTTTTCCTCCCAGGGAACAAATTTTACCCTATTTCTTACAGTAGGGCAAATATGTTTTGGAGGTGGTCTACTGTTGGTAAACATTGAGCATATTTCTAGGCAAAGATGCGGAAGGAAGTGTAACTATTCTGTGAGTTCACACATGGCTTTCTCCTCAAAATAAAGGAAGTACATAAAACCCAGCCTTCTGGTAAAGACTATTTTTCCTTGTCTGAACCTGTTTAAATGCATATCAGCCACTCGTGACAGTTACGAGTTGCCAATAAGGGAGCTACCTTTGGGGAAAGTTAGCAAAACTGGCCTGACTGGATGATTTGCGTCAGGCATTAACTCACTGTGCCAGGTGTTCAGTCTCTGCCTGGCAGCACAGAAAGACTGCAGACCACATCTTTAAACGTAGTTGTTTCACTAGAGGAGGAAACATTACCACTGCCCTCAGGAAAAATGCTCACCACCAGAGAATCAACTCCTTTTTCTACTTTAGGTCAGCTGCATAGGAGAGGTGCTCAGCAGCTGACGTGAAAGGTGTGATATAATTCCCGTGCATATCTGGTGGGTTGCAGGAAGTCTTGTTCTGGTTTGGTTTTTTTTTGTAGTATGGTAAAATACTAATAAGATAAGTATGTCAGTGCTTGAGTGAGTCTTTCCTGTTAGAGAGCGATACAAGTTCCCTTTGACATACCCTGCAGGTGCAGTGATGCTTTCAAACGTAGGTTAAAGAAGAAAACAATGTTTTGCCACTATCATTCTATAGCTTTCATATTAGAAGCTGAACTCTGATTCCCCTGTCCTGGCCACTTCATATTAATCAGCCTTTTGAAACTTGGCTGTTTTGGCACCACTGAAAAATTAAGAGTTCAGTTTTCCTGGAAAGCGTCAAAGATGGAGAAATCCTCAGCACAGAGTTATTGCAAAATCATTACCAGGCTTCTTGTTCTTTGATACCCTTCTAAGCATTATTCTTAAATTTTTGCTGGCAGTACAACAGCCACACAGGCTGGTGCCATTGCTCTCCATCCACAGCTGGGACAGTGACAGCAAACCACCCACTGGCTCCTGTGCCCTCAGGGACAAACCGCAGTTCTGATTTCAGTTTGCATTTTGGCCAGAAAACGCATCACCAGAGATCCCTGGAGCAAGCAAGCAGAGTAACCATGCATCTTTTCCCAGACAAAGAGAGAAGCCTCCGGGAAGGGCCAGGACTGGAGCCTAGGAGCTGCATGTGCTCTCGTGGTAATGCAGAACCCTCCCAAGTGTTGTTTTCTGCTTCTGTGAAACAGCATTTCCATACCACCTGTCTTTAAGCACTGAGAAGTTCTCTGCACAGAAAACTTTCTGCCTTCCTTTTTTTTTTTCCCCTCTCCCATTCAGGCTTGCCTCTTTTTATCACAGGTGAAAAGTTATTTGTGACAGAGAGATGACACAGAGCTAAGGGAAAGTCCGAGCAATTGTGCTGGGGAATTGAGGTCAAAAGGAAAATACTGCTGGCTGCTGTGCTTTCTGCCAGCTGCCTGTTGTTCATGCTGCTGCGCGAAGAGGTGCTGAGGCTTCTGGCAGCCAGCAGAGCTCAGAGAGCTCCAGATACAGAAGGAAAACACACACAAAACAAATTTCTCAGCACAACGTGCACTGCAAGGCAGCTCCTTCTCTCCCCGGGTCTTGCTGCTGCTGTGCATCACCCAGCCTCTCGTGGACAGAGCGTGCTTCATGTTGAAGGTGATGATGCCTGTCTCAAAAAACAGCAAGAAGGAAAAGGTTCTGAGTGTTTTACAAGCTGTGGCATTACATCTGACAATGCAGCATTATGCTGACTGGGCTGGAGCTGGGACTCAAAGCCAGGATCCTGCAGGGAAAATTACTTTTCCTTAGACCTGCTGCCATTTCTGTCCTCCTGGGAGTTAGCTGTGCTGTGGGTTGTGGCTGTCTGTACATGATAGTTTGTGCAGCTGGAGCACCTGTGCCAGCCAGAGCTGCTGCATCTGTCGTGCCTTCGCTTTGTGTGGCCTTTTTATTCCAATGAGTACTCACAGATCTCCAGAATTTTCCTTTAATGCCGATCACGAAGCAATTGGAAATAAGTATAAAAGTGAAAGGTCCAGAGCCCAGCCACTTGCACAGTCATGCCATATATGCTGTTAAAAATACTGGGAAAGGTAACGAAGAATTAAGAAAAATGAAATGCCATTCAGATGAAGCTGCAAAAGAGAAAAAAAAAAAGAGCTATGGGAACCCTCACGTCTTGATACACCCCTCTCTTGAAACCAGACATGAAACGTCCAGGAGGGGAAAGACAGGCTGAGTCTTCAAAGTCGTCTAAAGACTCCTATGCTCATTTTTCACTTGTACATTTTGTAAACTGCCGCCCTTTTATAATAACTCTGTGTAGATGAATGTCTGAAAGTCATTACATGAGTCAACAGCTGAACCGAGGGCAGAGCTCAGGGCCATGTGGTGATGCACCCAGCAGCATGGCTGCTGCCATATAGCAGCATCATGCTCACAGATCTGTGCAAAACCTGCTGTCAGGGACAATGGAAGGGCAAAACTCTCTCATTCTGCATTTATGAAAGGGAACAATTATATTACCCACGGGCAGAGAGTAGGATAGAAGGCAGGGCAGACAGCACAGCAACCTCTCAGAAAGAGAAGTAGTGCTCAGAAGGAAAAGCTCTCGGCACCGCTGTGGAATTGCAGCCTGATGTGCACAGCCACCTCAACACTGAGGCCAGTGAAAGCATGGCATAAAATGACAGGAATAACAAGCACCAGGAGCAAAAAGAGAGACAAGTCAAAGATCCTCATGACTGTAAAACACAGCTTGGGGTTGGAAGTGAACCTTTAGCAATCTCAGAAGTTTGAGCCCAGGTACCAGACCAGTTTCTCAAGGAAAATGACATAAATGCTTAGTGTGATTCACACACGTTGAAAATCCTAGCACTTCAAGACTTCAGTTTCTAAATGAACATTGCAAAGTTCTACGTGAGAATTTCAGCACAGTTACTAATGTTGCCAGCTATGCCCGGCAGTGTTTTTAAACAGAAAGAAGAAATACTCGCCAAAGTACCTGCCAAATTAAAATAGTTAATGAGTTTTGCTTAGGTGCTCTATGCATCCCAAGAAAACACATGAGGTCATGCCTCTATCCCCAGACAAAAAGACAGATAGTGCCTTTTTAAGTCCATAAGACACATTAAAAACCACATTGAAAACACTTTTCAGGTTCAACTCCCATGGCAGCTGCCACTCCCAGTGCTGGTATTTAAGCATTTTCCTTTGGTAATTTTGCAGTCTGTGTATTTGAGGGCTAGCTAACAAGGGCAGCTAAAGAACGAAGGAGCAGCTCTGCAGGTCTGCCCAAACACACATCAGAGCAGCACATGGGACTTTGCAGAAGGGAGGACCTAGCTGAGTAGCCTTTAGGGATATACTCTGCTACTCAGGGCAGCCCTGCCTGCCTTTCTGGTAAGAGAGAAAAGCAAGCTGTGCCCTTTGTCCACTGTGCCACCAAGGAGTGTGAAGGCTGCAGCCAGCCCTCTGCACCATCACTCAGGGACCAGCAGGCAGGACAATGCCACCGAGCACAGGATCTGTGCACAGGCCACAGGCATATTTGGCAACCCATGCTGCTAGGCATTCAGGAAAGTGATGGTTCATCACCCTTGAATTAGGGGAGCAGCATGGACAGGCCTGTTCTGCCACAGTGGGGAGAATGGTCTCACCTTGGCCTTCACAAGTCTGTAAGAGGGAGCTGGGGAAACAGCTCTCATTCAGATACTGACATCTTTTGCAGCCCTTGGCAGTGCTGAATACACTCAGTGCATTGCAGAGACCCTCTGTGTAAGGGAAATGGGGCATCAAAGGAGCAACCAGAGCCTCTTCCATCAGCAGGCCACCTCTCTGGGGTGGAGGTCTCCAAGCCCTGTCCCGGCACAGACGCAGGGCAGCATGGGGTGCTGGGAGCCCCACACACCATACCGCCATGTAGGGGGATGGATCCCACGCCACCCGCACATTGCATGGCGTGCAATAAATAAGTAGGTGGATTGAATGTCATAGACACATACCACTCCTAAACGCTTATCTGTCTGCACTCGTATCTATGCCAGCTGCTTCTCCACCTACCTAGAGGCCTTTTGGTTATGGAAACCCACAACTCACAATGATATTTTACTCCTGTAGAGATACATGGCTTACGCCTACTTTTGCAGCTGAGTAGATAACAGATGCTCTTTCTCGGTACCAAACAGTGTCCTGCTTTCTCAGGTTGGGGCACTCCTTTTTCATGTGATTTACTGAGAACCGGAAGCTGAATTAGCAAAGGCAAAGCATGTAATGCTTGCTTTTGAGTTGGATAGGATTTACTTGTAGCACTGGAAATGGCAGCCAGTCACTCCTGCTCACATCCACCGCCTCTGTTTAGGAGCTCATGGCACTCACCAAAATGAGGGCCCAGGGCCAGCTATGGGGCCTGTGGCAGTATCACGCGCCTGGCTGCATGACATCCCCTGTCTCCCTTTTGCAAATATGCCTTTTGAAAATCTTACACAGATAAAAATAGGCCTTGATATTCGCTAGAAAGTATGCTGCTTCTTCCCAGTGATTTGCAGACAGGTACTTGCCAAGTGTCTAGTGACTCATTTATTTGAGGAAAAAAAAAAAACCACCACAACAATACAATCTGCAAAACCACACTTCCCACCCCCATGTAAGAAACATTTTCAACAGCCACTCAGACCTTGTGCGGGACAGCTATTAGCAACTTGCTTTTCTGTTCTTCCCTACAGAGTGACAAATACATCTCCAGGAACCTGGTTACCATTGCCTTTTGCTGCTGGTAGCCACTTTGTGCACAGTGGGCACAACACACTAGCCTGGGTACAGAAACGTGGCTTACCAGTGAGGCTGTCGTGGGTGGGCATAGGCTGAGCTGCTGGAGACTCCAATGCTCTGTCCTTGGCAGGAGGCTGGAGACTGAAGAAAAAGCACGCTAAGCTGCTTTGCGCTCCTGGGCCAGGCATCCTTTCGCTCAGTGTAAAGCTATTTTAAATGGACTTTTCTGGCAACATGTGAATATTGTAACCATTTCATCTGATCCCCCTGCCTAACAGATGCCTAGCAATTCAACCCTGTGAATTCTTCACTGGTCTTGAAGTCTTAAAGGAAATTTGTTTAAATCCCCCAACCATCTGCTACAATGCTCAATTACCTTCAATTCAGACTTACTTATTTCTGATTGAAAGCCTTCAGACTTGTGTCTCCAAGCCTTGGATTTCATTACACCATTTCTTAGGTTAGATTAAAAGAAACACAATCAAAGACAGGCCATTTTGTTCCCTTGTTACCTGTCACATTACCTGCCCCTGGGGATGGGGCCACAGAACTTTGGAAATGCTCTTCTCTTGGTTAGACTAAAGCATATTTAGAACTGCTTTATAAATCTAGAGGCTAATAAAGCAGCTTTGGCAGGCTGAAGCATCTGGTCTTGTACACATTTTCCTTCAGCACTTCCACCAACTGTTGTTTGCTCATATCTACTGGAGTCTGTTTACATAGATTTTTACCCAATCTGCTCTTTCTGGTAATATTCATGTTGTTGTATATTTATGTGGAGATTTTTTTTTTTTAATAAAGAAAAACATATGAACTGAAATATTTATGTGGTCTAAAATGACTTCAACTGAAAAGATCATCATCCATGTGCTCAAAGCACAACACAAAAACTGAAACTGCATTGAAAAAAAAGTCTTGCTGGTCTTGTTATGTCAGTCAGGCTGCTTGGAAAGCCATGCATAAAACAATTAGTACTAACCTCCTATGCAAATACTGCCATTTGAAAATGAACTTGTTTGCACAGCATCTGTGTAGCTAGTTAGATAACAATTGATATCATAGAATCACAGAATTGGTTGAGTTGGAAGGGACCCTTAGAGGCCATCTAGTCCAACTCCCCTGCAGTGAACAGGGACACCTACAGCTTGTAGGTGTCTCTGCTGCTCAGAGTCCCATCCACCCTGACACTGAATATCTCCAGGGACAGGACATCCATTACCTCTCTGGGCAATCTGTTCCAGTGCCTCACCACCCTTACTGTAAACACTTTTTCCTTATAACCTTTCTAAATCTCCCCTCTTTTAGTTTGAAACCATTTTCCCTTGTACCATAACAACATATCCTGCTAAAGAATCCATCCACTCCTTTCTTACAGCCCCCTCTTTAGCTACTGAAAGGATAATTCTCTGATGTCACCATCATGCCTATTGCCATGTTCATCATACTGGATTAACTCTGAACGATGGTCTAATGATAGAATTAGCCTGACTTAACATTCCTCTGTGTAAGTGTAAAAGGAACGGTCCCCTGATTTCAGGCTCTATTTAAAAACAGGTATATATTTAAAGAAATAAAAGAAACTGAAACTAAAATTTCTCCCCCGATACTTATATTTGAAAATATTAAATTCTAATATAATAGTGAAGGTATATAGCACTGTTCATTTTCATGGATATTTCTACACTAGTTTTTCATACAGATAATACTCTGTTGCATACTAAATATATTAGGATCTTAGAAAATGCAAGGAACTGAACGGCTGATTCCAATACTAGGTATCTGTGTTATACATGGTAATCAGCACCGAATTAGGTTTTAATTGTTTTAGCATAGATGAGATGAGACAAAAGCAAGATTAGGCATAAACTAGCAAGAACTAAGATGCGTACCTTCCCAATTAGACTAGTTTTCCTTCTTTCTGGAGAGGCATTGCAGGAAAGAGTGTGACTAGCCACAGCTTCACCGCAGCCGATTGCTCTCTGCCCCAGGCTTCACCTTATGGGTGCTGCTGCATGTAGCCATCCACGAGCCTTCTCCTGCTCCAGCCTGGGTGCTTCAGCCCAGCACAAGCCTCTGCCACCTGACCAGGCTCACCTGGAATAGCGTGTAAGGAACGTGCTGGGGGCCCATCCTCGGTATGGGTCACCTACAGCCCTGTGATAACACGGCTATGTGGAAGCAGCCTCCCTGCATACCTCAGGTAAGTGCTTACACATGCAGAGGGTCATGATCAGATGCTGTGGACTGGCTCCTAAAAACAGTAACTGGTTTTGAGGATGGTGCTGGTGGCAACCTGCACTGGGTGCTCTGGAGGAAAACAGCTCTGCTGTGGTAGTCTGAGGATATTTTTCTAATTGAGTCCACTTGATCACCAGAACCTTTACTAGGAAATAATCTGCCTAGACCAAAACAAATAAAATAAACAAAAACAAGCAGAAAGCAACATCTGCAAGCAAAGTGATTGAACTTGTTGGCACTTACCACTGAGTATGTCATTCTCTGTTCTCCAGCAGCACAGCAGTTGTAGGGGGACTGACTCCTCAGATGTGGGCTTCTGCAAGGCCAGGTCCAAGCCAGGCAGATACTACAAACATGCCTAGTTGCAGGCCTAAAGAGAAAAAGAGCTATATTTTCTATGTTTAGAGTCACTTGGGTCTGAAAAATCTCTCCCAGCAGTGTCCCATTTATACTCCCATTTTACTGAGTCCCATATTGCAGTTCAGGAGTCACCAATAAGCCACAGTGTGCACGAGTTGGGAGTCAAGAGTCCCAGTGCTTTGCTCTAAACAGCATCAGTAAAGGAGGCACAAGATGTCTGGATGGGTCAATGCCTATCACTTCCATCTGTCATAAAAAGTGCATTCAAGTTTCTCTAATGGCAGCTGACATCTCACAGAGTCGAACACACATAGAGAGCACTTCCAGCAAAGGGATGAGCTTTCCACATGTCCCTGGCAAGCAAAATTTCCTGTCATTTCCATTGAATACCTTCTACAACCTGTGAGCCAAAATGCACACCGATGGTGCTCCCAATTTTTTATCAGGAGGCCGAATGGCTGTTTTTTATTTTCTAAACAAAAATCCTCTAATCCTCCACCATCTCGCCTACGTGCAACAATCTATGCAGTACCTACCTCCATTTGAACATCCCACCATCACTCTCACAGAATGCTGACAAGCCCTGGAACAATGGATGAGCAGACACGGCTGTTTTCTACTTTGGAAACAAAAATTAACAATCTTGGCATTTTATTTTTAAATAATAAATAGAAAATATTTATTTTACAGCATTTTCAAGTTCATTTTGACAAAAGGCAGTTCTCATCAAGCATTTGACAGAACAAAAGAAAGAACTTCTACAGGAAGCTTCATAGCTTATACAACTACATACACAGTGTGAGTTCTTGCTCTTTAGATATATTTATGTGTATGTTTCCAGCTTTAACAATTACAAACTAAAAGCTAATATACTGAATTTCAAGAAAACTCCTACTCGTTATATAAATTACATTACAGTAATAAAGTCAGTGCTTAATATGTTCAAAATATGTTCAAAATAGGCAGATATGAAAACATAGTACCTTGCCATGTAGTCATCTCCCCAACTATATGAGCCTGCTATGTGCTGTTTTTTTCTCTCATCTACATTATTTCTTCAAAGATTGGCTTTCTATTACTAGTCCTGAGCTACCAACAACATACGTTTTTGGAAAAAGCAAAAGAAAACTTACACTAAGATTATAACAAGATAGAATTCATTGCCATTGCAGTGATCAGCAAGGAAAATACGGTGTTTTCTCATTGTTTTCATGAGCAATCAGCATTATAAAAATAAGAAAACAAAACAACAACAAAAAATTCCCCCTAAAAGCCCCAAGCAGAAGAAAGTCAACCAACAGACCCTTTAGCTCATTATGAAGTAGGAACATCAATCTACTGACAAAGACATAACTGCACCTTCGGGCAAAGTCAGTTCATGCTTTCCACATCAGGAGGATAATAGCAATTGGCTGCTAGTCATATTGAAAGGAGCAAACAATGTGAAAAGAGGTTGAGGAAAAAAGACTCCATACCATTTTGAACACCAGCCAAACCTCCCAATACCACTATATTTAGATCAAAATAAGAGATTTGGATCTTAAGAGGAGAATTGATGACTGGCAGCAGGACTTAAAACTCAAGTGAAAAAGAAAGAAAAAGAGCAGAAATATGATGAATTCAGAAAAATTCGGATAGAATATTTACAAGCATGGTTATAAATATTCCTTTAAAATATCTTTGGAAATAAAATTTAGAATTATGAGACAGATCCTCAGCTAAATTCAAGAGCACAATCAAAGTTCATAGCAGCTAAAATCCTGACCTGAATATATGTAACATTCACATTTATAAATCAGGTAGTAATAACTAAGTTCAAGACGCAGCAATCAGAGCTGGACTTTGAACATGCCAGTCATTATGGAGCTGTGGATTAGGTCCATCTCTGGGAAGCATACGAAGGACAGAGGAGGAGGACTGAATGACAGAGTGCAGCTGCTTATGAGCGACCTCTAAGATAAAAGATACTATTTTATATAGAAGAAATGAAACTGTATGAAAAAAACTCTAAAACGAACATAATAAAAAGATTAAAAGAAAAGTTTTGAACAAACCTAGGGAACTGATGCACACATTAAGCACTGTTGAAAGTTCCTGCCTGGACGTGATTTTATTTTTAACTATCTGAAGCAACAAAAATATTACATTTCCTGCCTCGGCTTTATAGACTTATACTGGTATGTGCAAGATTTCTAAAACAGACTTTATTCTTTTTGTGTTTTCTTTTTTTTTTTTTTTTCATTACTAACCAAACGCACAATGTAACAAGTTCTCAATGCACTGGTTATTAATACCATAGGTCTACTTCATAAAATATCTGCAAGATAAAGCATCCTATCTTAAGAGGAACTACTGTCTCAGCTCGTATATGAAAAAAAACACGTATTAGCACAGCATACAAACCTCCAAAGATCTATTGAATATTTGTAACAATGCAATATAAAATAGGATTGAAACATAAAAATATTCATAGTATATTTATAAGACAATCTTCCAGTGGTAGTTACTGGACATTACATTTCACACGTACTCTACACACGCATACAGAGACACAAACGTAGGCTCATTCTTGCTTCAGACTGGCTCTAAAACCCCCAATAAGGAACTGCCTTTCAGAGTAATAGTTGTTGCTCTAAGTATACAGCTATTTTCCAAAGCATTTGATTTCATAGTAACACAAAAGAACGATGTAACCACATGGCAAATATGTTGTATTATGAAAAGTTAGTCAATAAATATTGTTCTGCTACAGTAAACGTTGTGTAACAGTTTAGCCAACGCGGTCTGCAATCGTATACAAAAGGGCAGTTTTCCCAAGCCTTTATCGTATGACAAGTACTACAGCAAGGGCTTTCATCAAAAACCTCTCAAGTCCTGGTAATATTCATCACTTTGTTCACAATTAGCCTTAAAAAAGCCCAGGTCCCCCAAAAAAGCAGCCTCGTATGAAGAACAAATTGTTCCAACAAAAGTCATTAAGAGCGGTGCGCTTGCACATTAGCTTCCCTCTCCCCAACAGGTTACGCGTTTATACCACCTGCAGAAACCAGAAGAAATGATTTATGCATCTGTATCTCGTACACAGGCAGTTTTGCTCCTCCTCACCGCACTGCCCCTTCCAGCTCCTGGACGTGCTGGTGCCTCACGCAGCAGGCAGGCTGCAGTCACCATACGCACTAGGGACTTCTCCCAGGTTGCAGCTCCCAGAGTCCTCTTCCAGCATTGCCAAGAGATGGTGTGACTAAGCGTTATTTTCTTTTCCTGCATGTTTATTCTTTTTTTTCTTTTTTGCTGTAGTTGTCCATTAGGTTTGTGCTTTGTTTTTTTTTTTTTCCTATCATTTTCTCAAAATACAACAATTTAACAGATAGAGAATGTTAAGCCCTCAGAATGGGTTGCTGTTTTTTTTTTTTTGTTTTTGTTTTTTTTTTTTTAATTCTCTACGTGCAGGATAACGTTTTTGCCCTGTCGTGTGCGACTTTGCTCTCTGCTCCTTCTCCACCACTCCTGGGGATACATCTCCCCAGGCCCTAACAGCGGGCAGCTGCCAAAGTCCTTCATGTCATGTCTCCCGCAGCAGCGTCCATGCTCTATAGGGTGGACGAGCTCTGCTTATAATCCCTCAGGATGACGGAAGCATAGGTCATGTCTGGGGGTGTGCAGAGTACCGACTCCGACACGGGGGAGCTGGGCACGGAGCTGCCCGAAGCCACCGAATCCCGGAAAGGGGACGGAGGCGTCAGTGCTGGCGAATCTTCCAGGGTGAGCTTGCTGGTCGCCGGCTCCTCCTCCTCCTCATCCTCTGTGCTCTTCTCGTAGACGTATCCCTGAATAAGCTTCAGCTTCTCGCTCTCCGCTTCGTCGGCCGGAGGAGACAGGGGCTCCCCGCTAAAGTCAGCCGCCTGGAGAGGCAGCAGGGGCGGCTGCGCCCCGTTCCCCGAGCCAGGTGCAGGGAGCACGGCACTGAAGTCAGGGATGCCAGTGGCCAGCTTGTTGACCACCCCTTGCAGCTGCTCCATGAGAGAGCGGGGCTGCAGGGGCAGGTCCTTGGGGGACTGCTCGGGCAGGAAGAGACGCGTCTCCTCCGCTGCAGCCTGCAACGGGGGCGTGGTCGCCACCCGCCTGTGCACCACCATGGAGGGGCTGCTGGGCTGGTTGAGACGGATCGGCTCTCTGTCTTCTTCCTCCTCCACGTTGTACAGAGTCTTGCTGCTGATATCGGTAAAAGTCAGGCTCTTGTTTTGGCCGTGGTAGCTTTTAGTGAGGGGTTTGATCACGGCTGTCTGATTGCACCCTGTCTCCTGGTTCTTCACATGCACTGAGAGTCTGTGCCACATGTGCTCGCCCTTGGAAGCTTGTCTTCCACCTGGTTCAGACCATGACACAGACTTTCCATTAGAACTATGAATAAAATAAAGATGGGTTTATTTGCATTTACATTACTCAGAAACAGACAATATAACAAACAAGCCTACGTAAATGATTGCTATGCCTCATTAAAAAGCCCTCCCGCCCAGTTCTTTGGGTCCTGCCATAAATACTACAAAAGGAAACAACAGCATCTTTTAACAGCAGCAGTTTTCAGCCAGAGGCAATTGGCACTGGCTTTGTGCCCCACAGCTGCCCTGCAAAGCCCAACCCATGGGAAGGGCTATGGGAAGGCTAGCTTTGAGGATCCTTGGCCATTTTGTTTTTTATCTATGTTTGCTCACTGCATCTTGCAGAGGGGAAGAGAAAAAGGAAAATAACATCACAGGAAGAGCTTTAACTAAGCCTGTTTTACAGCTGATAGGAAATATTTCCAAACTGCTGGAAGAAAAATCACCTACAGCCTTAGCCTTCAACACTCAGGATAGCAAAAGGAAGCATTAATAACCCATTCTTTTAATTCCCTGTCCCCCTCACAGTTAGGGGCAAATTAGCATGACAGAAATTATGGACACCCAGGGCCTCCTTCAGATCCTGGGCAGCAGCGTGCCCAGCTCCTCCATCTGCCCAGCCCAGCCCAGCCCATCTGTAGGCTCCATCTGACCTCCCCATGTCCAAATGAAGTCCCCAGGCAGTGCTCCCCACTGGGATACACTGTCATTGCAGGGACCCTTCACTGCACAATCACCACAGACAAAACCAAGCTCTCCCCCAGTGACCATTATTTACAACCTGGGATAAAATGCTGGGACTGAAAACAGTTGGTTTGTGTGGGTGGAGGAACAAGCAACAACACGACCACAGTGAGTTGAGCCCTCAGACTTCTCATGTGGGCTGCATCCCAACAAAATCCCACGCTGGATTCCAGGATCTGGGTGTAGGGCTGAAGGAGAACCTGAGGGTCAGGTTCACAGTGGAGAAACGATGGTGCTTTTACGTTTCCCTGGGCCATGCAGAGAGCAGCACTCAAAGCAGAGAGGTCTCTCATTAGCAACTGGTGGGACAGGGAGCTGAGCAGTGTTTCAGGTGATCAAGCAATTACTTAATTGCAGGTCATGCGGTAGGGGTCATTCAGAAATTATAATATGCATCACCTGGGTGGGAACCAAAGGCTAAGGAGAAATACCGAGATTATTAGTAGGAAGCAGCCTTATCTCAGGGTTTCAGCCCTCAGGGGGCAGATATAAACAAAGGATTGCATTTTAGGCCCTACGATTGCAGTGCAGGTGGGAGGCTGGCACAGTCACTGCTGCCTGCTGGTGCTGCATACACTGGAAGAGATCACTTTCCTTTCATACCACCTACAATATTGTTCTGAGTATTTTGCTTTTTCTTGTTGTGAATCCTGCACTTCTCTTTCTCAGGGAGTAAATAATTACCAGTTGAATTTTGTAAAAGTATTATCAGCCAACTTTGTGGTAATTGGGAGAAATTGGTACAACACAGATAAATGTAAAATTGGCAAAAGGGAAAAGAAATGTATGTAATAACATGGCACTTCTTTACTGAACAATAAATAATGCTAGAGAAAAAAAGAGCTTTGAGGAGGATCCAGACTGTGATGTTCATCTCCAGCTCCAGACTCTGGACCTGTGATTCACCATCTCGGTGGGAATTGGCTCTCAAGAACAGACCAATCTAAAAAATTCATAACTCCCCAAAGCATGTAGTCAGTAGAACCTGGAGGTGTTTGTGTTTAGAACTTTCACCTGGAGGAAAACAAAATAAATGAGTTCCCAGCTGGAGAAAGTAACCTCTTCATAGGGATTAACAAAAAGACAAGAATGAAGGTTTAGAAGCACTTTAGTTTTGATCAAAAAGTGCTCTGATATGACATTTTTGAAGTGTTACTGAGATAAGAAAATGAATATAACTATTGGGCGTGAATGACATTTGAAGTAATATCTTAACATACCAAGATTTGCAAACTCTTGATCCATAGAGAGGAAAATAAGTCAGGTGCTCTGATATCATATTTTGCTGATGCTGTAGCTCACAAATACTGCAGAAGGCTTTTCTGAAAAAACTTGATGACTGTCTGTAGTCTCCTAAGCTAAGTCCATTTCTGCAATATTTACCTCTTCATATCTAGCTCTGGTGCATCATCTCACTCTTGAATCCAAACTTACACCATCTGTTTAGTATCTGTCTAACTTTGTTTCCAAGATTTTGTATTTACATCAAAAGCAAGTGCTGTTATTTTAAGGAACTTGCTACCTCTGTCTTCTCGTCGTATTCAGTTCATTTTCTTCCCCCTCACTCTCAGATTCTGCTCTTATGACTTGATCCTTCTGTAGCACTCTCCATAATGTACTTAATCGAGCCCAAGGCAACAGCTGTACTTCAATCAAACTGTGCTGGGACTACAATACCCACACGTGAACAAACCACTTAATCGGGTTTCATCTGTTACCAGCTTTTTGTGCTGAGAAAGCTAGTGCTGCTGAAGTGCCTTGCCTCTGCCTGCCATGCCTCTGATAGCCCTGTGACAAACAGCTTTAGAGCCACAGTGGCTCTCTATGAGGTCATTCAGGGGATTTCCACTGGGAAATCTCTTTTCTATTACTGTTCTCCTCTGTCTCTCACAAATACTGCTCTTTCTCTCAACTTGCTCTGCTTGCTGTGCCCCTGCACTATGAGCATGCCAGTGAGTTTCAAAGTGCCATGGAGATACATGGGCTCTGTCTTGCTGGGCAGCTGGCAGGCAGTTATGCTTAGATTGACACATTCAAGAAAAATTAACAATTAACATGCAAGAAAAAATGTTTGCTATCCTGAAATAAAGGCCAGTCACCTTGAATGACATTAACTGACATCTGGGAAAAACATAAAGATAGGGCTGGAAAAGCTCAGATCCAAACCATGCATTGGTTTGACAGGAATCAATTCACTGGTGCAAAGTGGTCTTGACAATCCTGACTGCATGGTCATCATTTGCTAAGTGATTGTCATGCTTTTTTTTTCCTTTTCTTTTCTTTTTTGAAAGAAGTCTTAGTGGCAAAAGGTAAAAATCAAAATTTTTTGTCTCATATAATGTGGGAAAGGCTGCTTTTCCACACAAAGTCAGGAGAGAGCACCAAGCTGGATCATGGCTAGGGTACTGAAAATGTGGTATTCTGTGCCCAGTGAGGAGCTGAAATGAGGTGTCTTCTTGCTTTTGCCAGTATAACAGTTATCCATTTCATGTACAGCGTGCATTTTTTTTTCCTTTCCTAACTTTATCTGTTCATTATACAATCTTCTACAGGATTTAGGCTTCACACTTAGTGGCTGGTAGTGAACTCCTTGGAGTCTCCAGAGATCTTAAGATTTCCAGTTGTGACTACCCAGTGTAACATTCCAAGTATTACTTCTTCAAATCTTTACACCTAGCCTAGGTGTCCTTGGGTCTCCTATTAACATATAAGATAGGTTGATTTTTCTTTATAGGCAAGAATGCATGAAATTTAGCTGCTGTTTCTCAATTTTTATCACAGCTTTGTCTAGAGCTTCGGTATTTTAGGGGAATAGGCACAAATATATTTGCTGTTTGAATTTTTATTAGATACGTGATCTCTATGAGCAATTCCACTGCTATTTTTTGTTGGTAATTCAAAGCATTGTTTTTAATACATGCATCAATCTTTACAGTGTTTTCTCCAGGTGACTCTGGAGTAGTCACTTTTAGATATTTTCAGCTGATGACTATGGGCACTAAATAAGCCAGAAAATAATTTCAGATATTAATAGTTACTTACAGAAAGTCTTTAAAAGAACTGATGTGTCCACATCTGAGGCAGGAATCCAAAATACTCCTGCCCAACTATTCCTCAACTGAGGACATGCTTACAGCTTCTTTGATGGCTCACTGTTTGTTGTTAAGAGTCTCCAGCTGTCCCAAATCCCACACCTGCTTATGGGTAGAACTGCCCCAGACTGGAGTCCAGTCACAGGCAAAGAAGAGAGTTCTGTTCCTGCCACTGCCTGGGGAATATGACTTTGTTTTCTTCGTTGGTGCAATGCCAAGTCTGGGAACTGCACAGCAAGTCGTTCCTCCTCATATGGTATGGCCCTGAAAATGTTTTACTTCAGCTATTGGTTGGCAAAAGTTTCTTCATATCTTAGAGACTGAACGCACCCGAGAAGGAAGGTGATTGCTCCATTTCTGAGAACCAGTGCTCTAAGATAAACCAGTCAATGCAACTCTCTGATCCTATCACTTGTCACCAGTGAAGCAATAGCCTGAGATCCACAGCGTAGAGAATAGTGTCCATTCCATCCTATGTGCCTGAATCTTTGTCCCTTTTATCTCAAGCTTTTTATGCATAAAAAAAAAATCTATACATGACACCATAAAAAAGAGTTAAATTGAGTAATATTTGCAGGTTGCTTCAATGAAATTAACTTTAGGAACACAGACATTGAGAAATGGTTCCTCATCGTATTGATGTAATGCTTGTCACTGCCCGTGTGAAACAGCTGGGCATGCAATCAACCAAAGTCTTTGAAATGAAAAGGAAGGGAGGTTTCTTGATCTGTTAGATTTAATTCCCTCTTTTCTTTTGGGATGCCAGAGTTGTGTTGGTTATCTTTAGAGGGCAAGTATATAAGACTGATTTTTTTAAAAGCAACAGTTGCACTTAACCAGCAGAAGAGGTAACAGAAGAAGTGATATGTTCCCTTTATTTCCTTGACAGACTGAGTCTTTGTCCAAACCTACCTGCTTGTAATCACTATAGTAACAGTTTGAAATGCCACAGATGGGAGGAAGCATCGGGAAAACCTAGTGATACCTTCTATGAAACTAAAAGGTAAGGAAGGGACATGAAACACCACCTAACAAAAAGCAATAGATTTTATCAACAGGAATTAGGTTCTAACCAGAGCCTAAACAATCTGATCAGAAACTAGATGAGGTTTGTATTAGGTACTGCCCAGTCAACAAATGATGTTCTATCCTTCACGTATTGTGGCACTGTTACTGAACCCCTGAAAAAGCACTCCAGAAATCAGCACATGCAGGTTTGTCCCCACACATTCATACAGAGGTAGTTAACCTATGGAAGCAGGGAAGGAGAGCAAAAAAGAAGAGCCCTGTTCAAAAGCTGTGCATGGGACAAAGCCTTTCTCAGCCCAAACAGGAGATTCTGATGGATGCCCTCCAAGGCAGGGGAGTTCCTACCCTGCCTACAAAAAGGCAGATAGCCATCAGCTAGCTTTCTTCAGCTCTGCAGCCACATAAGCAGCTGTAATAAACCTGAGCAGAACTCTGCCCTGCTGCAGCCTTACCACTCCCAGGACTCAAGCGTATTAGTCTAGAATTTAAGACTAGTACCTCCACGGCAGCACACTGTAGGTGTTTTGCTTCTGTTTTCAAGGCCTCTTCCATCATAGCATCCATTCACTTTAGTACAGCCACAGTAGCATGTAATTTGGTTAAGGAGAGGAACTGGATTTCCTCCAGTTTAGTGATCTTTCCCTGTATCAAGGGGACCCTCTCCTCAGGGCCTTTCAGCAAGCAGCAGCAGGCAACCCCACCCCTCATTAACAGACCTGGGCACATTGTTAACGTGTTCCTGCAAGCCTGATTTTTCTAGCATCACTTCCAGGGACTCATCTCTTTCCCTAACCCAGGTTTAACCTCTTTGTGGCTCAGAAGAGCAAGAGAGTCATCACCCACCATGCTCTCCATCTGATGTATGCTTAGGTTTCTTGCCCAACAAACATCACTTTATATCATCTACAAGGAGAGGGCGGGCTGTTTAAAAAACAAAAATCACAAAACAAGTTCAGCTGTAGTCTATTTACAATGCAGTGTCTACCTCAGTGATAAGAGGATCTTACAGCAGTTCTCATAGCCTGACTCCAGCTCTTTCTGTGGTGCTGCATAATTAGAGTGAAGTTTAACCTCCCACTGGTGTTTCTGGAAATGTAAATGACTGAACAAACTTTTCTTTACCTCTCCCCTCCCTGTTTTTTTGGGGGGCAAAATAAATTGCTTGCCTTGCACATGGAACAAAATGTTCTATGTTAATTAGAGAGCTACTTTAAATATGTTGTGGAAGCAGCTATGCACAAAGCAGGTATACAGAAAATGCAGCAAAACGTAACGCTGTCAGAGTGTCTCACAAAGGCAGAGCCTGGTGAAACGGGGTTGTGAGGTGCGTGAGCACAAGCCCAGGGCCTCATTTCTAATCCCCTGCCTTGCCACTGCCTTGTGTCAAGCAAATCTTACCTAGTTATTCCTTCCTATGTTACTCTGCTGCAGAAGTTAAATGTTTCTTTAATCTGACTCACACATGGGCTTTCTAATATGCATGACCCTATTGACAACTGATTTTTTGCTGACTTAGAATCACAGAATCATAGAATTAGCTAGGTTGGAAAAGACCTACAAGACCACCTAGTCCAACCATCCACCTACCACCAATAACCCTCCTAAACCATGTCTCTCAACGCTATATCTAAACGTTTCTTGAACACCTCCAGGGACGGTAACTTTTGACTCTCCTTCTCTCTTTTTAAATTTAAATGGTAATATGCATACTGAAAAGTGGAAGTAGAAGCAGTGTTTAGCCTGAGTATGCTGTGTCATGATCCTTGTTCCCGCCCCCAGGGTCCTGAGTTGGGTCAGAAAACTTTTGGTTCAGCAAGTTGTTTTTTTGTCATAACAAAATGATTTTAAATGAATTACTGCAAATAATTTGAAGAAATATATTTGCAGAACTCTGTTAGCTTTGGCAATATGAGAGGGACCCCAAATTGCAAAGCAGAGTTGCAGGTCACAAACTGTTTATTAAGTATTTTCAATAGAATAACAAATAGCTACTGTAGTGTTGCTTGGAAAAAAGAACTTATTCTAATAGATAATACAAAACTCAGGATAATGAACAGTTTGTCCCAATCCACAAACAAATTCTTGCAGCGTTCAAGAAATGAAGATCAAAAACCTGCAAATCAAAGTGAAATTAAAAAGTGCTTTTAGAATGGGGGAAAAAAAAAAAAGAATCTGTTTATTTTGGTGTTATTGACAAGTAAAAAAACACTAAATATTCAAAATTAATACATCCTACTGGTTCACCATTGTGATTTTTTTTAAAGGATTTCAAAGTTAGAGCAAAGGAAATGCATGGTGCCATCAGTCCTCTGATATCAGTGGAGAAGTACATCTGTGTTATCTGAAGATGTGCCTCATGATGCACATTTGAAGATACATTCACAGCAGTGCATTCATTGACAATACCTGAAGTGAAACATTTTTTCAGAGAGGCTTGGAAAAGAGCACAGCTAATACAAATCAAAAACTGAAAATTACCATGTATTGTGCAAAGAAACCTGGAAAGCGTAGGAACATGGGAAGAAAATGATTGAATTAAATTAATCCATGGTAAGTTTATGTGAGTGCAACTAAGACACAGTAGTCTGTAGGACTGGCAGGCTGCGATGATCAACACCCATTCAAAAATATTCCTTCAAAACAATCACTGCAGAAGGAGATCTAGAACTGCTGTTGAATAATAATTAGTGGGCTTTGAACATGATAACCAATGAATTTTGTGTTCCCCACTTGAAAGTACCCATGCCATGGTACAGAGATTCCTTTTGGAATTTACAGGAAATAGCTTTCCTTTAAATGTAGGTTAATTTTAATTAAGATGATGGTAGGTTTGTCCTTGCTTTCTGTTATCTTTCCATGGTTCTGTGGGAACCGCATTTTTAATCAGGAAGACACTGATGAACTGAGTGCTGTATAGAGAACAGCAGCAGAAACAAAACAAAACAAAAACCATAAGAAACAGAGTAGAGTGTCTGAGGGAAAGCTGAAATAGCTGAGTACATTGAATGTGGTGCAACAACCCAGTAATAGGTTTCAAATATCTGAAAAGGAATTAACACTGGGGATAGAAGGTACTTCACATAACATGCATATGCACAGCTGAGAACCTTAAGGAAATTAGAAAAGTGAAAATTATTCTGAAAATCCATAATGTTTCCCAGACAATAGCTCTACTAGAAAATTCTCAGTGGTTGGTCTGTATGTTTACTGCCAAAAAGTGTCCAGCCCTTGCAGTTTTATAGTAGTAGCAGTCAATGTGGTCTTTCTCTCACCATCACTTGGTGGATTCTCTGCTTTGATCGAGAATAAAATAAAGTCCCAACAGTTTAAATAGTGCTCAAAAGAGCCATCAGACTTGCTTTAACTTGCTGCTAGTGGTAGGGCAGCATTTTGAATGCAGCCTTAACCAAATTGCCACAAGAAGCTTAGTCACTAGGTACCCCACTTGTGATGTAGAGCTCTAATATGCTGTAGGAGATGAAGCAGCATGTCAGGGCTGTGGGTTCTCTGAGTGTATCTGAAAGTTTCCATGGCAATAACTGTGGCTTCAGAAGGAAAGAGCCCTGGAACTCAAAGCTGATGCTTCTGAAATTTTTATTATGGTTATCAGTTGTTATTATTCTGTATTTTCATGGTTTTGCATTTCTGGCCATCCACAAGATCATACAGAGAATGGAGATCGATGTTAGCACAATAATCCCAACTATTGCGTGTATCAAACAAAATGAGTTTCAGTTCCCTACACCTGTCTGCCTGAAACTGGAAGGCAAGGGAGACCACAACACCCTTGCTGATTTCTAACACAATGGGGCAGCAAAGCAGAGGGCTTCCCCAGGAAATCCCAACTGGTGAACTGCAGACCTTCTGACTGACGCTCAGCCATGAGGTCAGGTGGCAGTGATGGGCAGCTGATGCCATGCCAGTTGCATGACTGTATAGCTTATCCAGGCTTCCAGGCCACAGAGAACTCAGGCATCCCTGGTGGAGGATGCACCCTTTGCCAGCCACGGTACAGTGCTGCCAGACCTCTGACAGCATCCTCCAGCTGGAGGGAGGGGAAAGCCTCAGGGGCAGCAGAGGGGGAAGAAGACAAAACAACAAGCGCCATGCTTAGCAGGTCTAAAAAGGTCAGCTGTTTTTTAAAGCCTTTCTTGTCTGCATAACTACCGCAAGTGTTTGAAGTCCCATTGAATGCTTGGAGTCGCACCAGAAATGTTTCTCAGGACATCCTGTGGATGAGGATTTTTTTTTTCTAGACTGAAAAAAAAGAAATCCCAAGCATTGCCATGCAAAGAGCAGGAGCTTCATCCTTCCCCATGCTCAGGAATTTTATTTGTTGTATCCATGCTTTTTGAATACAACCTGTTGTTGCATTCACCTTTCTTTGCTTCCTAATGGTTCGATACAGATGTCATCACCCATTTCTCCAGACAGACAATTGGCAGTCTGTGCCCTGAAAATCTGAACCACTTGCTCCACACCAGAAAATGGCAACATCTATCCAACAACAGAATGCTTTTATGCTCCTTGCACTGTCTTTCAGGGAGGCAAACCTAGCTGCTACTCCAAGTATATGATACAATGCATGTATTTCTTCTGATCTGTAAACCAGAGGGGCAGATTTGACTGAGTTAACATCATTGCTACCTGCCCACAAGTAACGTAGCCTGTCATAGGCAGACATGGGGCTGCAGCGTTTTGTGGCTGACTAGGTGAGCTCAAAGTGCTGGGTAAGTGTCTCAGCAGCAGATTTCCACCTTATCACTCCACAACCTTCCCTGTGCAGGGAGCAGGACTGCTTCACATCTGCAGTGTATCAGATGGAAAAGATCATAAATCTGTCCTGGAAAATACAGGGCGAGGCCTTTCTGTTTCTGCAACAGCTCACGTGTTTTCTTCACTGGATTTTGTTTGCTTAAGAGAGGGCAGTATTTACACTTCTGTTTTGGATTGACTACACTTTGCTACTGTTCATTGAATGGACGATATTCAGAATCTGAACATCTTTCAAAATTTGTAACAGCAAAAAATTATCTTCTTTTCTTTAGAGATATGTTAGGGCAACTCTTTGTTCCTAGGTCAGATTCTGCAGTTTTTATTTACATGTGCCTGCGCACCATTCCCCTGCTCTCTAATGCCACCGAAACAGTGTTTTCTGTGTTCCTTCTGCTGGCTCTGCAGCAGCAGCTCACTAACCAGCTTGGTTAGCAAGAGCTATGCACAGCAAAGGTGTCTTGCCATGAGACAGCCACTAGACTGTAGTTTAAAGCATGCAGGGTAATGTCATCTCCATGCAAAGCTGTAAAGAAAATAAGATGGCTAAACGGAAAAAAGAATATAAAATTAGTACAAGAAAAAAAAAAGAAGATATATATATGCAAATTTGTAGGCATTTACAAATGAAAGTGACTTTAAAAAAAAGAGTAAAAGCTGCAAAAAAGTTGTTGACCATCGTCTTCATCACATCTGGATAATCAGACTAAGGCATTGTTTGAAACAAGGGACATAAGCAAATTTCCCATCTTTATTGACATGCACCACATTTGTCCCATCATTAGACATGATAAACCAATGAGAAAGAGAAAGCAAGGGGTAAAACCACTCTTTGTCATGCAGCTTCTCTTACACATTCATTGCAGTGTGGGATTTTTCAAAGCTGCACATGTGCCGACGGACACTGGCTGGTGGGCGAGAACTCTGGCTGCCTCTTCCTGAAGATTGAAAAGAAAAAGACACCCAGTGAGTGGTTATACACATGTGCACACATGGTGGTTATACCACTCAATAGGGTGCCTGTCCCTGCCCTACATCTAGGGTTCATTGTGGTCTTTCCCATATTTTCTCCTCTCCTTCCTTGGGCCAGTCATCTCAACCTCCATACGTGTTAATCCTTGGCTCCAGCATGGTGTTGTGTAAAGCAAATCCTCATGGTGGCTGTCCCTGTGTTTTTTGCTGAGTGCTGATGAGCTGTACAAACCAGATGACAAGGGCTGCTGTGTATTCAGCTGCCAGTGGGAATTCTCCTCTGGTGTTCTCAGCATAGGGTGAGATGGTGAAAAAGGAGTATCTGTCTTTCTCATCTTACCTACAGAAGCATCACTAAAATATTTTTGGTGGAGTTTTTAATATACACGCAGCTAGTTTTTTCTCCATGTCTCTTATTCCCACAATCTGCTTTTGTAAATGTTTTGTTTGAACAGCCGATAGCTTTCATTATATATGATTTCATTGCATGTGACTCATTTTTCTCATTGACACACTGGTCTTTTTGAGGTAGACACAAAGCAAAGTGTCCTAGCTATGTGTCCTAGCAAAGTGTCTGCAATGGTAGTTCCAAAAAGGATTGCAAATCACAACTTTGGACATTAATGTAAAACAGTTTCCACTATATTCTCTCCTCTCTCTTGCCCTATAAAGCAGATGTAAGCTCTCATTTATCTTCCTCAGTATCAATAAAATTATATATATGTACACATGCGTGTGCTTTGACAAAAGTGTAAGGTATTTTTGCACATGGAATGTATCAATGAATTTCTGCAAAAAAAAAAAGTTGTCATTGTATTGCAAACAAAATGCAAACAAAATTCACCATTTTTCCCCATCAAACAAACAGTTATTGTGCATGCTTGCCAGACTTCTGTTTACCTCAAACAGCAGATTCAAGGATGGTATGTGCACGCACTACATACTCATTACAGCTGCTAATGAGCCAAAAAAGCCATTCTTCTCACCACATACTAAAGCACAGGAGCACAGCATGATGTACACAGAATACATGCATACCCATTTTGGAGAGGTAGATGCCTTGAGATGACTTCTGAACTATTATGAATAAAACACAAATAAGACATACTGCTGAGCAATTTTGTAAACCTACTCACTTTAAAATCTCTAGAATAATTACATTCCTTACCAGGAGTAATGATATCTCTGAAATTTGACAATGTAAAGGCTATCATAATTAGGAACTTAGCTACTGTGCTCTCTCCTACACCCTACTGAAGTTACGGAGATTATTAAGCTTCTCATTCAATAGAACATCAAACATTTCTACAGACCTTTTATTCACCTACTGTCAGAACAAAGAGCTTTCTACTGTCCATGCTCGCTTTGTAAAAGGTCACAAATTAGTAGTTTATTCAGTCACGGGAGCTAATTTTATAAAACATGTAGCAACATGTAGTTGATTATATAAGAGGAGAATCCATTTCTGAATGTGTTCCACACACACACAAATGCTGTAGAGGGCATACAACCACAGCCAGCCTTGCTCAGAGACCTTGGAAAAGGTAGAAAAGTGCTCTGAACCTGGCTCTTTGTCAGACGAATGCACTTTACCAGATACTCTCTCTCAGCTAGTACCGTATCCTGTTGCTTTTGGCTTCCTTAGATGCATCCCTTGTTTCCCACCCCATACTTCTTTTTATGCAGACATTTCCACAGCATTTTGGTGTCCATGCACTGGGCATCTGTAGGTCTTGCTATGAAATCCTCATACGTGAAAGGAAGAATTAAGTCTGCTTCCTTAGTCCAAAATACCTCCTAACCTTCAAAATACAGTGAACTATTTCCTTTACTGTGGCTGCAGATGTGCTCCTCAGTCAAAATGAAAAACAAATTACATACATAACAGCATGAAAGCCCCTAAATGCCTTAACCAGAGATTTGCATTCTGTGGAGGACTGCTTTTTAAAGTGCTGCCATGCTCCATTAAAGTAGTCGTCTGCCCTTTGTTCAAGGTCAAGGGGGATCCCCATATCGTGATATAAAGTATATATGCACTACAGATAGCAGCTTTAAATCTCAAGATTCACACTTCAGTGGAACTTGGATTTATAGTGAAATTTGGATTTATAATGTTGTGGGAAATGTAGTGTTTGTGTTAATTATAATTCAGTGAATTATTCTGCAATTATAAATTCTTGTCAGCTGCATAAGTAATAAATGCTTTTGTACGATTCAATTTCAAGTACTCTTGTAGGCTTGCATTGCCTGACTAGTAGCGTGTGGCAATACCCTCTTTACTTTTTTTCATTCTATTTCTTAATATTATAATGTCTTCTCCATTCTTCCTGTATGTTTTGTAGGCAGTGATGGCATTTCACACACATTTATGCCGTTACCAAAAATTGGGTAGCCTGCCTCTCTTAAAAAAAAGGATGATTAAAGGGCCCTTGGGGAGCCATCTTCCAAACAACAAGTTTAATGCCTGCTGAGTCAGTGGCACTCATTGATATCGTGAGCTCAGAGGCAGGATGGGTCTTCTGTGTGTTTGAATGAGTAGTTGCCATACCATAATGAAAATGTCTGAACAGCTTTCTGATGAAGTCCTGGGTGCAGTAACAGGGAGCCTGTCAGAGGAAGCAGGGTGGCAGTGCAGGGGGTTCCTGAAGGAAGAGGATTAATTACTTTACTTTCTGTTCTTTGAAGCAGATAAATATTTCTAGCAAGTTGGTAAGAAATCAGGCTAGGTAACAGAGCTGTTGAAATCTGCAGTGAGGAAAGTAAAGAGTCTGAGAGAAGAGTCACTCTTGCCACTATTTTTTATCTAAAGCGTAAATGAATCATATAGTGAAGTAAACAGCTGTGTCAGGATTTTAGGAAAGTGTAAATTGCTCTCTGTAATGTTTTCTACCTGAATAGCTATGAAAAATTCACCTTCTGCCCTGGAATTACTCTCTCTGTCCATCCAGACTCACTGAACAGACTCAAATTGAATGAATCTGTCTGGCATCCAGGATGATATAAATGCAGGATTCTGTATTACCTATTGTCTCAAGCCACCACTGGAGATCTTCCATGCTAGATGTTGCCTGAGCTGTAAGAAAGGTTTTCATATTTCCCATAGTCAAAAACATAGGAAAGCACAGCCTCAGGATTTATACAATCTAATTTGAAACAACTCAGCATCAACATTAGAAAAATAACAAGGGAAGGGAACTCAAGAGAAGTGATGACGGCATCATGCTGATACTTACACTGGCATGATAACCTTGAAACATTTCTTAGTTTTTAATAATTTATGTACAACCCCTAGCCTCGGTGCAGGAAGGGAGAAGCCCTGTGCCACCTGTCCTGTGGCAGATCAATGCAGCTCCTGCTCCAGCATTCAGCCTTCCTGCCCTCCTCATCCCCAGGAGCAGCTCAGCTACAGCGCAAACCTTCCAGCCCGCTGCTTCCTTCCTTGAACCTCTAGCAGCCTACAGGGTGACTGGGGAAGTATAAGTACTCTGTGTGTAGAATCAGATCAGTAAATGCTCAACAGAACACACATCCCAAATTCTCTTGTCTCTCTAAATCTAGCCTCTTCCTCAGTAGGAGCGTGTTCAACTTCTGATGTTTGTGTCCTTGAAAGTTCAGGTTTTATGTATGGTTGTCATGGCTGGATCAAAAGATATCCTTTTAAAAAAGAAGCAAGCCCATGTCCTTCTCCTGCAAAAAGAGGACTTGAATTTCAATACCTTTTGTTGGAGGCAGAATCTGATAGAAGAGTTCAGCAATGTATGTCATTAAACCAGTAGATGAAGTCGGGGAGATAGACAGGTTTTCAGTACAAATTAATTTTTAAAGCACAAGGTTAGAAATAATTGCTCTGAGCTTTAACTTAATTATACTAATCAATTGGTCAGTGGCAGTTTTTGGAAAGAAATTATTAATAGTTGTGGAGCAGAGAGAGCTGTAAGTAAGAGGAAACTTATAGGGTCATTTGCCCTTGCCAGGCACAGTGAGACATGCAGGTAATTATTACCCACAGAGGACTGTGGAGCAGGAGGGATCCTGCAGTGTGCTTTTTCTGAAGTGTGGGCATCTGCTGAAGAGGACAGAAGGGACACTGGCTAATCCCAGCAGGATGCTCAAAGCAACTCAACATAGCTGCACAGTGGAGACACAGCTAAGGCTGCCCTCTGTGTCACTACAGGCCAGCATGAGCCAGCTGTGTGCCTGGGGGGGACATCCAGCCCTCCCCACTGCTCCACCTGGCCCTCCACGCCAGCACAGCCCTGGGTGCAATTGCTCAATGAATTGGCAGAGAATGATGGGGACAACTAATATGGGTCACAACCAAGCCTGAAAAAGCAGTGGGAAAGATCAGCTCCCTGCTGCAGTTCACAGCAGCCAAGAAATCCTTCCTGTGTAGGTGAAAGGGCAATGTGGAGTAAAGAAAGCTTTGGGTGTCATTTCTGGCTTAAAACAGCTTAAAGCATTTGGGGATTTACAGGCTATGATAGCCCAAAGAAGCCACAGGTAAAGCTCTTGACTATCCAGGATAGCAGCAGGAGACATTTTTGAGGTAAGAATAAACCTAAAAGCTGAGCCATGCGTATGTATAATTGAGGTCTTGGAGAACATGAGAAAGTAAAGGAAGTCTGCTCACTGCCTGCGGACTGCTGATATCCCTGGGGCCACACTTCACATCCACTTGAACCCCTGCTGCACACCTGTGAGCCCAACCTGTGCCCAGACAAGCCCCTGAGAACCTTGCAGATCTGCTTGCTTGTCCCTGCACTCTCACAGCTTCAACCTGCAACTGGGGCATAGAGTTGGTGGCAGCTCCAGAGTGCTTGACCTGCTCGCCGGGCTTCTGGAATCACCTGTGATGCTGTGTGCACTGCCAACCATAGCCCCTCCTCAGTCCTAAGTCTGTTCAAGGTAGATAAACTTAGGGGGCGGGGATTATGTATACTCTGGGATTTGTGCTCTTCTTTTGTTGGTGGTATTGGTTGATTTGGGGATATTTTGCTGCTGGGCTTCTGGTTAGTTGGCTGGTTGGGGGGATTTGAGATGCAGACACATAATGGGGAGTCAGTTCCAGTTTCTGCGCAGTCCTTGATCTGGAGATATAAGGCTTGTAAGCCAGCCCAAAATGTCTGGACCGAACCATCTGAAATGATCCAGCTTGTGCCATGGAAAGAAATGGCCAAAAGAGAACTTAAAAAGAACATTTTCTGTGGAAGTGGAGTGCAAGGCTAACCAGAGCTTGAAGTAAGAAAGCAACAAGAGCAGAAATTCCAGGCTATAACACAGTGAGGATGAGGAAAGATTTACAGTTTGCAATCACTCTTCTAGGTCAAAATGAGGGAGATGTCCCAGCTGGAAGGCAGCTCACAGATGGGCATTTACACTGAGCCTGTGATTCTCTGGGGGAACCTGGGACTGATCAGAGTGAAACTGCAAACACCAGCAAGCCACCAACTAGCGAAAAGCTGCCAGAATCAGATCGGAGGCACTTGTTTTGCTAGAGGTTAAGATCAGCTTTGACATCTCCAGCTGTGGTGCTGCAACGGAGCTGAGCTAATCTAACGGCTTGCTGCTGAAAGGGACAACTCGCACCCTGCTCCCCAAACCAGGGACAGCAGAGACAGCCTCCCTGGTGCTGACATCAATGTTTATCTGACCTTCAGGAGATTGAGCTGAAGGACAAACCACCAAACAATGATTCACTTTTTTTCTCTTCGGTAAGGTTAATTTTGCAAGGTGGAAGAAAAACACATCCTGCACATCACAAAGGAAGAGCTGCAGAGCAGAGAAAGGGAAACAGCTTATGAAAAGATAGCTGAAGCAATAAGCTAGAGACGGTAAATTGTTTATAATACAGTTATAAGGATCCTGGAGCTTTTAGTTTTAAGTGGGCTTTAAAGTGACAAATTGTATGATTACTTCTAGCCTGCACAATTGTTTGCTGCTTATAGTGATAATGCCTTTTAACCTATGTTTGTCAGGTGTGGGAGGCTGAATGCCAGAGCATGTATATGCTTTGAAGAATTAGCTGACTTGTTATTTCAAAATTAAATGCCCTTTAACAACTCTAATGCGGAGATAGGATGTTCTATTGATACAATTTACTTTGCTTTCCTTTTCAGCCCACATTTAATGTTTCTTAGAGTCCTGTGGGATACTAAGAGGACATAAACTGTGTTGTTGGCCGCAATTATTAGTAATGCTTTGACAGTGGATGTCTGTTCTGCAGACTTCCAGACTTGGGACTGGAAACCCCCAGTAAATATCTGGTAATACTAATTTTGCCCATTTGGAGTTCTGATGATGCCGAGCTAATAACAGGGAGAACATAAAAGAATGTGGTCAGATCTCTGCTCTGAATGTGAATGGTACTTAGTGCACTTGGGGCAGATGGAAAACTGCATCAGGAGATGGGTGAAAAACACATACAGACATATTGGCTAAAAAAATAAAGTCAAGCGGGAAGTGAAGATAGAGATTTTGAAATTCCTCATTATTCTGTTTAGAAACTCTAAATCACCAGACAAAAATAGTACAACTTTTTTTTTCTCTTCAGAAAAAAACAGCAGTGGGACAGGCATTTAGCAAAGAATACATCCAGATTTTGTAACAGTGCACCAGGAGTCAGCCTCGGCTTTGCCATGCATCATAACAAGTACCAGTCTCTGCATCTCCATCAGTGATCAATGAACATAAGGAATGTAAACATTTTGGATGGCATTAAATGTTGGAGGATGTCATATGGGCGCTTGTAAATAAATGTGTCTGCATTTTTGGAGTATTTTATGGAAAATGAGCTTCTGCAGGTGGCTGGTTAATGTGCGATGTTCTTAAATAGCTGAAATTCAGATGCTGATAATGATAAGGCAAAAATGCGTGTAGGTTGTGTTCTCACAAAGGTTAGTGCAAATGGTAGATGTTCATACACACTGTTGGGCATATGTAAGCTGAGACTGCTTGGCTTTTGTTTCCAAAGTTTAGTAAGACTCCCATTTGCCAAAACTACTCGTAGCTCCACGAGTACAACAGTGGGAGGGCTAACCTGGCATACCACTGGTGAGAATTTTTTTTCAAAACCATCCCTAGGTTAGGGAATAGCCTTGGAGAGAATCCTAAATTTATAGAATCATAGGATCCTTAGAGTTGGAAGGGACCTCTAAAGGTCATCTAGTCCAGCTCCCCTGCAATGAAGAGAGAAATATGCACATCTAGATCAGGTTGCCCAGGGCCTGATCCAGCCTCACTTTGAAAGTCTCCAGGGACAGGACATCAACCACGTCACTGGACAACCTGTTCCAGTGCCTCACCACCCTCACTGTAAAAGGGTTTACGCAGACAACATGTCAGGATGGACATGTTTTTGTGCCTACGTGACAATAGGCATCATCCTGACAAATTTGCTCCCTAACACATCAACTGACAAGTCAGTGTGTGGGCTTCTTCACATAGCAAACAAAATGTGCGTGCTAGTGTTTTCCACCAAGGGCTTCAAAGATATTTCTCTAATAAAACACAGAGCAATAGAGAGACTAATGTTATATAATCAGTATTAAAACCTTCTTCAAAAGATTTTCTTTCTAATGGTGTGGAAAACCATGCATGCCTGACCAGGGAGCCATGTAGTCCCTTATCAGAGACAGACCATTGTCTCTCTCTGGCGTTATGCCTCACCTATGAATTACAGTGGTTTGCCAAAAATCAGGTGCTCTGTCAGCAGGTGTCTGCAGCATCTGGGGTTTGGCTTGCAACATTTGATTATGTGGGGTACCGCTGAGCTAAGGGGGTGCTTACTGCAGGCAGGCATGAGCTTGGCAGACAAGTCAGAATGTGAGATGCCTTTTGCATCAGTGAAAGAGGTGATATACAAGAGCGCTGTGCTCTTTGGGACATGTGCTTATGTGTCCCCAGGCATGAAAAAGGATTAAATAAATTAGCAGCAG
The DNA here is from genome assembly GCF_002078875.1 of Numida meleagris. NCBI lineage: Eukaryota > Metazoa > Chordata > Aves > Galliformes > Numididae > Numida > Numida meleagris. The sequence goes on along the minus strand of NC_034411.1, from coordinate 47,172,928 downwards.
CTCTGCATTTCCCACTAGCAACTTTGCACTGAATTCTTAGTACAAATCAAAAATATCTTTCAGATTACATCTTAACTTTTGGGAAAAAAAACAACACCACTGCTTTAATTGTATATAGGTTGGATAGTGCCTGTGTGTCTTTATAATTTTACCTCATCTAGAGAATATTAGAGAGAGAAAATACATCCTTTGGTACCTGAATTTTTTTTCACCTCTAAATTAGCTCAGAGCTGTTTGAAATCACGAGGCTCAGAGATCCCCACAGAATAAACACTTGCAGAATATCTTCATCTTATCTGTTTATTCTAGCAAGTATCTGTACATGAATTATTATGTGTTCGTGAAATATCACAGCTCTATTTGCTTCTGCTGAGGGAAAGTGAATAACTGAAGCACGGGGCTGACACATCATACCTTTGAGGGTATGAAGGAGGTAAAATGCAATCTTGACTTAAAAATCATAAAGTATTCTCTAAGAAACTTTTCATATTAGTTCTTTATCCCGTTCCCATTTAAAAAAATGCTAACTTAAATAAATAAATGGCAATTATGGTTTTTTAAATGCTATTTCAGATCTTCCAGCCAAATGACTTTTTTTCCTAAGTATGTTGTGGGAGCTGGAGTATGATGTAGATAATGTAAAGAAATATCCAGGCTTTTAAGTACTTAACAGGATGCAGTCTTCAACACTTATTTATTTATTTGATACTCCAAACAGGAAGACATTCCTTCCTCATTGTTCTCATAGAGAGAATTCTGATCAAAACAATGTGAGATAATGGTGCTAAAAAGACAAACAGCATTTGCTTATACCTACATGCTAAGACAATTGTTTTTATCACTCACTATTGAGTTGGTGTGTTTTATAGCATCCTAACTGGATTGTTTTGACAGCAATTCAGAATAAAAATGCAATAAATAATATACACAAATACATAAATACAAGGAAATGTAATAAGTGATCCAGTCAAGCAAGAAATTAAATTACAAGTGGTGTTCCGACTCTTGTGTTTTATGCCAAGAAAGATTCTAGCCTCCCTTAGGCTTTCTGCAGTAGTGTGTTTGCTCCCCTTATGTCAGGAAGCAGAGAAAGTGGTACATAACCATAAAGTTCCCCTCTGACATGATTGGGTATCTATGCATCGTTGTGTTTATGTATTGGGATTCATTCTAAAAGCTGCATGGTGCTACAGCACTGCCCCTAAGTAAAACATCTTTATGATTCTGCATCCTGAGAGCAGCAAAAGAGGAGAAGGAGCTGTAATTAGAAGTTCTCCATTACTCCTTTGGTAAGACCCAGGCTGCGTTCAGAGACCATTCCTTGGGTTTATTCCCTGTCAAAATCCCCTGGGAGAACAGAACAGAGAATAGCCATGAAAAGAAAGTGGCAAAAGCCCAGGAATAGGAGGTTCTGAGAAAGTGAGGAAATGATGTAAAATCTCAGACAACAGCCCTTTCACCTAAAGGGAGCACCCAAATAAAACTGGTGATGAAGAAAAAGCAGAAACACGAATGGGTCCCAGGGTACAGGTACACTGCCCTGTACACTAATTCAGTATAACTTGGGTTTTGTCTGGGGTAGAGGGGAGAAGGCTACGCTCACTGCCCTTACTAGGAAGCTACTGTAGAACCTCACCTCAATATTTCTCTCATTTATTTCTTTTCAGTGCAGCCTTGGCTACCCTCTACTTGATCACAGGAGGAAAAACAGAGGAATAAGCCTAAACTGCCAGACATCTTGTGCTGCGCTGCATGTAAGCTTGTTCTTCATGACAATCATCCCAATACTACCAGATACTTGAACCTGCTCACTTGTCTTAGGAGTGACATATACTTGGCTATCCATGTGCTGGGATGCCCTTTAGGTGGGTTAATTGGCAAGGAAAACTTACAGTGACTTATTTAGCATTTCCCTTCATTCCTCATTAGAGGGAAAAGATAAATTCTCTATCTCCATACTGGTTGTATTGCACAAATACAAGAAAACATGCATCTTGGTATATAATTTGGTACACACATGTGCCACGTCTGGTTTTTAAATGAATACGATTTTTAGTATTTATTAAACCACTAGAAATAAAAAGTAAGTGTGGAAGTGACATCTCAGACTTATTTATCACCTATTTTATGCTTTTTCAGATGCTTAGGAGTGAACTACATTGTGTCTATTACAGAGAATGTAAATTCAAGTTGTGTCACACTATTAGCTATAATGAGATATCTCAAACTTCATGGACGATGCTGCAGTGAGGCTAGAAGATATAGCTGTTAGATTCTTAAGTTGCAAACTCCCTTATTTGGTGTTTCTTTCCAATTCTTTCACATCAATTGTAAGAGCCCCTTTGGAAATATGTAACTGTCTTCTGGGAGCTTTAAATATTCACTTAAATCAATACGCTGACAAGGACTGAACAGCTTGACTGAGTTTGTTAAATTTTCTTATTTGAAATTCACATCACATCTATGAGAGAACATGGTAAGAGCTGCTGCCTGTCACAGTGCTGTGTCCACAAAATCATTAATGTTTTAAGCCCAGTAAATAGCCTAGCAAAGCCAGCAAACTTACCAACTGCTGAGAGAGAGATGCTTGGCATTAAAACCTTTAATTATCCCTGTACGAGATGCTTTCCCCAAAAGGTACTGCAACCTCAAAAAAGGGCAAAGGACTCAACTGCACACAGAATCTAGACAACCACTGTGGAGGGCTTCAGCAAGTGCTGGGGCTTCAGTGTGCTGGACTGGGCTAGGTGCAGCCTGCCTTCCTCATGACATCTGTGGCATCAGGGAACCAAACCAAAGCAGCCACATCAGCGTCTGCCCTGCAATGGGAGCAGGTGCCCTGTGATATACTCTGGGTGGGACGCAGGGGTGGATCAAGAGCCCTGTCATCAGGATCCCCTGACATGGGGCTGAGGGCCACACAGCCATGCACATGCTGCTGTGGACCAGCACTGTTCCCTGCACCTTGCTCCAAAAATGGGGCCCAGACTTCACAAGTTTATTGCTGGGTTATTGAGGTGATCAAGCATACAATGACAAATGAATAATTTAAATAGGCAACCTAACCTGTCCTGTATTATTTTTTCCCACTATCTTTTTTTTTCCTTCATTTATTCTTTGTGTTATTTCCAGCTAGCAGGAGATCACAATCTCTGCTGTTTCAAAAGTCTCTTCCATACAGCCTTAGCAGGACAGCTGTGCACAAACTACAAATTTAAAGCCCTTCTTGAAAGTGCCTTGAATTTAGTGTGTTCCAGGGTCTGTAATGGTCAAAATAAAGGACATGTCATTATTGTGCATGCCATACAACTGCAGTGCATGTGAAGTTTGCCCACCACGTCAATTTAATGTTCTAAACTGTAATGTAAACAAGTCAGTTAATTTCCTATTAGATTCAGTGATTGTCTCTATACTTATTTGGATGTGCCATAGGAAGATAAAACTACACCGGAGAGTAATCTGTACAATAAATATGTAAAGATAACTCTCACATGCTGCATACTACGTATTGCAGTTTAGGACTGAAGAAAATATAGCACAGAATTCTCAGATTGGGCTTATGTCTTGGAGTTTAGATATATATTCTCTTTCACAGGAGAAGATACAATGGATATTATTAATTCTCCTTGCACTTTCCACTAAACCCTCTCATTTCAGATCTTTTGATGCATTTTAACCAGAGTGAAATATTCCATGCACAGCTGTGCCAAATTGAGATTGTTTTTGTTTGATTTCACAGAGGTCAGGACAAAACCCACTATCTTCCTTGCATTAAAAGTTTTTTCATTTTCTGTTCACGCTTCTGTCCCTTACCCTTTTGCCTCCATAACCCCTTACTTAAGATAGCTTATTGAGTGCCTGGCGTAGTAATTTGAGAATGAGAAAAGAGAATACTCCCAGGCATCTCCTCCTATGATGAGGCAGTCAAGCTGGATAGCTGAGAGGATGTTAAAGATCTGCATTGGTATGACTGCAACTGAACACGCTGAACATTTACTCTCTGTTTCTGGAAGCTCCAACTCCTGCCATGCTGCACAGTACATTTGCTTCCTCCCACCACCAAAAAAACAGTGAAACAAAATGTCCTACCTTCTGATTACAGTTATGCTAAGATTCCCCTTGCTGTTTGTCTGTGGGAGGCTTTGAAATGGAAGGAGGTGAAGTCCAAAAGAGTTTCTGGACTCTGAGTAGCCAAGTGAAGTGAGTCCAGAAAAACATGGCATGCCAGCACAGCTTTCTCAAGATGAAATGGCAACTCAGCAAGTCAGTTTAAAGAGAAAGAGTAACTTAAGAATACCTGGAGACAATTTTTTAACTGGCAGGACAAAAAAGCAGGGGGTTCCCTTCCCTGGAAAGGGAGCATATATATTACAACAAGTAGCTGAGAAACTTGAATCCCAGCTAAACCTCACAGTCCACATGGCAAATGGATGAAGATCAGGAACGGAAAGTCAGGGAAAATGTACTTGGGGTTGCCTGACCCCTTTTATTGGAGTAAAATACAGCCCTTTTGAGGGACCTTTGGCCTAAGTCACTGTCTGGATACTGCTCAGAGAGCAACCTAGAGGCATGGACCGCCAAAATGTCAAAAATAAATAAATAAAATAAAGAGTATGTGCTTAGAAATATTTAAAAGCAGTCATTCATTTTTTAATGCAGGCAGCTGGAGGAAAAATAATTGAATGCAGATATACTAAAGTTAGAAGGGGGTATACAGGCAGCTCAAACATTAATGCAGAATCCTGGCCACACAAGTGAGTCTTACTAGGTGGCTTTCCCATCAACTCAAATTTTGCCAAATTTCCCCAAATCCCTACTTCTTCTGATTCAGAATGAACTAAAATTCTGTTCAGACCTGGACTCTTAACCAAAAATTGTAAATAAAATATACATGAAAACCGAAGCAATCGCTTAGCATCACCACCAAACCTGCAGCACAGAGAACTTATCCCATTTCCCCCTTAGCAGGAAGCGTGGGAAAGAGGTGAGTCCTGCTGCATGTCTCAAGCTCTACCTGAAGTGTATGTGTGGACTACAGAAAAGCAGTGCAAGAGATCCTGCTCCAGCCTCCTGTATGCTGAACAGGCTCCATTTGAAGCAATGGCTAGAGAGGGCTGGAGAATCCTGAAGATTAGCATTTTCAGTATCACTGGTTATTTTTTCTACATGTAGACCAGAAAGGAGCATCACTTCCTTGGTGAGATATGTTGTAGAAGAGTGCTGGAGGCAGTTATGGTGAAGATATCGGGAGTGTACAGCCAATTGTAGCTGTGCCAGATAGGTAGGGCTCCTCAGTCCTCCCTCCTACATATCTGCCCTTGTTTCTTACAGGCACTTTACAGGAGTGCTGCTTTTCAGTATGATTGACCTTCACAGATCGAAGTAGCATTCGTGGTCTGTGAGTAACGAACACAGCAAGATCCACATCAGAAAGTTACAGTCTCACAGCTGGAAAAGAAATGAAAAAGACTCTCCTAAAAAATGCTGCTATGTTATCATCCTGTAACAGACAGGATGGATCTTGTAATGTCACCAAGCAGCACACTCCAGCAATAAATGCCCCCACCCAGCTCCAATAAAAGCAGCAGAGACTCCCTCTCTTCTGATGGAGCTGTTCCATTTTTAATAAACATTTAAATATTCATTTGACAAGAGGAAGAGACTGACAGTATCTTAGTACTGAGGACATTCACAAGGGATCTCTCAGACCCAGATTCAAATTGTCTCACAGAATAATACAGAGTATTTCTCTAGGGTTTGTGTCAGGACTTTTTTCTCTTTTCCAGGACACAATGCTGGTCAAGAATGGAGAGAAAGGGGAGACTTGCCCTGGAACAGTGCATGGTGCAGCTATAGGGCATTCACTTGCGTTGTGAAGGAGATGTTCTTATCCTAAGTGAATACCTAAAGAGTCCTACTGACTGTTGCTAGTGAATCCTGTGGTAAAATTCCCTCACACTTTCTAACTTCTTCATCCCTGTGTAGGGAAAAAGCAGTCTTTCTGGCACAGAGAGCATTCTTCCTGTCAATATCCAATTCTCTGAAACATTTTTAAGGGGCCAGAATTTTCTGATGGAAAATGTACCCCACTGGAAAGTTCCCAACCAGCTCTGTTTAAAACAGTGCTGTCTGTAACTGCTCACAATTCAACTCAACCAAATAAGAGAGAGATGCAGACAGCATCTTCTGAGTGCCACAGATAAGGAAAGGCAGCATGCTTTCCTATTTAAGTGAAGACCAATGTTACTGAACATCTTCAGTGGAACTGTGTTGGTAGCTCAGCTGAGATAGCCATTTTTCAAAAGGATATTCTGACCTCTGTATCAGCATCAGATGCAGCAGGAGGTTTTCTATTGACTAATAGAACCCATGTTAATTGACTTCCCTGGTTAATTCTTCTACTCTCCTTTAGGAAGGAGAAAGGAAAAGCTGGCTGGCTTGCTCTGCTTCCAAAGTTACACTAGTTAAGCTAACAGCACAACACTGCAGGTAAGTGCATGGTTTATATCAGTTTGACTTGCACTTGTAAACATAAATGTGTTCTCATTTTTAAAGTTAACTCACTTTAACTCCACATCTGCACACTAGTTTAATTTAAATGAATGCACTTTTCCGTTTACGGGGAGGAACTGGAATTCATTGGATAAGCAGACAGGTTCAGTGCAAACAGGAAAAGTGGGATGAAAATTGAAAAGTAGAAAAACTATCTGGCAAGCAAAAGAACAGATGACAAGAAAACAGAAAAAAAAAAACCAAAAAAAAAAAACAACAACCAAAAAACCAACAACCCCAAACAGTGGAAATGAGATCTTTGGAGTGAAACACTGCCTGCCACTTACAGAGGGATATGTGGCCATAGAGAAGGCCAGTTACAGAATAAAGAAGCCTAGCAACAAACAAATAATTTAAATTATTGAAAGAAAACTGGAAAATAAATCCCAAGTTTTGTCAGGTAATGAAAAACATTAAAAATTTGCCTGGAGGCTTCTCCTGATGGTAGTTTTAGCTGTTTCAAGTCCACTTTCAGGAAGGACGCAAACATACATTTGAGTTAGCTAGATGCTTGCAAAGCTCTAGCAAACTGGTTTCCTCAGTATCTTTTTGCTTTGTAAAAGAGCTGGATCCTGGACATCAGACAAAAATAAAACTCATAGGAACTAGGTGTTGAGTTTTTAGTGCAGAAGAGCACCTTAAAAATCTGTGGACTTTCTGGCTCCATATCACTTACACAGGCTCAACGGAGGTCAAGAATTCTTGCTAAAAATTATGCAACAAAGAATTTTCCAAAAAGCTCAGGTAAGCTCTGCTGTTTTATAAAAGTGACAAAGATGAAGGGAAGCTGGGTTTTTAAAGAGGAAGAAATATTTTCTCATACTGAAAACTGGATTCTAAGTGTACTATATTTGGATATTTTAAAGCATAGTTTTCTTTCAGGAAGGTTGAAGAACAGTGAGCACAACAAAGAATTAATTACTAAGTCACTCATGATGTAAAATACTCGATAGTTCTTATTTGTCAGACACATCTTAAAGATATCAACAGTATTAGCCAGAGACTATGCTGCAGACATACCACCCTGGTTTCTTACAGACATGTTAAGACCCCATACAATGTTCATAGAGTGAGAGGAAAGCAGATGAAGCTTCATCTGAGCATGGAAATCAAGCTAATGAAGTAGAGGTTGTTGGCAATCCACCACAACAGGGAGTCAGTTTCCTTGCAAGGGGGTCTCTCATAACTGCCTTCTACTCCCAACTCTCTCTCTGTATGGCCTGGGAGTTGAAACTCCGTGGAACATTGAGTTGTGTATTTGGGTTACTTATGTCTCCATTCATTTCTTTTCCAGCTGCTGATCTGTTTTGTATAGTATTACCTTCAGCCTCACCCTTCCATCTCCAAAACATACGAAAGTAGTTCTTATGTAAACAAAATCAAAACCAACACATGCCACTCAGAGAAACTTGCAGATCCCAAAGAGATGGAAATTAACTGAATTTAATTCTATTGGGAAACTCAGAAATATGGACTTCACTGGCTCTTTACTACTTTGATAAGTTTTTTAATTGTGAAAAACCCTTAAGTTCATGTCTAGCCCTGTTGTGCTTCTTTAAAGATGAAAATGGGTAAGAGTGTAGAAGTGTAAACATTCAGGCCACTGCTCACAGGGAGATGTTTGAAGCAACAGTCATCTCTTTCCCTCTGCTGCAGTTTGGTCCTTTTTAATTTTTAGCAAGAGAAGTAACTAGCTCAACGGTCGTGAATGCAAACTCATATTCACCATTAGTGCAACTTTTCACACAAACATGGTTTGGGAACATGGACAAATTTACACTGCTGTTCATTAAGAGACTTTCTCATAATTCTGAATATTAAATAGAGCATAGGAATAGTATGAAGGGTGCTTTTGGATGACAATCAAGTGGACTGTCACAAAACACTACCTTACAAACTAATGTTCAACCCCCAGCTTTCACACACAAACCCCAGTGGCCTCAGACAACTACATGTGATTTACAAACACTCAAACACAGATTTCTGGTCCCCTTTCCTAAAAGGCTGCACTTGCACCTAGTTTGGAGAGTAATGCAGAGAAACTGTTCATAGGGGTTTGAGTCCCCTCTCACATGCACAAAGAGATGGAAGAAGATGAATTTGGAAGTGAGTTACTCTGCTACTGCCTGACCTGTCCTAGAGGTAGAGGCAGTTGTGTACACGGCTGCCTTTAGAGTGGTAGAGAAAATGAGAAGCAACTTGTCAACATCCATCTTAACTTTAGATCTGAAGGATCATTTCTACCTTTTCTGCTACATGTGAGATGAAAAAAAGTTACATACCTTACTATTCAGCAAAATATGGTCAATCAAGATAGGATTGCAAAGAGAAGGACATATAATACAGAGAGACATGTACCTGCAGTCAAGCACTTACTTTGGATTTCCAGCCCCTGGTTTCTTTCTCCGGAATATGTTGAGGAAAGTGTTGGACTTGCAAGGTGCCTTGCCATCCCCGACATGCATACGCACCACATCTGAGGTGGTGAAGGCACTGCGGACATTCCTCTCGGGCTTGGCTATGATGATGTACATCTTAGGAGTGAACATACACCCCAGGGCCACTGTCACACTCAGGCTCACTGCAAAACAAGTGGTGATGATCTTGTAGTTGCTCCCAAAATAGATAGGCACAAAGGCCAGCCAGATGATACAAGTGGTGTACATGGTGAATGCAATATACTTGGCCTCATTGAAATTAGCAGGCACATTGCGAGTCTTGAAGGCATAGTAAGTGCAGCTCATGATGAGGAGTCCATTGTAGCCCACGGGAGCCACGACACCTAAGTTGCTGGTGTTGCAGATAAGGTAAACTTCCTTAATGCTGGGGTAGGAGAGGATGGGCATCGGGGGCTCCAGGATGATCAGCGTGACCACCAGTGTCAACTGCACACTGATCAAAATGGAGGCAATGACCACTTGGGCCCACGCACTCATGAAACGTGGCTTGCGGGTACAAATCTTCTTTTTGCTGCCTGCCAGAATGCGTGCAATGCGGTTGGTTTTGGTCACAAGGGCAGAATAGCACATGGCAGAAGAGAGACCCACCAGAAGGCGCTGGAGGTAGCAGGATATCGTGGTGGGTTTAGCGATAAGGGTAAAAGGGCAGACATAACCCAGAAAGATGCCAGCAAGGATTATGTAGCAGAGCTCCCGGCTGGAGGATTTGACAACAGGAGTGTCCCTGTAGAGCACAAAGATAAGGGTGACAAACATGGTGACCAGGATCCCCAGGCAGGAAAATACCACAGCCACAATAGATTCTATATTGCTCCACTGAAGGTATTTTACAGGAATAGGTTCACAGCCTGCAGTGTACAGAAAAGAAACAGAGTGTTAGAAAGGTATCTACTCGAAGAAGAAACTTTTATTTCTGGCTTCCAATATAATTCAAACATTAGCTTTCGCCTATATGTCATGGATTATTAAGACCACTTTACAAAGGAGCGAACCACAACATGAGAAAGATTAGATGAAATATTTTCAAAAAATAGCCATCAATTCTGAATGAGTTAAACATTGGCTTATGATGGTACAAAGAGAAATGAGATTTACAAAATTTCTTTTAATTTTCATTGGAAGACGTGCTGACAAGCCCAGCATATCAAAGGCAGGGCTGGGAAAAAGATCAGAGACAAACAGCACCATCACTTCATTTCAGCAGGAACAGGATTATTGCAAATCAGAATGGCAGCTTTTAACCTCCCTGGATTAATTTCATCTTTATCAAAATAAGAATAAAGGCACAGTACGTTTTTCTGAGTGATTTTATAAGTATTTTACAAAGTATTTTTTTAATTCTGCCTCACTGCTGAATCTTAGTAAGGTCCCAATATTGTTAAGAGAAAAGTCACACTCAGCCCCTTCCTCCTCAATATGGTGCCTATCTGCAGAAATCATCCTGTATGAATTAAAAGCTTCTGAGACCCAGAATTCTTCTCAATCTAGGTGTACCTTCCACATGATGACAAAAAATAAAAAAATAATAATAAAAAAATCACCGATACTCATAACAAAATGTAAATTTGTCCCTTTTAAATACAAAATAAGTAAGTTGAGATGTAGATCAGGGCTGAGGAAACAAAATTTTGTTGAGACATCATTGTCAGAAAGAAAAAAAAAGGGTTTAGTTGAAATTATAGAAAAGATAAAAAAGACTATAAGAGTCAGCCTGAGGCAAAGTCCTGACATGGAAAATTTCTGCACAAACTTTTAACGTCTTCCAATGTCATCTGAACTGAAAGTATGCCTGATCGTTCTGAACTCTTTGTATCTAAAAGTACTGGTCTGACTTAAATACTAGTAACACTATGTATCACCTGTAACACTGAGAACAATAAGAATGATGGTGCATGCATCTGGAGGTCATATTTTATAAAGGAAAGGAATTTTGCTCAGGATTCAGGCAGGTGAGGAGAAACTCTTCTTCCAATCAGTATTTTTATGGTGAAATGTAATTATAGAAAAGCTTTTTACTAGAAGTAGGAGCCTCTATCCACTGGCTGCAGCTGCCCAGAGCAGGAATTGCCTCATAGTTTGATGTAAAAGTGAACTAACTGTTCCTGTTCTTTGATTAATACATGCAAAGCTCCTTCCTTTAACAAGAACCAAGTCTGTGGTTGCTGGAAGTCTTACATTTTAACGTGTGCTTAGCAACATAACCCATACTCATTCTGTCTTAAACAACGTGTTCAGAGCCATAGCCCTGATTCAGCATGTAGGTAAGTATATCGATTGCTTTAAGCTTATCCTGTGCAAGGTTTTAGAAACCTGTTTTGTTATATCAGTGCAATTCCAGTGCACCAGCAAGCCCCAAGAGCCACATATGCTACAAACATTGCAAAAAAAAAAAGTGCCTTCACTGCTTATATCAGCAAATAGTTGTGGGTTGTCAGCATCTGTGAAGGTGGATCATTTGCCAGCTAGGAGACAGTGGGCTCAGGAAGTGTGTTGAAACAGGGGGGGAGGATGCTCACAAAACAGTGTACTTACAAGTTATATATATTTAAAAATAATAAACATTTTAAAAAGCAGATAATCAGTAGCAAAGGCTTCTCAGTTAAAAGTTTCTAGTAAAAAGCTGTTTGGTAGTTTTCATCTATTACTGTCCCTGCAGTTTAACCATGAATCATTTCCCTGAGTAGAAAGCTAATTGGTTTTCACTTTTTTTTTTAACTTTTTAAAATTACATTCATACTACAAAACCAATACAACACTCCAAGATGTTTTCTGAAGTCATTAGCACATCCCAGGTAATTCATTTCATAATAGTTCTATAAAACTTCCTCTCCATCTTGTTTTATTGCTTGTTTAAGATGAAGAAAACTGGGTTTACTAGCTTAATATTCACTGTTCTTACACAGCTTATGATACTGCAAAGGATGGCTCTTGGCACAAGACTGTAAGCTACTATTGTTAGTGACTATTTGTCAGGTTAGGTTAAATGTAAAATTTACATTATTTATGGTGAGAAGTTCTTTATGCCTGCTGAGTCCACTTCACTGACCATGTTTTTAGGTGAAGTAAACTAGAAAAAATATATTTAAAAATAAAATTTAGTGTCAGGAAAGGAATGCTGAGCTGCAGAGATTGGTTTCAAATGGAAAGAATGAGCACCTTGAAAAGCATGTCTTGGGAAACAGGTTAGTATGCAATTCATGTTTCCTAAAAGGTCTAGTAATTTCAAAGTCTATCTGTAATGGAAAATTGTGAATAAAACTGCATACATGTTTAGCATTTATGATTTAAGGCAAAGGGAAAAACAATCTGGAATGTGAGATGTTAATGTCTGTGTCTAGAAGCTACAGTGACTGGCACAAAAAAAATTATAAAAACATATTTGATGGAAAAAAAAGCTGGAAAGAAAAAAGAATTTCAAATTAAAATGTTCCAATGGAAACTCCAGCAAAGCCCAAAAGCCAGAATCTAGCTCAATTTCCCTTTGCTAAAGGGTAGGATACTAGCAGTTTCTCTTCATAACTTTGTAATTTCTATTGCAATTCAAGTAAATGACTTAGGAGTTAAAAAGAATCTTTCCCCTCAATTAGACAGAGTGAAGAAGCTGTGCAGAAGCAGTCTGCCATTTTAAAGTTCTCTAGGAAATTAGTTGATGGCTATGCCGTCATTTGACTGATGCTACTGCGATTTTAGGACAGCAGCAGCCCAGTCTCCTTGCTGAGAAGAAACACAAATCAGCAGGTCACTTACTGATTTCATTAAAAGTTAATAGATTGCAACATGCCCCTGAGATTTTTTTCTAGCACTCATGTTTTCTTCAACTCCTTTCAGCAGTGCCTGTCATTTTGACATGCCCCCTTTTGAGCTATTTTGGGCAGCTGGTAGCACTGAACGATATTCACTCAAGTGCACATTGATCTCTCACTATGTTCTTGTTCTGCCTTATTGATTAAAGAGAAGCTCAAGTTTTCTTCCCTGAGTAGTAGATATAAACAATCCTGCAAACCTCCAAGACTTACAGAGCATGGTTCTGTATGGAAATCTGCTTTAACACTAGCAGACATGGGTGTCCTAGACAGTGGCATTGAATTTGATCTTTTACAGTAATCAAGATCTATAAATTTATATGCTGTAGATTTTCTAGTGTTTAGAAAAACAAGATTTTTATCCGCAACTGTGACCCTCACAGAAGGTATTTTTTAAGGACTCCTCTTCCTACAATCTGTTTAGATGAAACTTGAAGGAACAGAATAATCATTGAGATCTCTGTATCCTGACAAATCTTGCTGAAAGAGGTTCAGTTGCACACCACAGTGAGAGAGGGGGAGGGATTATCTGAGTCAGAGTTACGGGATATAGACACACACACATCTGAGACATGACTATAGCTTATTTTCCATTTAAACAAGCTAACACCCAAACCAGCAAATGCACAAACAAAAGCAGATGTAACATGGGGCAAGGTCTTGACAAAGAAACTTCCAAGGTCAAGGTGCTACTTCTCAGAGTATTACATCTGTTTCCTTGAGGTAATGGTTACTGCAAAGCTCAGAGCAGGTGTGGGCAGCTCAACTTAATGGGTACAAAATAAGAGAAAGATGCCACAGCATACGACTCATTCAAAGCATATACACAGGGAAGACAAATTCTTGCTCTCCCTTTCCAAATTTTCCCTTTCTTTTGTCTGTCTTTCTTAGGATTGTGTAGAGGTTCCCTTTGGTGGTGAGCACAGAGAGAATGATCTTTACAACAAAGGAAATTCTGATAGTTATTGAAAGCCTAGAAATTCCAAATAAAGTATTAATAATTGCATGATAGAAGGAGCAGAAAGCGTATCAAGTCAATCTGACAATGATGCTCTGAGCTCTTGTGATTATCACTGCCAAAATTGCAGCAAATTCTGCTATTTTCATTAGTAATTTTAGCAGCTTTATTAATACTTATGTTAACTGAAAGGGAAGAACAGAGTACATCATTTCACTCTTTATTGTCACTGCTGTTGTACCGAGCCAAAAGATATAGCACATTTCAACCTAACCTGCACTAGGATGTGTGTTTATGTTTTTTTCCTTTAATATCTTTGCATGTTAACACCTTACTCTTCAACACACACCATTCTTATTGTACCTGTCAAATGGGAATGCATTTAGAGGGACACCTCCCTACCTGTCAGTTCAGCATTCGGCCACCAGCCAAGTTCACAGGCTTTACAAGTGAATTCATCCTGAACAAATTCATTCTCTTTGCAAGCAGTGCAAATCCAGCAGCAACTCACTTCTCCTTTTCTGATCACCTGTAATGCAAACATACCCTCAGCAATGATCCTGTATAAGACAGCACAGAATTTCTCATAGCAAATAGGTACCGCCTACATTGTTTAAAATATGTCAGGATTTCAGTGTATGGGACATGGCAAACAATGAGAAAATATTTGTCCTGATTCTGTATCTGCCTCTCTGTGTTAGAAAGTGTGTTCAAGGATAATCTCTTAGGATAATTTCATTTTGTTTTGTGCTGGTATTACCATTGTTTTTTTTCCTGAGTTTAAAGTACAAAACCTTTTTTTGTTTTGGTACAGTGGCACGGTGTTACATTTCCAGTCAAACTTGAGAAGAGGTTTAATCTGGGAGATGGTTCGGGTCAGGACAAGTCTTTCAGCCCACACTCAATATCTACTGCATAGCAAAAAGCAGTAAACAAAGTCAAAGGTTAGAACAAAGAGTGATTCATGCATTTACATATGTATTATTATTATATATATGCATAGATTCAAGCACAGGCACTCACTCAAATTCTGATTTACAATGAAGTCTCTTTGGGGCTCATCACATCCATGTAGATAGAAATTATAATATGAGCAAATTAAAAATTAAACTAAAAAAAGTATGGACTGTGTTCTAGTAGAAAATAAAACCAGTATGTGGTGACCAAGAGCATGGTTCAGAACAGCTCTTTTGGAGACAAATGTCCCTAAAAGCTGTATTTTTCTCTCATGTGAATGCTGCTAAGTGCAATGATCCAATGTTTAATGTTTCCTCATCTTGTCTTCTAGTTTCATTACATGGGGGATGCAAGAAAGGTTAAGGATATCTTGAGCTCCAACAAAGACTCTGTCTCTGTCAGAAAGGAAGAATGGAAGAATCTAGCCTTCACTCCAGGATCTTTGTATCCAACAATATGGAGAGTTAAGTGAAATAAATGATTTTGCTTTATTGAATGATGGCTTTGTGGGCTTTTGTGTGTGTGTGTGTGTGTGTGTGTCATGGTTTTGTGATTTTCAGTTATTGGTACTCCACATCATAACATCATGTAGTGAATGTACCTGGTTCTCAGAAGAGAAAGACTGCTACATTTCCAGGGTACTTTTCTCCTCCGTTACCATTTCCGGACAGAAGGAAAAGATAAAAGCTTGCAGATCACGAGACCTCGTCCCTTTTTCCGCCCGTCTCTCGTCTTGGCAGCACCTCGCTCTCCAGCCGTCTTATCGTCGGTAGTAGAGTAAGGCCTACCTTGATTTTGGGACATTCTCTCTCTCTGTATTGGATTTATCAGCTTAAATTGTAATTATATTGTATTATAGTGTGTTGTTTTGCACTCCGATATCTTATTTAGTAAATTAGTTTGTTTCTCCTCAGATTGTTGCTGCTGTTCTTTGCTCTCAGGGCCATCTCCTTACCCTTTTCCCCTTTTCCCCTTTTCCCTTTTCCCGGGGCGTGGGTCCGTGGGTCCCCCGTCCCATTCGTCACAGAACCGGGCTGAACGCCCATAAACCAACAGACAGTGTGTGTTAACATTTCCTCCTGCATTCTATGGAAATTGTCCAATAGATTTCAATGGGAGCTGAAGCTGGCATTTTGTATGCATGCTGTTTACGTATATACACATACACAAACTGCACAATCTCAAAAACAGAGAAAAGATGTTTTGGAGGGCAGTAAATACCAATACTGCTTCCCTTCCAGGTTTGACGGAGTATTTCACTAAGCCTTTGCCAAATAATCAATCAGCAATTGCTTACTGTAGCAATATATGATTTAAAAGCTGCAAATACCCTTACTGTATGAAATTAAAAAGAAAAGAACATTTCTAAGATGGTATTCCTGAATGGGCTTCTTGCTGTTTTAAACTTACTGCATCCATAATATTTTGATAGTGGTAGAACATGTCTTTATGTCATCCACACATGGCAGGTGGCAAAATATTTGTAGAATGATTCAAATGTTACTGTTGTGATTTCATTTTTGTTTCTATACCTCCTGTTGTGAACATGAGATACAACCAGGCTTTTTTTTTTCCCTTTTTTTCACAAATGTTATTGTTGAAACAAAATACTGGATTAAGGATTGGCCCCCAAGTGAATCCCAGCCACTGACCATTGTAGGCAATGACTAAGTGAAAATTCCATTCTTTCTCACACATGGTGAAATTTAATCCCAATTTTGTCATCCTTGAAGACTCTGTGTCACTATAAAAAACAATTTTAGAAAGCATGGGCCTTTGTATGGGACTGTAAGAGCAAAACATTGATCTGAGAGTTTTTCTATACTTTTGGCTTTCTCATTGAAAAGGAGGTTCTAGGTAACTTGTCCTTTGGCTTGAAAGATGATTGCTTGAGTTTACTGAAAGAGCACTGCCGGGTAATTCACATTTTTATGGCAGAAATTGTCTAACACACACCTTAATCTGCCCCTTCAAGCAAGGCTCACTGCACACTGATCGGACCATTCCACTCTTGTTCATCTGTATCCTGTAGTCATCAATGTTGAGGACACCCTCGTGCCAAGTTCCAATGAGGACATAGTCATAGCGGTTGGGCTCTATGTACTGCAGGTTCATAATGTCATACCTTCAAAGGAAAAAATAGAAAGAGAGTCACTGTCCTGCAATATGAAGGATAACATTTTACTGTGGACTAGAGCTTCCCAGAAACACCAAATACATTAGGATTTGCAGTAGAATCACAGTAAATAACGTCCCTGAGTGCCATGTTAATATTATTGAGTACCTGCTCCATTTATAGAGAACTGTGGATAAAAAAAACCTGTGTGTCCAGGAAGAACTGTACACCAAAGACAGCAAACTCTGCTAAAAATTCACATGTAAGCACTGTTTGGATGGTGCATTGTCCAGCTATTTTCCAGAATCTTTAACATTCACTTGTTAGCTACATACAGGCTGTCTGCAGTATAGCTCCTGCTGTGAACCCTGAAGTAATCCTCCAGTAAAAGTACTCAAACTAAACTGGTAAGTCGTAAGTTAATTGTAGGCACTAGTTGCATTATCCAGTTCAGTGAGATTGAAGTTAGCAACACAGCCACAATATTAACTTCCTTCCCCTGTGCAAGTAGGACAGAACTTCCAAAGGTTCCAAAAGAAACATAAAACAATGCTACAAAAAGCATTCTGCTTCCCTACCTCCATCATTGCCCTCCATTTGTTGGGCCTAATGTGTGTGCACTCCCTTTACTGCTAAGTGTTTGAGTTCCTTCTTTTACTAACACAATGTGGTTTGTGCAAAGCAGTGATTAACTGTGGTAATTTCATAATAGGTAATAAGCAAGAATGTGAGAATGAATAGTGGAGAGACCACAGGGAAGAAGAACCACAGTAGAGGATGAACCAGTCAGCTGGCCTCTTAAGATGAGAGTTAGGTGGGAGGTATGCATGGGAGAGGAAAAAGAGGGCTGCAAACCAGAAATCTGCACTGGAGCTGAAAATCACATAGCATTTTGTGTTGTACAAGTCTGGAATTCACCACCTTGTTTTTCCTTACTGGATTGTCTCAGTACAGAAGATTCTTGAGTTTATAGTGAGTGTTACTAATCTGTATGTGCATTAGGAATAAAAGGTAAACAAAGTATGAGCTATAAATTAAACTGAGACATTTGGTTCTGGGCAAACAGGGAGAAATATCCAATTATTTCTCTTTTCCCTGTTGAAGTTCAAATATGCAAAATTTCAGCTCAGTATTCACAGAGGAAAGATGCTGGAATTACTCTCTAGATGCCTAGTTTTGTTCAGTGAATCTTTGAGATCTCTCTAGTGAAGGATAATTTTAAAAATGTCTACTTAAAACTGTATTTAAATCTCAGTCTTGCAAACACACATGCTCAGACCACGTCAGTGCTGCTCCACAGATCCACTGTTTCACATTGGAAAAGGAACTCTCACTACTGATTTCAAGAGCACTCCAAACAGGTGCAAAAAATAGCTCTACAGCTGTATGGTTGGCAATTGGCTCTTAACTGAGAGTTGCTAAGAGAAGGAGTAAATTTTGAAGTCACTAGAAAACAATTCTTATTTCCCATCTCTAACAAAGGAATAACATAAGAAGGCATGCTTTTTTCATTGTAGCAAGAAGCAGTAACAGCAAGTTGCTTTATAATGTAGATTCAATAAACAGGAGTAATTGAGCAAGAATGTACGTGGTTCTTTCCAGCAAGCACAACCTACTTGGTTTTTAATGTGACCTTGAATTAGACCAATACAAAATAACTTACTATGGGCTGGAAAATGAATATGGGAAGGAAAATAGAAGATTACTAAAACTTCACATTCCCTTAATGGAATTTTCAAACCTACACAGGCTGTTCTCATTTTTACCAAAATATATTATGAGGCATAGAGTATCATTACACTAATATCAGTCAAGAGTTGGAAAATTCAAGGATATTATTTTATTTTAGGTTGAAAGCCATTCTTATGTTTTCTGATAACACTGTTCCCTTTTCTATCAGTTATATGTCAAAGAATAAAGTATGAAGACTACAAGATCTTAGCAGTCTTGCATATGACAAACTGTAGTACAATGCTTGCAGCTTTGATATTTAGCTTGAATTTTAAGTGGAAGAATGTGATCTAACAAATACATTTGCTATGGAGACATGCATAAGTTCTTTATCCTTTCCTTCTTTTCTTTAATGAAAAAATCCTGCTTTGAGTGAGGACAAATTCAGTGTTTCAATACCTCCTTCTATCACCATCCCCCCATATACCCACATACAACTTTAAGAGTTTTGACCTATGTCCAAGCTAAAAATGATTATCCTAAAATAAGTGGGTTTGACAAGAGTTGTGAAGCTCTAAGAAAGTGAGGATCACGGAGGCAGCTGGTTACAACACACATACAGCAGCATTTACAGAAGCTATGAAAACTTTCTGCATATACGAAAATGAACACCTTTTTTAATACGAGAACAACCTCTCACATATATTGGGTAATGCCATGACCAGTGAGCTGGGATCATGCAAACAAGTTTCTTTTGACATGAACCAGACTGTGAGATGGTTGTGGTTACATTCATACTCTGAAATAAACTCTGGTTAGCCTGAGATAGCTGTAGTTACCTTGCTCAATAGCCATAACACCTGTGTTGACAGTAAGTTTGGTATTCTGGAGGGCGGAATGGTAAACAGCAATGCTGATCAATGCTAGGATGTAACTGGCCTAAAGAACTACCCATGGAGCCAAAGTCCAAAACAACCAACTATATGTGCCCCACATTCCTTTATATACCATATATATTTTGAGTTTTTGTACTACGCATTGTTAATTTACTCAAAACTTTGGAGTTATTCAATAGAATAACCACATTTGAAGCCAGAACGGCTACCGAAGAGAGTTATATGAGTCTACAACTAAGTTTAGTTAGGGTAAAATGAACAGCAATGTTTCTCTTAGCTTGTGAACACATGAAAGGCCCAGTGTTAGGAATGGAGACAACTACTGTCAGATGTCCCATAGTGTTTTACGGTCAGAGGTCTACACAAATTGTCCTTGAGAGGTAAGTTTCTTCATAGTAGCCACAAGGTAGAAGTAGACACACTAGAAAAGACAAGACCTCGAGATGTTCTGTCACGAAATGCATAGATCTGTCCTCTGCCCCTTGCAAAGGCCCCATAAAAGGATGTGGTGTGGACTCCCGCATCTCTCATTCCTTCTGTATCTATTCTGAGAATTTGGATGACATGATTAGTATTGAGAAAGTAAATGGGATGTACTCGGTGAATGTCAAAAGTTCAACAATTTTACAAGCATATTCTTAATAGCAGTAGAGGGAGCACATACTGTTGTCTATTTTCCAGAGCTACATCCAGGTCATTTTTCCTGGAGGCAGTACAGTCAGTTAAGTGACTGCATTTGTGCCCTTCTGATAAAGCTCTGCTTCACAGTTCTGCATAAGTGTTCTCCAAAGAAAAGATTCCACACAAAGAAATAAACCTTTCAAAATCGCCTCATGATTTCAAATCTCATTTTGATAAAAGATTGAAAGTATAAAGCCTGAGATAGAAAAAAAAAAAGAGTCATATCTAAACAAATGGTTAAGCTTTCACAGAGCTGTAAGGGGTTCAGAACAGGGAATTGTATGAGTGCCAGAAAAACATAACTGCAGGCATCTCTACCTTTTCTAACCATGATTAGTGTAACCAGGGGGTTATGAAAGACTCCTGCTCAAAGAAACTCACATATCTTGCAAACAATTGCTGGCTTCTAAGAAGGAACATTGCCTTATTCCATCTTGTGGAGTTGTTTGTTTACATGATACAGTAACAAAACATTGAAAAACTTTTTGCATATTTATGATACCTTCTTGCACTGGCACAGAAAAGCTGACAAACTAGACAATTTCAGATTTGTCTATCTCTGATTTATTTAGACACTGTATGTGATTTGTATCTTTTCATTTTGCTGAGGTACAAATGATCTTTTAGTTATTGATACAGTGGTATGTCACATCCACTTGCCTACAAAAACCTTTTCTTTGTAGGGCTGTGGCAACCCTGATATGAATCTAGAGTCATATACAGATAAATAGATTTCTGTATGGGCATAAACGACTGCTGGTGTACAAAGATCTGACCTGCTTTTCAGATCACATTACACATATACATCATCATTCATTAATATGGTATTGCCCATGTCATAAATGTGACAGAATTATACAAGGATTACAGGATGAATAACAAAAAGATTGACTGAACTTTCTTGCCCAAACTGTGAAAATATAAAGATGAACAAAAAATACCTAAGATAACTCATCAAATTCTAAATAGGTGAGGGAAGCAAGAAAAATGAACCACGCTATAGACCAAACTTACAGAAGGAATAAATTCTACCATCCTGACCTACTAAAAAAATACCCCAATATAAACCCTTTTAAATTCTGAATTCAAGAACCGTTTGTTCTAATTCTGGGATTTGTACTGATGAGAGTTGTGGAAATGCTCTCAGGTGACAAGATAATAAATAAGATTTGAGCTAAAATTGGAAAATTACATCTAAATATCACACAAAATAGCTAAAAAGCAGACAGAACAGCGTATATAAATACTTTTATGGAAATAAATAATGCGTAATGAGTTTAGAGTTACACTAAGCAGTACTTTCTCAGTGTCATCTAAACTATATGTGCTAAGATCTGTTTTATACATTTGTGTCAAATGTATATGTGTAACAATATAAGGAATTACTTGCCCATTAATTTCAAAGTCTGACCTAGCTCATCTACATTTTTAACTAAAAAAATCTACAGTATGCAGTATTCAAAGAGAAACAAGACCAAATTGACCAGCTTTCTCTTATTCTAAATATAACAAGCTATTTAAATGTATATATAACGTAAATGCAACACGCAGTGTAAAGAACAGTAAAAAAGTTCATCAGTTTTGATAACAAAAGGTATGGATAGATATAAGGGTTGCTTAAGGCCATCATGCTTTGCAAATATTCTTTGAAGGCTGCAAACTCTTGTTTATTCCAGAGCACTGTTTTTGTGCAGTGTTGCCACTCAGATGCATTTATGCAATAAGCCCAAAGATGGAGTGAGAGAGTCTTTTATAACACTTTAATAACTCAGTAGGAAAACTAACTTAAATGAAGAAACCTCTAAGCAGAATTCAGTTCATAATGAATCATGTGCACCAGCAGCTGAATTAAATTTATTTTAAATAAATTAATTAATCTGGGAGATGTCTCACTTAAAATAGTTTTAAAGAGCCTACAAACCTAAATGAAGAGGAAAAGATTTGCCAGCTGTCTTCCATGAGAGAAAGAAAGGTGATGGCCAAATCCACAAAGTTGCTGTCTCTCTCATTGCTTGGGTGCACACTGTCTTCTGAGTGGGGGGAGAGGGAGTAGACAGTAGCTGCTACTACAGCTGGAGTCTACTGGACCCATATGAGAGAAACACAGTACTTTCTGGCAAATGCAATTACTTGTTCTGCTCTATTCTGACCTGTCTTCGAATTCTGAGACAGCTGAATTTATTTGAAACTAGTTAAGGAGAGCACACAGGAGTTCAGCAAGCAAAACTAAATACTTTCTGGCATGGATGCACTGTTGTGTCCTGGGGCACATGGAGCAGCTGAGTTCCAGTTGGAAAAGGATATGCTCTACAGCCCTAACTTCAAAATTTCAGCAAGCAAATGCTTCATTAAATTCCAGTCACCTCTATTAGGCCTTGTCCATATTAAAGCCCTAGTGCTGAGCTCATTACTAACTCAGATACCAAAAATCTCTGAGATAGATAGTCTGTCCTCTCCCAAAATGCTAGAAATGTTACAGGCTTTATTGTAACTCTTATCCCAATAGAACCTGTAGTTACCAATTTATCATGTGTTATCAGTGTTATTCCTATCTACTGGTGAGACTCACCCTGGTAACTCTGTTTCTGTCTCACAGTGTGCTTACTGCATGCTTTAGCAAAGCAGCCAAAGACAACCAAACCAGCAACAACACGCACTTCCCAGTATCTGGTATAGTATGTTGAGATGAAACTTTTCTTTACCTTCCGGGGGCATCTCCCTTTTCATCAAACCAAACTTCTTCTCCAGAAACACCAATGAATGTGGACTTGAGGAGAAACTCCAAGAGTTTGCTGCCATCAATTGGCTTCATAGCATCACACAGCCCAACGTGTCCCGGGCAAAGGGAATGATGCATATTTTGGAGTCCATGAGCCATAGCATATATAGCATTGATGACAAATCCCATTTTACTGTCCTGAACATAGTTTTCTTCTAGGCTTTCATTGCCTAAAATAGTAAAAATAAAAATATTATTATAAACATGAAAACCACATGAAAATATGAAAAAGTAGTAAGAGATAAAAAGGTTTTTCTTATTCCTCTTATGAAGCTTTAGAAGTATAAACAAAGTATAAGAAGGGGATTAAATTTATGTATACATATTTGTTAGAAATCTTAAATTCATTGAAAGTGAAATGAAATGGCTTTAGAAAAAAACACAACTTAATGAAATTATCAGCTTTAATTTGCTCATTTTACTATTTCTGTTTATCATTCCACAATGTTACTTATGCTTAAAAGGGGTAAACAGCTCAGCATCAGAAGGATGCAGCTTGCTTAAAAGTTTGATTTTTTGTCATATTTGAAGTTTTTTGTTTGAAATCTCATAGTTTTTAGGCCAGTATAGCAATGTTCTTCCAGTGGAAATAAGCAAACAGTGTAAACAGCATCACCTCTCAAGTTATCAGAACTACTCATGTTAGCTGGTAGTATAGAAGCCGATTCGTGTTTGCTACAGAAAGTCTAAGGAAGTTTGTAACACTAAAAGGCATTTTATGTAACTGCAGCTTAGAAGATCCGGCATGAGCAGACATACAAGTCTCTGTCCACTGACCAGAAACAATGTGTCAGTGAAGGCTTTCCCCTTGTGTAGGTTTTAGCTCTGATCTGCTGACACTCAGGCCCTGCCAGAGGGTGCCGTTTGCGGCTGCTTCTCAAGCCAGACCCCGTGGGGGTCAGACCGTCCCCTATTTCCCGTCACGAGCTGCTGGACGCTGCCAGTGCTAACCCTGAGTCACGGAGGCCTGAACCACCCGGGTCCTGAGGGCTGGGGGAACAAGAAACCTCCCTGTTTTGTTTTCCTTCCCCTGAGTCATTCTCTCTCAATATGCTCCATGTTGCAAGATGCTGCTATCTGTGGGCCTCCCACGTTACTTTCTGTTAACAGGCGTTTGCAACCCAGTCTCTGGTACTTAGACACAGTAACACCTTGTCTGTGTTAGGGAAGTAGGATGTGTGAGAGACTAGGTGTTAAATGACACTTCTCAACCCCAGGTTGGAGAAGGTAGCTGTCTTTCTAATACAAAGAAAAGAGGAAAATCTACAAGTTCACAGAAACTTTCAAGTTATAAAACAGCTCCTTCTGCTAATGAAGATATTGTACGTCTTTCAAAGCAGATAATGAAGACACTCCTTCCATTCATCCTTGGGAAAGACTCTGATCTGGAAGGACTTTTCAGCTTCTTTGCTTTTATCTGCTGATTAGTCCCGTAGGACTAACAAACTGTGAATTTACCACTCCTGCCTTCCTGTTGACAGAGAATGAATACGGTCTCCATCCCAATGGCACAGAGAGGTGGAAAGCTCCTGAGCTCAGCATTGCAGTTATCTTTGTCATGAAGCCTGTCAGTAGCAAGTAGCTGAAGAGCTGACTGATAGGTCACGGCACTCAACTGTTTTCTACCCAAGAGTTTATTTCAGATGCCTCCCTAATTTCTCAATTAATTTTAAAAAGTATAGAAACATACACATCAGTGACCTTTGCAGGAGATAATGACAATATCCATATACTTTTCCTGAGAGAAATGTTCAGATGGCTGCCAGAAGTAGAAACCTAAATGTAGCAGAAATTGCCAATGTTTTGAAATGAGACTATTTTCTTCAAGTATGTGATAACTCAGCAAAGCATAGATTCGGTTTCTCATATTTCAATATAATATGCTTACCTCCAAAGAGAATAAATATTTGATGGTGGGAGGATTTGCTTTTGAACAATTAGATGTGAGCATCTTGTTTGCATTGAGGCTTGAAATATAGTCTCCCACTGCAGAGATGACTGCTTTTCTGCACTTAGAGAAACAGTTGTACTCAAGTGAAACGTAACAGGCAAAGTCTAATCTGGTAATGAATCATCCACATATCAGTAATATAAACTTCCCTATGTGTAAATAAGAGATTTTACAGTAATTTTTCCATGAGAAGTCATGCTTTACCTAAACTTAGCTTCCAGCTGGCAAAATCCAATTTATTTCATTTTCACTATCACAAGTTATCAATATACTTATGTATTTGAGCTTGTAAAACTTCACTTATAAGAATCAGTAGGAACTGATCTTTTTAAACATGGGAGATAATGTAATTATGTTAAGCCAGAGAAAAAATAGAGGCAATCAATGTTAAATTAGGTTTTCACAGAATAGCTTTTTAATAAATGCAAGAACTATATTTTGTTTGTTACAGGGCTTCTCTGTAAAGCTGTTATTTTTCCTCAAAAGGTCCTTGAAAAGTAACAAAGAGAAAAGTAGAAGACTAGACTGAGAAATTTATCCTTTTCTTTATCCTCTCATCCTTTGGGAGAAAAAAAAAAAAACATCATTGATCTACAAACACTACTCTGAACACTAGGGTAAATTAACATTAGAAAGAGAAAAGTACTTTCTTTTTTTTTTATTTTAGAGGCCTTAGTTTTCAGTAAGAAAAAAAAAAAAAGTAAGCTATGTGAATTCTGGATTAATTGAAGTCACTCAAATTAGGTCATTAACTTTTTGAATGACACTGAAGAATTCAGGTCTCCTAAATTTCATACTTATTTTTATACTGGATGCACTGCAAATCTTCTTTTAATCATTTCCTTTTAACAGTTCCTCAAGGCTTTGGGTCATTTTGGTTTTATTCTCTCCCTCTTTTTCTTTTTTTTTTTTTTTGGTCAGTCATCATATCAAAGGTGAAAAAGAGGGATAAACAATGTAAAAATTATTAACAACAACACACTCTGTACACAATAGAAAAATGCTCCCAACAATGCTAAAAGTAGTACTCTCGGTAGATGCAGAAGGACAGAACAAAATTTCATGAAACTCAGTGCCTTTCCTTTTACTATAATATGCCTCAAATGTAACTAATATTATCTTCAGGCAGGGATGTAGAAGGAGCTGAATGTGAAGCATCCATTAATGTCTAGTGCCTTTGCTGTGAAGCAAGTATGGGGCTACCAGCATTCTCAAGAGCAGAGAGAGTACTCATACAAATCTCACCCAATCAACTGAAATTAAGAAAAACAACGCTTCCAAAGTTATGGCTAGAAGTGACCTAACCTTAAAGACATAAGGTAAAGTTAGGAAAAGCCTATGCTGATGTTCTCAGTAAAAGAGTAAGCAAAAGGGGCTTCTTGTTTGCAGTTCTCAGAAAGGTTAGGGCAGGAAGGAATATGGAATGGAAAGAAATGTAAAAACATTTTGGTTGAAGAATCAGATCAATAGCTAGCCAGTTGGTAAATTTTGAACAAACACACACATTTGATAAAGAACACAGTCTGTTCACGGATGACTCTTGATTAGAATAAAAGCCAAAATCTGTTGAATAAAATTATTATACATGATAGTTTTTGAATTAGGCAGATATTTTTACATCTTTTTTTTTTTTTTTTTTTCCAGACCTCAGAACGAACTGAACAGTTAATGTCATATAAAAAGTGATTTTTTTTCCATTGGTCCTATTTGCTCTATTATGAAAGTTATCTTTTCTGGCAGTCCTGAAAAAGGGCTGAAGGTCTTAGAAATAGTATACACTCCCTTCTTTAACTGTAGTGGTCAGTCTCAGGATTGAAGTGCTTTGTGTGTATGCCATATAAGATTTTAGCTTTTTTTTTTTTTGCCAGTAGCATGGTAATGGGCTACATTCAATAAGAGTGCTCATTTAGGCAAAGAAATTGTTGTGGAATAATAACCAGGGCTAAATTTCCCTGGAATGATGAAAAATGGAAAACTGTCATATTTGATCTGTGTGCACAGTAGCCTGGCACAAACCCATGCCAAAGAGGAAGGAGTGTTCCCCTCAGCAGGATCCCAGGTTACACCATGAACTAGTAGAGCAGTACCCAGGCTTGCAACAAATTTTCCCTTCTCATTGAAGAAATCAGGAATGCAGATTTCCTGTCCTCTCTCTTAATTCCAGTGTACACTGCCTTAACCAGTGACTTGGAGCAAACATGTCCATCTGGCTCTGTACAACTTAGTGCAGAGATATGCTAGTGATATGGCATGCCCTTGGGGGAAAAAAAAAAGTCACATATCTTGCAGTGTCCCACATTAGAGAAGGCCTGACAGCCTGACAAACTTGGACCACATCAAATTTGTGTCATAGGATCTTGCAGGGAGAAGGGCAGAAGGCCAATAGCTGACCTGATGGGTCATTTCAAATCTCGGTCACTAAAAGTAGCAGCTACAGATTATTTTGGTAACTAAATGGCACCTGAAAAGCAATGAACAGACTGATATCATTTTGTGAAATCTGGGATATTTGGCTCCTTGGAAATATTTGGGCACTTTTATTTGGATGCATGACTGGCTAATTATAGCTTTACCTTTAGATATATAGGAGAGAAAATGCAATCAATTCTACATTTCACTTTTGTCATCAATTCCCTGCATTTTTTTATGTATCAGAATTATTCATCTTTTTTTTTTTTTTTTTTTAAATCACATTATGAAGAGCCAAAAGAAGATTCTATTGAATAATTTTTTGCAAGGCTTCTTTTTGTAAGCTCATTAAGCATTGCAGTTTCAGGTATTTTACAACTATTGCCAGTTCTTTCATTCTTACACTCTGTTTACATTATCTAACATCTATTGTGTTATCTAACAAAGATAACAACATAATTATTTAAAAAAATTCACCTTAAGGCATTGCAAAATGAATACCACAGATTACAATGCCTCTAAATGTAATTTTACAAACATGATACATTCACAACCTGCACACTAAATGGCTCGTTCTCTTCATACTATCCTTTTAAAAATGAATGCACTCTGTTCATTAATATTATATGGCAACGGAATCTGAATAAAATCCTCATCTCTTGATGACTCTTGTTGACTCCGCTGCGCTCGGTATTTCCAAATGTAGTCAGAGGTAACAAGTTAGATTCATAAAAGCACCCACCTCTTTCAGCCGACAATCAAGTAAGCACTGAGAATAATTACTAAATTTGTCTTTTCAGAAGTAACATCTAGTTATCCAGGCAATTCCAGCTGTATCTGCCTGCTTATGAAGGTGAGACCAGGAAATGCTCCTGAGTGACCAGAACAAGGAACTGCAGATGAGGGCTGCAGGCTTCGCTTGTATTCTTCTCAAAGACTGTCTCTATGTGCAAGCGAATTTGACTGCCAAAATTTTGTGGAAAAGTAATTTATTTTCCCAAGCCAAAAGGAGATAAGAAATAAAAAGGCTTTGTTTCAATCTGAATGTAAATGGTTTACGGGTGTTCGGCCCGGTTCTGTGACGAATGGGACGGGGGGCCCACGGACCCACGCCCCGGGAAAGGGAAAAGGGAAAAAGGGTAGGGAGATGGGCCTGAGGGCAAAGAACAAAATCAAGGTAGGCCTTACTCTACTACTGACGATAAGACGGCTGGAGAGCGAGGTGCTGCCAAGATGAGAGACAGGTGAAAAAGGGACGAGGTCTCGTGATCTGCAAGTTTTTATACTGCGAGCTTTTATCTTTTCCCTCCAACTGGAAAATGGTAACAGAGGAGCAAAGTGCCGTGGGGAATGTAGTAGTCCTTCTCTTCTGAGAACCAGGTACATTCACTACATGATGTTATGATGTGGAATACCAACAACCGAAAATCATAAAACCATGACAGAGGGTCCTGACTGACAGCACATACAAGAAAGATGGCAGAAGAGCTATCAAAAAGACAAAAGAGAAACTTGATTCCCATTGTAATGTGAACTATGTGTTTGACTGAATGTAACTCTAATGCTTACCAGGCAAGTGTGAGGAAGGATGTATTGTTTAAGAAAAGGGATCTTTCTCTAACTGCCTCCTGAACATGATGTCACCAATCTATACAAAATAATACTGTGCTTTCTGTAGAACAGCAGGTGGCTCTGCCATTTGGCAAGAATGCAGAAATATTTCACTGGGGCAGATAAAGGGAGAGAATATTTTACAACATGTGGGTTCCACACCAGATTTGAAAAGACACTGATAAACATTTCAAATTGTACAGTACTCATGAAGCAATAAATGGAGTTCACAGGGTTGCAGACTTCATTTTCAGGATGTCATTAAATCAAAAAGGTTCCATTTCCATTCTTCAAATGTTTTTTATTTTCCCAAGCAAAGAGATTCTATTCATGCAATTATATTAGATGTACTTTTTCCCTGAAAAGCTAGGATACAGTTACAGTTACCAGTTGAGACACACTTGTATTTTCTTCCTGAGCACAAGCAAATCT
Organism: Numida meleagris; assembly: GCF_002078875.1. Classification (NCBI taxonomy): domain Eukaryota; kingdom Metazoa; phylum Chordata; class Aves; order Galliformes; family Numididae; genus Numida; species Numida meleagris. The sequence continues at coordinate 47,143,653 of NC_034411.1, read as the reverse complement.
ATGGGTCTCCCAGATATTACTGCTATGACTGATGAATGCTGCTTTTTCTTTGAGATTGGTTTACTTCTAGCTTTAGAGGAGACTGCAGAGAGAAATTAAAGCAATTCAAAGGGTGGGCATTCAGCAGAAGCTCCTCACTTTTTTTTTTTTCCTCTAGATTCTCTACCCAAGGCATTAACTGGATGCTAACTGCATCAATATTTGCATGCAAGGTGTTAAATATTCTCACTAATAAAGTAAGACAAATAACTAATGATTCCTTCTCTCCTGGAAAAGAAGCAGATTGTATGAATATGAGGGTGTTCTTTCCTTACTTTCACATACATTTATTTCACAGACATCAACTCAATGGCTAAAGAAAACTAAAATATTAATTCAGCCATCAGGAGATACAGGTTCCCATTTATTCCAGATGTCCAAGATCAGTTCCCTTTTTAGATACACTATACACATCCTCAGTGTCTTTTTTGTGAGGATGCCACATTATCCTTCAGTGTTCGAAAAGATATGTCTTTCTTTTGTCTCTCCCTGTGTGTCAGAAGCAGTAGGGAAATCATTAATTAAATTTACTTTCTTGATTCTCCATATCATGTTATGTAAGCACATTAGGGCTTTAAGAGCTTAGTGTCAAAGACTCTAGAATGAGGCTGGCATACACAAATACAGCACTGCCACGGTGAAGCTGAAATATTCTGAGTGGAAATGGCTATGCAAGCTGCTGATTGACTTATTAATCAGAGGCCACAGAGTCTCAGAGACACTAGGCTCTAGGCAGGAGAAAAGGGACTCGGCAGTGCTGCCAACCCTGAGCCGTGCTCAGGATCCAGACCATACACAAAGCAACTTAGGAGCAAAACAACAGGAAACAGATCTCTTTCTTACTGCTTCTTTCTTCTCCAGCGTGAAAATTTGCTTAGCAGACACAGGAGCCTCGAGCTTTCCTCCCCTCCCTGCCCTTTCTGCTTCTCTCCATGGACTCTCACACAAACACATGACTCCAGGAAAAGCAGATTTAAAATGTAAACATCACGTGACAATGCACATAACTCATGTTCACACTGTGGGAGACGACAAAGCTGTGTTCAAATGTGCCAGTGCCCCAGAGAGCAGAGAGAGCTTTCCTCTTACATCTCCTTTCTACTGACACAAGGCCGTAAGCAAGGATAAGACTCATTTCCCAAAGGCTGGCTGAGCTTCACGTCAATGGGAAAAGGGGGCATGCCTGATGTCTGTACGTGACAGTGCTTGTGTGAGCAAGACAGCATGTCTGGGTGAGATATTACACGTGTTGTGCAGTGCTGCAGCCCCTCTTCAGCTTCACCAGAGGCAAGAGAGAAGCTGGAGACCTTTGAGCAGCTAGCAGTGTGACTTTGGCAGCATCCTGTCACTGGAGAGGGAAGCCGACCTGTAGTGGATAAAAAGTTCCTTTTCCCTTTCCCTATAATTCTGCATCGCCTACTCCCTCTCTTGTGTTGACCAGCAGTAACAGAAAAAAGGACTCAAAGGGAAATGTTAAACTGTACCTAAGGGCCTTTCTAATAGTGCAGCTGCCTATATGCTAGCCACCTCCAGAGAGGGCTGACCCCAGTAAGGTGGAGCTTCATACCATTGCAGGGTTGTCCATGAGCTGCCCACAACGTCCACACATATTTGTGACTCTTGTCAGTAAGAATAAAAAGAAAAGGTTCACAGTTGAAATGTTGCATGGATACGTGTCCGCAGAAAGTGTTTATAGCAAGAGGAAGAAGAGCAGGAAACTGGACAACAAGGAGAGAAATTTCTCTATGAGTTAATGTATATGGCATGTGGTGTGTAGGTCTTGGAGATACCTACTTACACCAGATGGCTTGACAGAAGCTCAGCAGCCTAAAAAAGATTCTATTGAGGATTACAGTATGGCCAAAAGCCTCTTTGTTTCTTTCTTCTGGGCTAAGATTCTGTTGATTTTGTAAGGAATTTTACATAAGAAGAAACTAAGGTATTTGGCTCTACGAGGATGATTTGCTGAGATTCTTTCATCTCTAAACATACCTGCAAGGTGCTGTTTGAAACCTCTCCCGACACTACTGTACATAGCCACAGCTATTAGCTGTCCAAGGCCGGGCAGGAAATTTTAGCACTGCTTCCCTATGTTACTACCTTTTTGTAGTAGAAAAGCTTTTTCTACAGTGAAGACTCTTTTTTAATGAAACAAAGGCTGATGGATGTACAGAGTATAGCTCAGTGAAGTGAAGAGAAACAGTCATGCTCCCTACCTCTTCCCCCCCCACCAAAAAAATAAGAATAAAAAGATCTGCACTCATGATCTTTGTCTGTGTTCCTGCAATACAATTAGTTTGAAAAATACAATTCCCAGAACGCCCAGTGTTGAATAAATGTTATAAAAAAATGACAAGAAAGGTAAGTTTTAACATTATTGATTACCTCATTTTAAGTATTATCTTAATATCTTTATTTTGGAATTAATAGACTGGAAAACAACAGAGGAAAATAATTGTTCCCATGTGAGATAAATCTATTCCTGTATCTTGGACTCCCAGGCAAATGCAGGTCACATTTTTCAGTATCAGTTCAAATGGTTTGAAAGAAGCATCACTTTGTACATACAGGTCACCGTTTTAAAAGGTTGCCTTCATACACCAAATTGAGACTATACACAGGGCTGCAATAATGCATGGAAAATTATGAATTTTCATTATTATGTGCATTCTAATGAAGAAGCTTGGAGTTAATTTTATCACGAACAGAGTAAATAAAAAGATATCTAATCGACTTGATGATCAGAAAAACTTCTGTATGTGGCTCTGCTATCTTGTAGAAATTAATTTTCAAATAAAAAATTGTCATCTTAAGACTCATTGAACTGACCAGCAATCTGGAATGAAATGGCAGTGGCTTATTAGTACCTAAGGTTAAATATCCAAATGTAGTGAATGGTCATATTCAAGTTTTTAAGGTAGAAATCAATAAAACTCTACTTGCGATTCTGAACTTGGGGAATCCATCAAATCGGATGCAGTTTAGGCTTAAATTCTACTCTCATTCAGATAGTTAGAACACTAAGTTTATGCCTTTTAATAACATTAAATGACATGTTTATTCTAGGAATATGCAGCATAGAAGATAAACTGATGTGATTCCATTGTCTTTCTTAGAGACATACAAATTATGTCAAATTGACAAATAATTATTATGATTAATTTTGTTTTTCTTAAAAGCTGGACTGCATACAAACTGCCTGTAAAATGACCACAACATGTTCTATTATTTATTTGAGATTATTATTTAACTTCTACAGCAAGTCATTATTTCTCAGCTCCTATTCTAATTAGAAATGAATATTTCATCTTATAAACAGGAATAATATATGCCTGCAGATTTTTGTTTTTGTTCCCTGATTGAATGGCTTATACATGTAATCAGCAAAGACACTGATTTCAAATCCAGATATAGCATCTGATATCCATCTTATTTTTTCATTAGCTGACTAAAATTTAATGCCAACAAAGCTCAACCTTTGTGTTTAAAGGATGTAGGCAATAACATGATTATTTTAATGGAAAAATCACAAATGGCATGAATGGAAAGGAGGGCTTTTACCCTGTTTGATCCTGAACAGGCCATACTCTAATCTGGCATCGGAATCCCCCCATCTCAAGTTATTCTTTCACTGCTTTTTCTTTGTTTGTTTCAATTCTTTTCCTATGATCCCTTGCTTGGAAATATGATAGCAGGGAATTCAATTTGTTACTCCTACTGCATAGGTAGCTGCCTCTGTCATTCTCAGCCCATCCACAAATTTTCCTTAACCCCTTTTTGAGATTCTGTAGTGTTCTACAAATGCCCTCAGAGTGCTCTCAAAGCCTCAGGCACCATTTAAAAATGATTGGTTATTATTGTAGTGACATTGTTTTTCTTGCTTTCTTTGCAAATTGATTAAGCTAACTTCTTCCTTCCTCCAGTGCCATCCTGGATCCTGATCCAGTCTCTCTAAAGACAGGATTTCACAGAGAACATTTTCTATATGACGTGTGAAGAAACAATTAAAAAAAAAAGAATATTTTCAACCTTCAGTTTTCCCCTTTCCCTCAGGTAACTATGCAACCTTGCTGCCTTACTTGCACACTTCATTAAAGACATATTTAGAACTACTATTCTTAACATATCTGTTATTTGGAACAAGTCTAGCAGATAATGAGTTGCTGCTACTCTTACAGGAGACAGGAATCAGCACACTTAAAATCAAACTCACTTAAAAATTTAAAGAAATATTTGCAGGTTTTGATGTTATTTGGCTAGATTCAATCAGGATTTTCACCATTAATAAATGACATTTTTGAGTCAGATACC